>NC_138225.1:51539985-51699985 GCF_964197995.2 Scardinius erythrophthalmus
GTGGCATTTTTAACATCACTCACAGAGATATTCAGAATATAATACTAGCCTTCTGCTTACCCTGCAGTACTGTACATCAGATGTTTAGTATGCCACATTGTTTTTATGTGAGATTATCTTTCCACATTGAAAATAATGGCACATAAAATGAGGGCGGAGTCTAAGTGATTGAAAATAGAAACATGAGCCACATGACAGAGACAAAGACCAGCAAAGAGATCTTCAACCTCAGCCACTCACTCAGAGTTACGTAATGTGACCCCTGAGGCTCTAATGACAACTGTGTGTGTGTGTGTGTGTGTGTGTGTGTGTGCTGTTAAGAAGGAGCATTACTGACCAGTACATATCCAAAGGGGCTGAGAGCGTCCATGCAGACCTCGCTCCACTGGTCAGTGAAAAGAACATCTTTCAGTCGTTTGTTGATCATTGAGTTCACTTCCTGTAAGCTGAGAGAAGAAGAGTCGAAAAAAACACAGGAGAGAAGTAAAATGCGGTCAGTAAAGCTTAAAGGCATACTTCACCGATTAGCATCAAGTAGAAACCCAGTAGTATTCTGGAATGACCGTGCTTCCCTCCCTAATGTCCCCCTGAGACGAGAGATTTCTGTATTGTGTTTTTGGTAAAAAACATCCAATGACGCAAAAATCATCATTTAGCTCATCGGAGGCTTTTCTGTCCAGAGGCGAGAGACTCCAGCCAGTAGGGGGAGCTCGTCCCGCATGTCTTCAACCCGCCCATAGGGGGATCTCACGATAAAACGCCGTCTTTTCAGTTTCGAGTCGACTAGTAGCCTAGTTGTAGTGCTGGGCGGTATGACCAAAAATCCACATCACAGGATTTTTCTAAATTACACCGGTTTCATGGTATATGACGGAATTTCTTTTTCCAAGCATGACTGGGTGTAAAACACATTTTTCACTGAGTGAGAGAGGAAATACTGCAGTAGATTGACTTAGAATGCCCTATTTTACTATCAAGAGTGAATATTGTAGAAAAAAATCCACACTAATATTAATAATACAGGTTTGCAAGGCTGTTTACAAAGAGGTGCCAGCAGGACGCGCTTTAGGAGCGGCAGAAATAGCGGTTTCCCCGGTAACGGCTGTACACAAAGCAGCAACGCTCATAAACGCTGCTTTATCAGGAAAGATAAAGAAAGATTCAATCGTAATAACAAAGAAACTTTTCTAAAGACCGTCAGTTCACTTCAGATACATTCATATAAAAACATCCACGCCGCGTTTTGATTTTGAAACATGCAGTGCTCATGTTTATTCAACGATGTCAATGCCAACCACAAATAGTTTTTCCAAAAGGCTGTGTTGATATTGTGAACCAATGTATGGGAAACACTGTAATATAATTTGACAGCTAGCCTATCAATTATAGTTTAACCTATCCACCTTCAAAGTCACGCTTAGTAACACAAGCATCACCACAGTGCAACAGTGAAAAAGGACCCTCTAAAACAGTGTTGCGCCGCGTTCCGATCGTTATTAAAGCGACATACACCGGTATGGCGGTATTTTAAAAATTCATATCTTAACAAAAATAAACACCGGTATTCAGTATGAACCGGTACACCACCCAGCACTACCTAGTTGTATCATTTCTCCCGATACTGCCCTCTGTAACCGGTAGGCGTGGCTTGGGAGTGTCCTCGTAGAGACAGAGCGTATTTAGGCCACGCCCACAACCGGGGGGAAAACAATCAAAACGTCTCCATTGACTTTGCATTGCGAGAGGCTGTCTCCTTGTCATTTC
The DNA here is from genome assembly GCF_964197995.2 of Scardinius erythrophthalmus. Lineage (NCBI taxonomy): Eukaryota > Metazoa > Chordata > Actinopteri > Cypriniformes > Leuciscidae > Scardinius > Scardinius erythrophthalmus. The sequence goes on from NC_138225.1 coordinate 51,541,750, forward strand.
TTGCTTCTAACAAAAGACAGAAAAATGCCTAAAAGCTGCTATGTGACAAGGTGTACAGCAAACAAGCTAAGAAACACAGAAATACGTTTTTATTAGCTCTCGACCCCAAAAAACGAGTGTTTTTAGGACATAAAAGTGGATACAGGCTGTTGAGACAGAGCGTCACGTGTCTCATTACTCTGAGAACTAACGTACGCCCGCTGGAGGAGACCGTAATCGACGGCAACACAGGATAGTTTATCTTACAGAAATATAATATATAAAACTGACATTTGGATATTTGACTCACCAGTGACCAAATGTTTAACTTACTGCACACGTGGTGTATTTTTAGTGCATTCTGAGTGTCAGGATCCCACAATTTACCCATTCGTTCCAGCCTGTATCCACTTTTATGTCCTCAAACGCTCGTTTTTTGGGATCGACAGCTTATGAAAACTTATTTCTGGGTTTCTTAGCTTGTTTGCTGTACACCTTGTCACATAGCAGCTTTTAGGCATTATTCTGTCTTTTGTTAGAAGCAAGAAATGACAAGGAGGCAGCCTCTCGCAATGCAAAGTCAATGGAGACCGGTCTTCAGATTATGACGCGTTGCGCTCTGTCTCTATAGAGCAGCGAAGCAAGTGCATTCTGGGAGTTGTTGTCTTTCATCCACATGAGCCAAAAATACATTTTCTGGCTTTTCTCAGTCTAGAAGGCACCAACTTCTAAAATAATTTCACATTTCTACAACATAAATGATCCAATTTAAATACACATTCATCTTTCCAGCGGTGAAATATCCCTTTAAATCAAAGACTGAAAAATACCAGAAGGGAGAGGTAGAAGAAGAGACCTCATGGCAGGCTGAAGATTATATCTGTATTGTCATGTACAAGATTATGACAGTCATGTTATAGCATTATATCATAATTATTTGATCAGTTCTGATGGACACTTGTTTAGTTATTTTTATATCTTCACCTATGCTCCAGTGTACGGGTCAGAGATCCTACTGATCTGATTAAAGGGATAATACACACAAAAATGAAAAAGTTGTTCCAAACCTGTACGAGTTTCTCTCGAAAACATTTCTTTTAATGAAATTAATAGTTTTATTCAGCAAGGATGCATTGAATTGATTAAAAGTGACATTAAAGACATTTATAATCTTAATGAAAATTATATAAAAAAAATTAAATTGTTATAATATTTAACAATAATAATATATAATAATGTAGTAATAATTTATAATACATAATATACATAATATTATTGTTAATATACATAATAATAATATGTAATAATATATAATATTAACAAACAACAATAAAGTTGGGGTGCCAGATGCTCCAACAATAATATAACTATTTGCACTATTTGTTTTTACTGTATTTTCGAACAAATAAATGGAGTCTTGGTAAGACTTCTTTCAATCAGTTATTGTTGTTTTATATAAAATATTAAAATGTGAAATTGTTAATTAAGGCCATCTTTAGCCATTTGAACAACCCTGTAATATTTAGCCGAAATATTTTGTCACAGGGTTGAATGGTTACAAAAGGACACGAGCTGAAGAAGAAATGTAATGGGTTATTTATTTATTGAAATTATAATGTCTATCATTTACAATTTTGGTTATTTGCTGACTACTAATATGTAGGGCAGTCATAGGAAAATATAATAATAATATAATTCTTGAAAGTTCAACAAAAAAAAATCTGGCCATTTTCTGAACATGTGTCAGTAGGAACAGATTTACTGTGATTACTTTTCATATCGAGCAGCTTTCATATAGAAAAGCAGAGTAAATCTCACCCTATAATGTACATGTCTGTGTTCCCATCGCCAACATGCAAGCCCAGTAAAGCAGTGATGTCTTCAGGAGGCATGGCTGAGCCCACGTTCCAGGTGATAATGTGGACCCTGATGGCAGAAAGACACATAAGAGACCAGCAAGAGAACGGCGTGTATCAGCATCCGACTACATTACGAGTTGAATCATTGAGTGTCAGTAGCCGCGTTTCCATTACCCTTCAAATTGCGCAAATTGAAATTGCGAGTTGAAAATACGCCCAATGGAAATGCGTCAATTTCGCAAAAACTTGCATTTATCGCAAAAAAGTTTTTATGCTTGCTTGAGGTGGTTTATCAGGCAATTCGAAAAAGACATTTCGCAAAACTGCAATGGAAACAGTTTTTGCACATTTACAGGTTCTTTATTAAATTCGTCTAAGACAAAAGAATTACAGGAATACTGGATTCTAAACCTCAAAGAAATGCCACAATCAAGAACTCGAAGCAGAGATGAGGGAGAAACACCCAGAAACACCTCATATGTGCCGCTCACAAGTGTAATAAGGGTCGTTCCTTACAATTAATGCTTGGAAAACACACATACGTCTCCTTCTATTAATAATAATGGCTAATGCAGTGGCTGGGATTAGTACATAAACCTACCAATGTCCATTGCCATGTTTTTGGAATGATTTTACTTATCGCGACAGGAAACAAGTAATAAAAACTCAGTGTTTTAGCGCAATTTTCTCACGTCATGGGATCACAACACTAAGAGATAGTAAATCTTTTCCTGGATTTTTTTTTGTGCGTTCCCGAGATTAGACCTTCCTTAACATAATGCCGAAAACCCGAAGTCTCTAGGTGGTCTGGTTGAGGAGTAGATAGAAGTGCAAGATTGGTGCGCACAGACAGAACAGAAATCATGAGTTAACAATCGCAATTTTGTCCGATGGAAAATTGCGCTAAAAATGAAGTTTTAGTTGCATAACATCGGTTAATGGATACGCCGTCATTTTGCAATAGTTTTTTGTCGACATTAAGAAAAAATCGCAAAAGTTTTGCGCAAATCTGTAATGGAAACGCGCCTACTGACTGTAACGCATTATAGTCCTTCACGTCTATTGCGATCTCAAAATTCCGGCCAGTTGATAATACCTAGAATATCAAAATCGACTGCTGGCGGTAGATCTTTTTCCTATTTAGCACCTAAACTTTGGAACAGTCTTCCTACCATTGTCCAGGAAGCAGACACACTCAGTCAGTTCAAAGCTAGACTAAAGACACATCTCTTTGACCTAGCATACACATAACACATTATAGACTTCTATAATTTAATGTTAGGCTGCATAGATTAGGTCAGACAGAACCGGGAACACTTCCCATAAATCCTGATGTACTCGTTACATCATAAGAAGAATGGCATCTACACTATTATTAGTCTCTCTGTTTATCCGAGGTTTACCGCAGTCCGCCGGATCCAGGCCGTATCCAGATCTGATGAAGGACCTTCGCCTGGACACGACGACAACGCAGTGCTGAAGTGTCACTAGTCTCTCCCCTGTGAAGGCCTCCTTCCCTTCTCTTTACCTCAGCACAGATAAAACGTTGTCGGGATAATTCTGGTTCGTGTGGGTATGCAGACGTGACAAAAACTTCCTGTATTATACATTTTTAAGGCCAGACAAGTAGTTTATTGAGGGTTGATTTGTAAAGAAGGACTACATGCCTGCGCACATATATATTCAAACACGCATACCTTTGGACTGAACACGTAATGCGCATGTTCACGACGTCTGCGTTTTCGCGGGTTTGCGTTATTGAGGTTTGCGCAGAGATAACGGATAATCGTTTGCACCTTTTTCAGGGAGTGCGTTCTCGAGACACCAGGCACTGTTGTTGTGCGGATGAGCGGCCGGAGCGTGTTAAGGGTTTTCCTGTTAGAGCGCTGTTGTGTAAGCGGCCCGTCAGTTAATAACTAATGATCTTCGCAACGGAAGTGAATCAATCAATCAAAACTAACTTTAGCTGGACAATAACTTTATCCTAGAGCTGCTGTAAAGCCTAAACAATCTGTTACTGTAATTTCCAATCTCTGTAAAGCTGCTTAGAAACAATCCATATTGTTAAAAGCGTTATATAAATGAAGGTGACTTGACTTGACTCTGTTTGCATGTGCACCTCTTCACTCCCATTTACATGCAGTTTACATCATTCTGATTACTCGCTAAGAATTGTGGATATTTTTACTGCCATTCTTCAAACACCCCAGTGCACATGCTGAACTCTATATAGTAGGTGTGTTACTGGTCAAGCTCTTCCAGCACACATGGATTTGTTTGCTCTTTGGTATCTGGCCTCAGTCCTTTTTTCAGGGACGTGCCAAAAACGTCCCCATTTCACTGCTTTCAACCATCAATATACCGCATTATATTCATGTTGTCAACATGAACACAGTTTCTTCGCCACCTCAAAAACGTGATGCCTTATTTACCGCTGTGTATGAATCTGTGCATGACAACGTCATCAGTGTGCACTATCGTCGGAGAGGAATAGATACGTTTAGTGTTTACATGCCTGTGTTTATTGTGATTAAAATCCGCATACACCATATGTTTTACACAATTGTAGTCTTTTAAAAAGGCATCTGAAATAATAAACTAATTGCAATGTAGTGTTGTCAAAAATTTAGGTGTGGGGTTGCAAATATTGCTCATAATTTTACTCATTCCTGCAGACAAACATAAAGCTGCCTCTCGGCACTAAATTGAGTTATTTTTCTCAGCTTATTGCGCTTAAACTGTCTAATACACACAAAATAATGTCAAAATGTCGGCCTTGGCGAGTATGTTTTAAGTGAACGTAAACAGTTGAGAAAGAAAACGCATGTGTAACAGTATAATGGATCCGTGCGTCAGGTCTTAAAGTGACGGCAGCCTAATATTCCCACTGCCAAATTATGAGAAAACATTAAAAATATGAAAATGAAAGTCAGTGAAAATGCTGAACTTTGTAACTTTGGAAAACCCCTCGCCACAGTGACTGGTGAGCAAAAAAGTTAATGTCAAGCCCTTTATATGTTATATACAATATTCAACCCCCCCCCCCCCCCCCCCCAAAGTGGCTGGTAGGAGTGACTGTGTTACACGCCACTGCTGAAACACACCCGCATTTGGTGGATTGGCGGGTGTTAATGTCATCCTGGTTACAACAATCATGAGCTTAATCACATCAATTTGATCAAAGTATTGTGTTTACATGAGGGACAGTTTAATTGCATTATTGCCTAAATCTCATTATAATCGTATTATCAGTGTGCATGTAAACGTAGGCACTGTCTGACTGTATAAGAGTGAGTGTTTCCATATCTTTAGTTGGGACGTTGACATAATGAAGCCGTGATGGTTTGACACTGACTTATAATTCGGCTTATAATTCATCAAAACAGACCTTGAAGACATGTTTGTGTCATATTACTAAATATACAAGTGAAAGAAATGAAAAGGGAGTAAGAGACATGCTTGCGATGTGGACAGCGTTGTTGATTATGACGGGAGCAACCTAGTTTTGTCGTGTCACATCACATCACTCCATTGCAGTTAAACATGCTAATAAATCATCTCATTTAAGATCCAAACAATGAATATATAAATATTTTTTTTTTTTTTTTTCTCAATAATTCCACCAGCATCCCTTCCAGCTTTATAAGAGAATCCTCTTATTTTCTTATCTAAGTTTAATATCACGTTGAAGATTTACGTCCATAAAGTCCTTTAATCTATTTATATGCTTGGATATCTCAAAAGGTTTATAAGTGTGTGTGTGCGTGTGTGTGTGTGTGTGCTTATATGCGTGCGTGGTGTGTTTGTATGTGAGAGTGTGTGCGCGTGTGTGTTTGTGTGCGTGTGTGTGTGTGTATGTGAGTGAGTGAGTGTATACGTTCCTAAAATCCTTCTCTGATCTTTGACCTCACTAAGCTGAGAGAAAATGATGTGCACTGTTGCTGAAAGAGCTCATTATAACCACTGGCGCTGAGCTCGCGACATACTTCCGTTCTCAGATAATCCGACTCGCTAGTTTCCAGTCATGTATGTTTTCCATGTGCTGCAGACTCCCTGTTCCCTAAACACCTTTTCCAGGAGACGGGAGAAGAGAACATCACTGTGTACAGAATAATAATTCAACCCGAGCCGATCTGATAAAGCAGGAGCTGGTCAACACAAGGTTATTTCAACACAGATCGGCCAGCGCTCCAATCACAGAAGGGTGAAGGAGGCTATGAGGAGTGACGTGCTTTAAACCACATTCATGAACAGTAATAACATCAGAACAAACTCACATATTATATACATATTAAGAACTGTTTTGCATCATTTTTCATTGAGAGTTATTTTGTTGTATGTAAATGACTTTCAGAATGATTTCACCCAGCTGATGAACAATAAAAACATTGACAGCCAATCAGAATCCGTTCTGTTTTAAAGAGATCGGGCATTTAAAGCGGCAGCTACAAAACTGCATTATGAGCTCAGAATAAACGATATCGCCCGCTGGTGTGAACGCTAATATAGCTATCATTGTTATAGTTGTCTTTAGTTATCTTTCTTGATGTGCTCGGGCCTTAAAGCTACACTGTGTAGGATTTTCTCCCATCTAGCGGTGAAATTGTTTATGACTACCAACTGAATATTACTTTCTAGCCCCTCCCGTTCCGAGGGCATTTTATCTCCTACGGTGGCCGTATTATTTCAAATCTGCCGGCAGTCGCGAGTAATCTCCCCCTTGCATTCGTCACGGTGTCACTGAGTGTCAAAACGCGAAAGGCGAAGCTTGAATTTCCCGGTATGTCCCTCTTTGGCTAATGTATTTTCAAGATGGAGGCGCAACATGGCTCCCGCCATTCAAGCGACTCGCTCATATGTATTCTAAATGGCAGATTCTACGCTTACGAGAATACTTGATTAGTTGGTAGAAGTAATTACACATTAATGAGCACATATCATTTTGAAAGAACGAAGTGTTTTTTGCTAAAAATCAACTTAAAAAATTACACAGTGTAGCTTTAAGAGCACCAACACACACACACACTCACACATACAGTACACAAGTAAATCATGTTTATAAGTCCCTTCTCTAATTCAGGTTAGAGGTGAAATGCACTGTTAAAATGTTTGCGTCAAAAATATTTTATTTATTTTTTAGGAAATTAACACTTTTATTCTGCAAGGACATAGCAAAAGTAACAGTTGAGAATTTTGTATAACTAAAAAAGAAAAAAAATCAAATCAATGCTGTTATTTTGAACTTTCTGTTTATCAAAGAATCCTGAAAATAAAGTATTATGGTTTCTAATGTTTAACCATTTTCAACATTAATAATAAACAGAAATGTTTTTTGAGCAGCAAATCAGCATATTAGAATGATTTCTCCTGGATCATGATATAATGGCTATTTATTATTTCAGATGCCTTTTTAAAAGACTACAATTGAAAACTGTATATATTACAATTTAAATTAATTTATAAAATTCAGCCCGCCAAATTGGCTAGTAGGAGTGACTGTGTACTGTCACGTTTTGATTTTGATTTGATTTGTTTTTCTGTTTATGTCTTGGGGTTGTTTACACAACACCGTTTTCAACTAAAAACTAAAAACTTTTATGCGTTTTGGCCATTCGTTTATACGACTATGGCGTTTTGGCTCCCTGAAAACACAAACTTTTGAAAACGGGTTTCAAAGTGCAAGTTTTTGAAAACAGTCTTCATGTAAACAACAAAAAACGTGAATCTCTGGTCATGCACATGCGTATTACGTGTTCAGTCTATAGTGTTTCATCGCCATCTACTGGCCTGGCAGCAGAATACAGCATTTTTAGTCGTTTTCGCTGATCCGTGTGACTGGGGATCGTTTTGACCATGGTGTCGTCTGTATGTGGAAAACTCAAAGGAAAAACCTCTCAGTCTGTTGTCGTGCAAACGCAGCCTGAGTTTCAAGATTAGTTTTCTAGATTGTTAATTAGTTCCGTCATCCTCCGTTCCCTGCCTGTTTGTCACTATGCTTACTGATTGATTTCGTATTCTGTGCAGGGGCCGGTTGCATTAACCGCTTAGACTATATTTTTCTTTAAGACTGTACAGAACTTATTTAAGTTAGTTACATGTAAACAAACATCGGCCTAATTTGACACAGAAAAGTAATACTAACCATCCCTTGACAAACTGCTAGTGGGTAATACTAGATCTTAAGACACTGTCTTAACATAATGTTTATGCAACTTGACCCAGGTGTGTCTAGTTAATTAGCTCATTTGTTTGCTTAGTGTATTTAAGCCCTGTGTTTGGTTCTGTTTAGCTGTCTGTTATTGTTGCCTTTAAGAGGTTGTTAAAACGTTCTTTGTTAAAGTAAACTAAAAAAACTGCTTGTGTTTAGATCCTGCATTCAACTCGATTTGCAACCTATCGAGACAGTTACTCGCCACTGCTAAAATCCACCCGCATTTAACGAGGTGTTAATGTCACGCATTGATTACAACACATTTGAAATGTTTATTTCAACAATGAATTGGAGTAGAAACAATTATTTAATTAAAAAGCTGATATAAAAACTGCCTTATGTGCAATTTAATTGTTTATATACAACTCAGTTTTTATTTGAGTGTTGATTATTAAATTAATTGATTATTAAATAAAATGTATTTTTGGTTTTGGTAAAAAAAAAAAAAGAATCGGTGCATCACAAAAAAAACTTTCAGGGTGAGCTATATTGTTGAAATCAGGGTTTGAAATTAACTTTTTCACTCACCAGCCAATTTGGCTACTACATTTTTAAGTTACCGGCCATTCAGAACTTCTACTAGCCAAAAATAAAATAAAATTTGGATTTCATACATTCATTTCTTATTTAAACAAAATCGTGTCATCCAGCATCTCCTCCCTTCATCTTTCATCCTCATCCTTTTCACCAATAATTAATTTAAGGTGGACAGATCAATACAGTACAAAGAGCATAAAAAAATGTAGGAAGCTGGAAAATAACAATGTCTTTTCTGTTAACCAAATGCTTTTTAATCTTCGCTATTGCTTCAATGCAAATGAACAAGCACGCTGTTATTTGTTGCGCAGTGACGTGTGTGTTCAAGTAAGCCAGATATGCGCCAACACGCTGTATTTAATCATGATGACTCACGAGTTGAGTATTTCTGCAGATTTGGTTTACACAAACTTCCCCAGCAAAGTGAGTAAACATAATAAGTAACACGCCAGATTGGCTAGTGATTTGACAGCGCTACCCGCCACAGTTGATTTTTGCCCGCGTTTGGCGGGTGTTCATTTCAAACCCTGGTTGAAGTGGTACCTGAAATCCTCCACGACCTGCGACTGAGTGTCTGCGGTGCCCGCGACAGAGAGGGCCCTCTGAGTGTGAAAGACGGGACCTGTGGCTGGAGGTTTGAATGATGGGGTCTGAGGAAGAGAGGCGGCCCTCATTGCAATGTGGCTCCGAGCCGTCGCAGCGTGTCCTGAAATCTTCTGTCCAGACAGACTCGGAGGACCATGACTGACATTAGCAACGCTGAGTTGAGGTTGAGCTTCTGACGGGTTACCCGAGTTGTCGGGGCCAGTGGGTTCAGCGTGACTGGTCGTCGGCTGCGGTTTAGGAGATTCTGGAGGTTTGTGCTCTGATACGTCGATCGATCCCTCCACTCGCGGGGTCCTCTGGGGCCGTCTGGGCCGGGCTGGAGCCGCTGCTGGAGCCGCTGCTGGTGTAGAAGTGGCAGGAGAAGATGTGGAGGATGTTTCTTCCGGTCCTTTTTCTTGTGCAGATGATGCCAGATCATTAGTTTTGCTTTGAATTTGCTGCTCTGGTTCCATTGTTATCTAGCAAAGAAAAGCACACCGGTGAATCATCAATCAGCATGTGCATTATTTCAACAACTACCTTTACTTTTTAATTTTGCCTAGTCCCAGACTGAACTGCATGTTTGAGCTGTTTCAACTGAAAGAAACTTGCACTGATTTATCTTAAAATATGTCAGTTCCATTGTTTTGTCTCGAAATTCACACCAGTAATGTTTTTTTCTATGGCATGTTCATAAAAGCGACTTAAATGCCCTAATTGAACTAATAAATCCTAATCCTGGATTAATCTAAGCCCTGTCTGTGAAACAAGGCCTAAAAGCATTAAAAACAAAAGTGGCATGTCAAAATAAAGGCTGCTCATATTATATGAGTGCATTTGTTTTCAGTTTGGACATATTACAATATTCTTATTCATTTCCAAATGCAAAATGCGTCTGAATGGTTTAAATAAAAACTTAAGGAAAAGTACATACATTTAAAAAGAGTACTGTATACTATGCTTTAAAAGAATACATTTAATTGCAAACTTAATGTAATGTTTATAGACACTTAATTGCAATTAAATAAAAATTTATTAATTTGCTGAATTTAGTATTTTTGACGCACTTAATCTTTACAGTGAATATAAAATGTTCAAGATTTCTTCTGTTGTCTTTGCAATGTTTAAAATGTACTGACAACATTTATGATCAATTAAAATGTACTTTAATGTCATTTCTGTTGAAAGATGTGTTTTAAATGTATTTATAAATACACATTTGACGAAGTTGCAATTAAGTACTGTACATTTAAAAATATATTAACTTTAAATGCAACATCGAATAACACACTACAGTTAAAATTATAATCAAGTTATTTACATGTGCTTTAGTATGTTAGTCGACACATCAAAATAAGTGTGCTTCTTTAAAGCATGACAAAAAGATTATTAAAACAATTTAAAATGTACTTAAAAAGTTAAACTATTACATTATTGTTAAGTGCACTTTTTAAAAGTGTACTTAAGTGTGTTAACAAGCATAGTCATGAAAGTGTACTCTCTTTAAGTGCATTTAAGTGTCTTTTATTTCATTAATATTATATTGTCTGCAAATACAGGTTTTGTATGAATATACTGTACTTTTAAGATTTGATGTACACTACAAGTGCACATTTAAGGGCACTTCTTTTTCACAAAGGATTGCCTGGGCAACACAAATGTGCAAATGAGATACACACATCCTGGGATGACTAAGCCATTAAGGGTCAAAGGTCAAGGATAAGGCCACTGATCCCTTTTGTTTGGCCAGGAAAGTTACTGGATACCTAAGCATAGTGACTCGCATTGCCAAGCTGTATTTTAATGGGCTAAATCCCTGTAATCCTTTTGGTTAATGTTTTGTTTTTCAGGTAAAAACAGAAACTCACCAAAATCACATGAGCACGGTTGGGTTGTAATAACACTGGGTTGCATAATCTTACATCTCAAAAGATTTTTAAAAGCGTCTTAAACAGAAACTCAACCATTCAGAAGTTTGGGGTTGGCAAGATTTTTTACATGTTTTTGAAAGAAGTCTCTTATTCTCACCAGCGATTTACTGTAACTGTGTCTATTCAGATATATTTTTGAATGTAATTTATTCCTGTGATCAAAGCTGAATTATCAGCATCATTACTCCAGTCTTCAGTGATCCTTCAGAAATTATTCTTTTGCAACATTATACTGTCACTTTTGATCACTTTATGCATCCCTCCAGAATAAAAGTTTAATTTCTTTCAACAAAACAAAATGATTGACCCCAACACCCCAAACTTGTAAGGACAATTTTTAGAATGCTATTTTTTTCCAGCATACTTTTACAGAACAATATTCAGTATATTACACTGAAAACAGTTACCGGTAATATTTAATTGGTTGACATGATAGCTTAAGGGTAAAACATTCTACAGAAGCTCTTCCAAGGTGATGGGTTTCATCTCTAGCTCGGAGGGAGTCTATTCTAGTGCGAGCTCTCTAAAATGACAGCTGACGGACTGGACAAAAAACTAGACTAGACAACAGACACAGCTGTGAACGTTCCCTGCCCACAGGAAAACACTGCTTATAGTTGGGTCATTTATTTCAAAAACTCTCCTTGCTTTGTTGCAAATACCAAAAATGATGAATTGCTGTTTCCTACAGTAGACTCTAGTTATTAATAAGGAATGTGACTGCTGTGTACTAGAAGTGAAAAATACCACTGTCTTTAAAGATGTCATATCGATAACAATTTCAGTATGGAGTACCACAAGGCTCAGGACTAGGACCGTTGTTTTTCACCCAGTACATGCTACCTTTGGGAGATATCATTAAGAAGCATGGCGTTAGTTTTCACTGTTATGCTGATAATTCTCAGCTCTATTTTTCTCCGCGCCCTAACGAAACATCCCAATTCACAAAATTAACGGAATTCTAATAAAACAGCAACATGATCACAACTTGTGCCGAAAAATGTTAAAATGTGATACACCAGGCTTTTGAGCGAACGTGTATTTGTTCATCTCTCAATCATCATTGTTATTTTATTGCATTATATATTTTGCCTTCCAACAGATGTTTGATAATAAAACCAACTAAGCATTTAGATATTACCTTACTAGGACAAATTATTGGGAGATGATAGTTATATGTATTTTATGTAAGTAGGCTACTAAACTGTTATAAAGATATTACTGACTTACATTATCCTGGAAATCCAGAGTTCTCGCGAGAGCACAAGTTGAATTTGCTCAGAGAGTTTACTCTGCCGTCGAGTAATGATGCTCATTAAATATGCACATGTATCCGAGCTGCACCAATCACATCGGGTTATCTGATATAGGCGGGCCAGAGGCGAGCTGACGACAGCGCTGTGACGTCAAAGTCATTAGTAAACTTTGCAAGATGGCTATGGATGAAACATTTGAAACGGCTTTGGCCGCTACAATGAACGAGTTAGACTTTTTACCTAAAAGAGGAACAGAAGACGGCGCTTGAATTGTTCCTTTGCAAGAAGGGCGTTTTTGCTGTTCTGCCGACCGGATACGGCAAGAGTCTAATCTACCAGTTAGCTCCGCTGGTAGCTAAGCGTATGGGGCTTGTTGTGACTGGTTGTAGTGTTATCCAATTGCGTGCAGTGAGATTTTCAAATGCATGCTTGGTGCCGCCCCTCGAGCTGGCCGATTTTCATTAGTCGATGCCAGACCATTAATCTTTTAGATTTAGGTCTGGATTTCCAGGCTAGGTTTACATTACAAGCTATCAGAATTTCATCTTACTTTTTGGCCATAGAAATATCAGCAACGGCACCAAATTGCATATCAGTTTGGTCCTCTGCATAAAACTGAGCTGTTTTTCCTCCTCGAGTATGAGCTCCATATTCTCATTAAATCAGACTATATGAGCCATAAAAGCCTAATATTATACAAAACCTAAAACACATTTGCAAACCTTTTTTGTTTTTTAAAATCCTAAATTCAATCTGTTCATCATATAAAACGACTGAGTCTCTTCAGAAAATTTGGACTAAACCGCTCAATTCATATGGATTAGTTTTACGATCTCTTTATGAACTTTTTGAAGCGTCAAAGTGGTAGTTGCGTAGCTGTCAATGGAGGGACAGAAAGCTCTCAGATTTCATCAGAAAGATCTTCATTTGTGTTCTGAAGATGAATGAAAGTGTTAACCCCAACGACATGATGAGGGTGAGTAATTAATTAAAGAATTTCAATTTTGGGGTGAACTAACCCTTAAAGCCAGAATCAATGCAAAAATATTGATGCAATATCCAACAACCAGATTTTAAATATTTAGACACAGTCCTGTGTCTTTGTATTTGCACAGTAGTCATGATCTTCACCTCGCTGTGCTCTGTGTTCGCCTGCCTGACAGGCTTTCCTTGTATTGACAAGATTGTTACAGTCAAGCTAGACGTATTTGCCTATCGGTGTGGAATAACGCAAAGCATGTGACCAGCAGAAAAGGAAAAGAGACAAAAATATAGACTCCACCTAGCAATGATGACCCCAAATGCAGTGAGTCATTGTGTATGTATTTGATTATGCATATACACACATACACCCACATGAAAGTCTTGCAGTGAATCATTGTGTATGCATTTGAATATGTGTGTGTGTGTGTAGATAGATAGATAGATAGATAGATAGATAGATAGATAGATAGATAGATAGATAGATAGATAGATAGATAGATAGATAGATAGATAGATAGATAGATAGATAGATAGATAGATAGATAGATTTGCTGAGTGTGGAGAACTGCATAATTAGAAAAGCTTGAAAAATGACATGTTCATGGGGGTGGATGAGATTCAGTACTTCATTAAAATTGAGTGAACCATTATAAAATCTAATTAAAATCATTCCAAATTAGCTAACTACATAAGGTGCACTGTTTTTATATCCGTGATTTTATAGATGGTCTAATATATAATGTAAGGTTCCAGATATTACTTTTGAGCCATGGTTATACACATAAGGTCAGAAACTGAGAAAATGCTGAAGGTCACCTTAATGTGCATTATGACCTACATGTGTGTTTTTCCTTAGAGGATGTACGAAGAAGCTTTTGAACCATTCAGTATCTGATAGCACTAATTACATTGCAAGGCAGTTTGTGATCTTTCAACCTCTGAATAATGCCACAGATGCACATGCATTTCTCTCTTTTAAACACACACACACACACACACATTGATTAATATCCCACATTTTTGCATTTATTTAAAAATAGTTTAAATTATAATAAACACAAAATAATCCCCGACAAAAACAACATGCAAACAATCCAGTATTAGTTAAACACAACTGAAGTAATGAGAAAGAAACAGCATCGGTTTATTCTAAGTGTATATAGATTTAATGGTAATAACATATGTTATAGCTTATTGCGTTATATTATGTACAAGTTTTTCATTAGATCATATTTATGCAATCACTATGCATGTTTGCACCTGTGGTCTATCCCATATTACAGTTTTACGCAATTATCGTGTTGGCAATAGACTTTCTTACCCAATTTCCTCGATCAAGGCAGGCTGAAGAGAACTGATGGTATGTTGACAGGAGATCTGATGTGCACCGCTGGAAACCAGACTTACTGATAAATATATTCAAATAGCTTCGCGGACATCAAAATAGCTCATCATCATGCGACAATATCGGTTGAGCTGATGGAAGTGAAAGCACGTTCAGATCCTGTGTGTCACATCAGTGCCCGTTCTTCCTGATACACTAACAGCGAAAGACCTTGAGGTTTACTGGAAGGAGAAAATGGGTCGCTAAAGGCGAGTGCATTTCATCTGCAGATGTCGCGGTGTTCTTCGACGTGAGCTCGTTTCGCGTTCAAAGAAACCCGTTCTGTCAATGACAAGACATGAATGTTCAGTGTTGTCCTTCAGAGCTGCTGCTCGTGCTTCATGCACTTATTGCACCAGAGCTTCTGGCGTTGCTTTCGTCAGAGATTTAATCATCATCACCGCGGACGAGGCGCTCTTGTCACATGGTATTCCGCTGAAGCTCCGCTATATAGATAAAGATTATATTTGTATTTCCTCTTCCAAGGCAGCAAAAGTGTTAAAGGTGTAGGTTTAGTTTTGGAATAGGCTTTGTTTCGGTGTAAATAATGAAATGCCGCATGAGAACGCTTTGCTGTTGTCATGACAATCATGTCATGCATACATGTTTTTTTTATATATATATATATATATCTATTAACAATGCAAATTAATGCAAGAATGAAAACCATTAGCAATTCGGTATGATAATTGTAAGTTTTAAATGGCAAATGAATATGTACAGACTTTAATGTTTCATTATTAATGTAATGTTATAATGTTGCATTGGCATGGTTCAAATCTTATCTGACCCTTATTAATTTGTTGCAGTTGGGAGATATTATTAAGAAGCATGGTGTTAGTTTTGACTTTTACACTGATGATCAGCTCTATATTTCTTTGCGCCCTGAGGAAACATACCAATTCACAAAATGAACAGAATGCATAGTTGATATAAAAAAATTGGATGACTAGTAATTTCCTACTACTTAATTCTGAAAAGAAAACCAGAGGTTTTAATTATTGGACCAAAAACCTCTGCACAACCATGCTATTCTGAAGTGTTTTTTTCAGCATATTATGCTTCATTCTTCTTCCTCGAAACATACAGCTGATCCATAGGGCAGAAAAGTTCCAGTTTTTTTCCTATCACTCTATAGAACAGAATCCCAAAACTTTGGCTAACTTATATGATTTTGAGCAAATTGGAGGCGATATTTCTTGTGCTTTTGAGTCAGTAGTGGTGAATGTCTGGAGTTCTGGCATTGAAAGTACGCGCCGTACTGTGCAAGCTGAAACCTCAGTGGCTGTTGCCAAGTCTTCCTGCAGGTCTTTTGCAGTCACTCGAGTGTTTTTCTGAACCTGTCACGGTTCATGGATTCATTGACTCATTCTCTCTCCCTGTGTGGTGTGTGTGTCCTTGTGGGTGTGTCTGCTGATTGTGCTGATCATTAGCTCCAGCTGCGGCTCGTCAGCTCAGCTATTTAATGTCTGTGTATTCTGTCCTGTGTTGTCAGATCGTTTGGTTCTCTTGTGGTTGTGTCCTGGTCGTGTTCTCTGGTTTCTCGTCTTCGTTTCCTGTTTGGAGTTCTGTCCCTGGATGCCTGGTCGTTCCTGCGGTGACCCACGGAGGATCGGTTTTGCCCATTGCGTCATTGCGCTGCCTTGTGTCTCTGTTACCTGCCATTTCCTCAGATTCTTCCCCATTCATTCACCACTGTTGCTATTGTTCAATAAACAGTCTTTTCACTCGCTACTGAATCCGCTTCAACTTCCTGACAGAACGATCTGACTACTGTCATGGATTCAGTGAGGGAAGGCAATCTGCAGTAATTCACGCATGGATCGACAGGAGGAGCAGATGGTGGCTACGGGTCACACGGTACAGGCCTTGGTAGCGCAGGTGTTCAAGCTCACCAACCAACTCCGACAACTGAGAGCTCCCACTGCGCCAGCCCCACCGCCAGTTCCCCCTGCTCCTACGAACACCGGCCGTCAGCATGAGCCGCGCCTACCCACACCTGAAGTCTACACGGGTGAGCCCAACTATTGCAGAGCATTTTTAGCTAAATGTTCTTTATTCTTTTCTCTCCAGCCACTGACGTTTTCCACTGAAGAGTCTAAGGTGGCTTTGATCATGACATTACTGTCGGGGCACGCGGCTCAATGGGGAACAGCGGTGCGGGAGAACCAACATCTGTGCTGTTCCTCGTTCCAAGCACTCTCTGAGGAGTGATCGCGCGGTGGCGGGTCGTGAGGCGGCCCGCGTGCTCACCGACCTTTGTCAGGACAACAGACCGGTCTCCGACTATTACATCAAGTTCCGGACATTGGCGGCCGAGTGCAAATGGAACGAGGAGGCGCAGTGGGACATGTTCCTGCATGGGTTGGCTGACCGCATTCAGAAAGAGATCTTCACATTGGAACATCCAACGATTCTCGACGGACTGATCGAGTTGGCTTTGTGCGTGGACGCGCGTCTACAGCGTCAGGACCAATGTGTACGTCAGACTCTGGGTCCCCAACCCTCCGAGTATTCTACTGCCAGTATCAGCAGTGCAGTCAGCCCCGCGTTCGAACACGAACCCATGCAGGTGGGTAGAGCTCGGCTTTCCTGGGAGGAGAGAGAATGGCGGAGGACGAAAGGACTTTGCCTTTACTGTGGCGGAACTGGACACTTTCTGGGGAACTGCCCAGTAAAAGACCAAGCCCGGCAGTAGGACTGAGGTTACTGTCGGGCGGACTAGCCGTGGAAGAATCCTCATCGATTACTCTCCTCCCGGTAAGACTGCAATGGGCAAACGGAGTTCATCATTGTCAGGCTCCTCTGGATTCAGGAGCAGAAGGCAATTTTATGGGCACCCTGGCACAACACCTCAAGATTCCTATAATTCCACTCACCCACCTGATCTCTGTCAATGCACTTAACGGACAAGAACCTCCTGCCATTACTTTCACCACCGGTCTGATCACCCTCGTCACGTCTGGGAATCAGTTGTCATTCCTGCTCACTGAATCTCCATCAGCCTCCACAGTTCTGGACCACCCTTGGTTGATTCAGCACAACCCCAGGACTGGGGCGACAGCTCCATCTCGGCCTGGAGCGATCAGTGTTATGCCTCTTGTCTTGTGTCTGCCTGTTTGTCTGTGTCGTGTGCTTTGTTACAGGATGAGCCAGTGAATCTGTCTAACGTGCCTGAGGAGTACCTCGACCTGAAGGAAGTGTTCAGTAAGTCCCAGGCTGCTTCTCTTCCTCTGCATCGTCCCTATGACTGTGTTATAGATCTACTGCCAGGTACATCTCCGCCTAAAGGCAAGTTATACTCACTTTCTGCTCCAGAGAGGGAGGCCATGGAGAAATACATTTCTGATTCTCTAGCAACCGGGTTCATCCGCCCTTCCTCTTCTCCAGTGGGAGCGGGGTTCTTTTTTGTGGGGAAGAAGGATGGTTCTCTGCGACCGTGTATTGATTACAGAGATAACAAGGATAACAAGGATATCCATGGATAACAAGATGCATCCTTGCACGTTTTTCTCTCATCATTTATTGTCTGCCGAACGTAATTATGATATTGGTAACAGAGAGCTGCTGGCAGTCAAGTTAGCGTTGGAGGAATGGCGTCATTGGCTAGAGGGTTCGGGGGTACCTTTTATCATCTGGACTGACCATAAGAATCTTGAATATATCAGATCAGCTAAACGACTCAACTCCAGACAGGCTCGTTGGGCACTTTTTTTCAGTCGTTTAGACTTTTCCCCTTCTTATCGTCCGGGTTCTAAAAACATCAAACCCGATGCCTTATCTCGTATTTTTGACCGTTCCGAACGCCCTTCCACTCCCGAGTGCATTATACCTGAGAGGCTCATTGTCCCAGTCCACACTCACATAGGAGATCAAGTCAAAGGTCCGCACGGCCTTAGAAGGGGTAACGCCTCCGCCCGAGTGTCCACCGGGTTGTTTATTTGTACCGGAAGGGTCACGGTCCAACGTTATTCGGTGTGGTCATTGCTCCAATGTGGCGTGTCACCCAGAAGTAAACCGTACCAGCTTTTTGGTCAAGCAACGATTCTGTTTTTTGCATTCAGAGTTTTGTTTTGGCATGTTCTATCTGTGCTCGTGGTAAGACTTCCAATCGACCCCCGGATGGGTTACTCCAACCGCTGCCTGTCACTGAGACCCTGGTCCCACATCACTCTCAATTTTGTTACTGGAGCCAGCAACTCTCATGGGTTGAGTACGCACATAACTCGTTACCAGTGTCATCCACGGGCCTCTCTCCATTTGAGTGTAGTTTAGGGTACCAGACAACTTTTTCCCAGTCTGGAATCCGAAGTCGTGGTCCCCTCTGCCCACGCTTTCGTCCAGAGGTGCCGCCACACTTGGAGAAGAGCCTGTGAGACTCTCCTCCAGGTGGGAGCTCGCACTAAGGCTCAGGCCGATCGCCACTGGTCGAAGCGTCCCGTCTACGTCGTGGGTCAAAAAGTGTGGCTTCCTTCCAAGAACATTCCTCTCCGCTCCGTCTGTAACAAATTAGCTCCCATTCAGGGCCCATTCACTGTCACCAAGATTCTTAGTCCGGTGACATCCCATCTTTCATGTCTCCAAATTGAAGCCAGTTTTTCATTCTAATATTAATCCGCCTTTCCCTGTTGAATCCGCTTCTACTTCCTGACAGAACCTGCCTTCTCAGAAATCTGGTTGCAGCCGTTGAGAGCTTCCTTTTTCAGACCCATCCAGGTAGTGTAACCACTGTTCCTGTAACTCTGAACTTGTGAATTATGCTTCCAACGATGTCTCTAGGAACAATTTGTGCCTTTACTATCTTTTTGAATCCTGTTCCTTGTTTGTGAAGGGCGGTGATATCTCTAATGACCATATTTATTTATTATTTATTTGACTTATCCATATTTATTTCTAACATGCAATCAAACCTGGCCAGGTATTTAATGTGTTCTAGCTCAAGCACACCTGGTGCAACTAATGAAGCCCTTGATTGGTTGCATCAGGTGTGCTTGAGACAAAAACTGTTTTATTATCAGAATAACAGAGTTGCTCAATAAATGTAAAATCCGGTATCTTAGGATAAGTTTTTGCTTTGACTCTTAAACAATCTCCTAATTGCAGATAACTAAAGTAATTATTTATTACTCAAATTATATCTATTTTTTAACTATTCAAACGACATTAAAACATCACCATCAAAACAATGCTCCAACAATGTAATTCCTTTATCTGCCCATATCTTAAAAATTTTGTTTTGATGACACATTGGTATTCCCCCATGAAGGTGTTTTAGGGGAAAGAAAATTACCCTGTCTCAGCAGAGACCGCAGTTTATACCAAGTCTGAACTGATTGAATAATCATGGGATTATAAGTTCTTGTTTTGATCAGTTTGTCATCCCATTTATATAAAATATTGGCAGGACATGCTTTTATCTCAGATTTCTCCATATTCAGCCAAGAGGGAAATGGGGTTTTTGGACACCAAAACATCTGAGATTAGGGATTATATTCAGGGGGGGGGGGGGGGGGGGGGGGGCTTTGGGGTGAATAATTTTGAGACTGCAGAGGTCATTAGAAGTTACATTTTCAGTTGAATTTGGGGACACCACTTGAAACATGTTGTGTTAAGGTATTTCAATTACTTTTGTTTGATTTGTTCATTGCAAACAGCTGAAAGTCTGTAACTTTTGCTGATAAGCCTGATTTGCAATGGGGGTTGAATAGTTTTTGATTACAACAGTTTATGACATATTACTGTAGTGTACTTGGTACTATATAGCTGTGGAAAGTGAGCAATTTTAATGCTAATGTGAGATGTTTGTGCATTTGTAAGAGCGGTTATGTAAGCTGAAACCGACACTGGTCTTCTACAGGCAGCATTTCACACTCTGGTGCACCGTAGACTTAAGCCAGCTTTTACACTAACAGAGACACTGCTGTTCACTACAGAATATGAATGTATTAAACCCAGTAAGTTTCTCAACATTTCAAAATAAGGTTCTTTATTTTAACATTTAACTATGTATAGAAAAGGATGTAACACTCACTTTTACCAATCCAATGAACAACTGATGGATTTCACTCAGAGAATTTTACTCACAGTCACAATGTGATAGTAAAGTCAGTCACAACTGCATTTCATGCAGACTTTATGATCACCTGGACAATGTGTAATGTTAAGCCATTCTTTGTACAATGATTTAAATGGATTAAATGAAATAAATGAACACAAGACATTAGCAACTACAGCTGTTGAATGTAATTACAGTCAATAGGATAAGAGGCTCTATATGATGCAAGGAAAGGGAAGGCTGTTTCGAAGCATCCTTGTATTTGAGAGATGTTCAGGCATCGTGAACCCAGAATACTCCTTTAATGACACAGGCATGGGGTCTGTTCGCCTGACACCGAACTGCTATTTAAAACACCACTACAGATGTTAGTCTAAAGAAGCATAGTCAAAAACAAGACTTCTCCTACAGCATTGCACGGTTACTGTGAAAAGTTTTTGTTTCACATAATATGACTTAACATCTTTTTATTTATTTATTTTATGTTGATTTGCTTAATCAACTATAAATTCAGATCAGGCACCAGGGGAATTTCAGGTTTTGCTTATTCATCAACAATTATTTCTCAAACATTTTAGGGTAGATTCCATTTGAAATCACCAACTCACAGAAATGCTACTGAGACCTCGGCCAGATCAAACCTGTAACGCTGTAATGTTTGTAAACTAGACAATATGACTAAAAGTAGGCATGAAACTGAAATCGCGATGGTATTTGCTTCCCTATTAGTGATGTGAAATGGTTTCTCGAACAAGAAAAATGTACGCCATCAGAGATGCCATAACAGGAAGGAGAGGAAGATATTTTGAATAAAGAAATGTAAGAAAGAAGAGCACACAAATAAAATATATATTTTTTTATTTGATTTCACGTGTAAAATACTCCAACACATTTTAATATTTTAAATGTAGGCTATATTTAGTGTATTATATATTTCCTAAATACGTGAAGTGTATGCATGTATGAATATTTCTTCTGTAACTTTTCTGTATGATTTTAAAGAAAACCCATACAAACCAAGATGACAACCAACAATGAACCAAGAGAGGCTCTCAGCACTGCCACTAATTTCCAACAGAACATACGAAGGTCTTTGGATATGGAGAACATAGTGACAGTATTTGCTGAAGATAAGGCGTTTTTAAGGTGACAATCCATTATAAATATTTAGATGTATGTAGGCCTACTGTATCTTGAGAATTATATTGTATCTTGATGAAGACTGACATTTTGTTAATTAAAACATAAGCACTTTAATGTTGTAAACAATTAACAATTTATGTTCTGTTGTGTTTTGACTACTTTGTCTAATTAAATCTCTAGGTAACAAAGATATATTAATAAAAAACTCTTTTAGAAGGGCCTCATTGATTCATTTTGCCTGTTCGCCTCTGCAAACCAGAACAAATGATATACTGTCACACAAACCAAAGCCAAACACTGATTTTTTATAATTTTACCACCAAGTCCGTAGTCCCATTTCACCCTTATGGGGAATTTCTCTCTCTGCCTCTAGATAGCGATAGATGTTCCCTTCAAAAACAGCAGGAAAAAAGAGAAAGAGAGAAATATGAGCTCCGTGACGTGGCAGAGTCAGTGTGAGACAGACAGAAGCTTCAGCTCGAGCATCATCTTCATCTTCAGCATGTGGACGGTAATCTTCACTGCCCTGCTTCCATCCTTCATCTTATCATATGAAGTGGACACCAAAAAACTCAATGGTCTTGCGAAGGCGAGAGTGGAGGTGAGCAAAGCATTTCATTCAGCTTTAATCTCTGGACGGGTGATGAATGCGTTCAGAATCAAGACATTCGGCTTGTAAACAGAACAACAAATGAGAATTTACCTGAAGACACTTTTTATCCTGCTTGTGAACCTAGTCATTTGTTTTAATTAGCAAAGCTCCGACGTTTCAACGCAATGTTTTTCACGAACGTGTAATCCCTAGAGTAAGGGAGACATTCAGGACATATAATTTGCAAATGTCATGTCCTACTTGTGAACAATAAGAGATTCATAATGACTCATTTTATCTCAGTTTTTTAGTCTTTAATAATTATTTATAAGCTGACGTGTTCGTTTCTGGGTCAATGCACACTGTTTTACTGAACGATACTAAAATTAAATCTACAGTGTTTTGCTGCCGCATTCATAAGTTCAAATTGAATGTCAAAATATAGGTCTGTATAATATTCACGTGTCAAAATAAAAGTCAGGTTTTCACCTGAGGAAGACTTAATCGAATCCCCTCATAAAAATACCACAAATGCTTAGAAAAACAATATACACAAATCCTGGTCTTTGAATTTGATTGAGTGCTGACATACACTACAAGATCATTGAGACTTTTCACTGTTTTCATTTTGTGTTCCAGACAGATTTTCAGTCTGTATTAGTGGCAGGGAGTTTTCATTGACTCTTACTGCAGATTACACATTACACCAGTAGGTGGCGACAAATGATTGTCTATATGAGTCAGTGAATTATTCACTCAACTATTTGTTCAAATCTCGGATTCATTCGAGAATGAAACACTGTGTGTTATTCAGAGATGCATGACGCCTAATTCGGCTTTGACTTTCTTGATAATATTGTGTCTAAAATGTAAGTTACTCGATATAAACTTCTTGTTTATTAAAGTTTTGTACAACAGCAATATTACACTTAATTGTGCTGTTGGTCATTTTTTAATTTCTTTGTAAGCCAAAGCATCAAGTTTGCATGTGTGTGAGTGGAAATCATGTTAAAATTAGCTAAAATCCACTAAAATCTTGAGCGCAGACAATTAGAAGTCCCAGTGCTGTTGTACTAAATGTCAGCAATTGTGGCTGATCAAATTAGTTTTATACAAGACTTAGTGGCCAGAAGTATATTTTAACAATTTCTTCTTATATATATATATATATATATATATATATATATATATATATATATATATATATATATATATATTATTTTTTATATATATATTTTTTTTTTCCCTTCAGACGTGTGGTGGATGACAGCTGAATAGGCTGAGGGAGGTAAGTACTGCGATATTGACTTAAATATTTTCTGTAGACAAAATAATAATAATGAAGAAGTATTACTAAAAAATGTAACATCAACTCACCTGGTTATGCAGAATTATATTCTTCTCTCTCCTCTCAATTCATTACAGGTCAAGGCCTTTGTGACCCAGGACATTCCTCTTTAGTATCCTTTATAATCACCATATGACCAGTCAATCAGTTATGGAGCTCAAGATTCCCAATAAAAATTTAAATAACGGTATGTTTACATGACAAAGGTTTGCTAAAAACAGAAACGTTCTTTGCGTATAGACGATGGCGATGTCACTTTGAAGAAAAAAGAAAAAAAAGCACTACATGCCTATAGACTGAATGTGTAATACACATGCACATGATGTCAGTGTTTTCACTAATTCGTGTTTTTGTAGTTTTACATTGAGACGATAACGATATTGTTTTCAAAAATTTGCATTTTCAGGCCCCCAAAACATCGCTGTCGTGTAGGAAATGAACGGCCAAAATGTTTTTTAGTTGAAAACGGTGTTGTGTAAACAGCCCCTAAATCACATTACAATTTGACCATTTAAATGAACATATTTAAAAATGTTGTTTTATATATAACAATAAAATAATCATATTTTTTGTGAACGTTTCTTCTAATTCGGGGACATTGATTTGTTGCTTCCACATATTTTAAACAGAATTGGCAAAGTAATTAATAAATGCTTTTTTTATTGCAATAAAAGTTGCTTTTAAAATTATTTATGTTCTGTTTTATGATACATTTAACTACATATTAAAACATTAAATAATTTTATCTATTTATGTGTTAATTTGTAAAGTGATTCCCCCCCCCCCCCAAAAAAGTATGATTCATTCTTTCATATTTTGAATTGTCGTTTCTAGAAATTTACTGTAACACAAAAATAAAAGTGCCTCCTTAATAAACAATTTTAAATTTAATTTATTTTATCTTTAATCCATTTATTTATACATTCATATACAGTATTCATAATATTGAGCCTCCACAATGTTGTACATGCAACTTATGTTTTACCTAGACAACATCTTTCATACTAAAATGTAGCGATCTTTTTCCAGTCTTTTGTCTGGCACTGTTTCCACTCCCTCCTCATCTTTCAGTTCCCTGTGTTTCCGGCAGCTCTTACCTCAGTTCTCAAGCTACAACATGCGTATCTCCAGGCCACAGAGGATCAGCTTACCCTCTGTTCTGCAAATCTTTTACTGAGTTACAGATTTAAAACCATTAACTTTCAGTTGTTCGGGTCATTGTCACCTGATACCCAGTGGCGTATCCACATCCCTCACCTTTCGATCTTTTCCTTCTTCATCTGGAATGCAAATACATGTTTTGTGTTTCTTCTGTTTGCAGAATCTAATGCTGTGACAGAGACAGGTGTAATTCTCAGCACTTATTTCTGATATCTGTAGACAGCTTTAAGTGTTTAGTACATCCTTAATGTTCACCCGTTCAGCCACAACCTGGTAATGAAGCACATTCCTGGGGCCGACCCTGAACTCGTCCTTCTCAACCACTACTATGAAGAACTAGATGTAAGTAAAACTTGTCTATGCGCATCAATTTGAAATGATCATTTTAAAACAAGGATTAGCGATTTCAAACTACCAGTTCTGTTCCAGTGTAGAGAAACCACGCACACTTGCTCTCTGGAGTTTGAGTGTAACCCACAAAAACGTGTCGGAAGCCTGTTCTGGGAACTGCCACTTGCATGATATGTCTGCTGCACAGTTAGAGGTTTCTTACACCTTTAGTATGACGAGGAGTAGTCATCACCTATTAGTTATCCTAGCGTTAGAAAGCACAATTAAATATTTCGACTTTATATACACAATCCACCTTATTTTTCAGTAAGAGTTTGCACAGCCCTTTCTAAACCGGAGTGTCTACTTACACGAAGTACAAATAGCTCACCTTGTTGGCAGAGGCTATTTACACTAACTCCGCCCACTCACATCTGGCCCAAAATAAGGGAAGACGCTGGATCTCTAACAGTGGTATTAGTATAGGGTCATTGGTCCTTGCACACTCCGAAATTTTTGCATGCGTTTTTTAGTAGGCTATTTGTGATTCGGTGGCTCTGAAATGTCAAAACACCATTCAAAATGCTTGTTACGGATGCGAAAAACACAGAAAATCGAACCTGATCCGATTTTTTTTTATGACGGAAGAAAGTTTCGGAGGCAGTGTGTAAGCAGGATTGACATAACGTGAGGTTGTATTTATTGTTTAACGTGCGAAAATTCGGATGTGGATTTCGGACTCACGCCGCCTTCACACTGGCAGTTGAAATCAGCTCCGATACGGCTTCGAAACGACCGGAAGTCATTAATTTCCTATGGAGATTCGCAGACCGCACGTGAATGTTTCCGAACCGGGTCCAAACGAGTGCGGTGCGAAAAAAATCGTGTCAGTTGGTAATCCGATGCGTTAAAAAATTGAACTCTTGCGAAAGGCTACGGACGGTTCCTATCCGACAATTCCAGCGGAAGTTAGCGTTGCTATGGTACTGATAAACAAACCTGAATTCTTAACTTTTAATAAAATAAATAATGATTTTATAACGATAAGTTGTCATGTCATTTTTTTATTTTCATGATTTTCTAACGTTATTAGGGCAGTTAATACAATTAAAATGTATAATTAAATATTGTGGCCCCCGCTCATTCACATACAGCCAGTAAATTCCATGATGACAAATCGTCGGCTGGTCAATGATTAATGTCTATCAGAGAGATCTCAAAATCAACCGTTAATCTCTACGCCATTTTTGTTCTACTCGCTTCCGACGCTTTTCAACGGTGTAGTACGACGTCCGCTGGGGGTGTATTGCGTATCGGAGCGTACCCGATCCGAATTTTTTTTTTTATCATGGACGAAAATTTTGGAGGCAGTGTGTAAACGTGATTGAGACAACGCTTGGTCTTATTTATTTTTTAACGTGCGAAAATTTCGGACGAGAATTTGACGCATAGCAGAGAATTTTGACGTTCAAATCCGTCTTTTGCTGAACTCGCTCTACCCTCTTTTCCCCTCACACATCAGATAGGAAAGGCATTTTATTTTCAATAAAAAGAATAAAGGAAATACATTGTCTAAAGTGTTTTTAATAGTGTTTATCGGGTAGGGTTAGATGTAGGGAGGGCTTTATTGTACCAATTAGGTGGCATCCATTTAATAAATATAATCATTTACACTCTGCTATTATTACATAGGCATAACGTTTAAAGTACAACAACAAATAGTAGCTTCTCTGCCACTATGCAAGTGTGAATAGCATCTACAGTTTACACGTTGCAAAGAAAATAGGCTACTGCTATTTTTACATAGTGTAAATAGAATCTGTTGCTACTTACACTTAAATAAATAGTATTTATTTAAGAATATAAGTAGCATCTTTTGAAAAATGTGATATTTACTGTGTCGAGCCAGTCGAGGCTTCAGGTCCCGCTTCCAGTTATTATTTTAGCTTTAGGCTACAAAACAGCTCGTTATGCTCCTTGATATTTCAAAAGTGTATTTCGTACATTATTATTTCTATGTAATTATAATCGCTAGTTTATATTGCAAACCGTTTTACTGCGCTTTATTATTATTCTAATTATTGCCATAGCGAATCGGAACTTCTGCTTTGCAAAATAAGGTGGATGATGTAACTTTTCTAAATTAAAAAATAACGAGTGGTGCAAGAATTGCATCTTTCAAACTATGGCTTTACCCAAATACACTTTGATAAACCTATAATCATTTATATTTAATAGAGCTGTCGGGACGGATTTCGCGGGAATTCAGCTGTACGTCATTCACACGCGTCACATCGAACAAGAAAAACGTATCATAAATCATTAAAATCGGCAAACCAACCGTAATCACCAGTTGTGAAACAAAAATAACGTTATTTATTTAAGATGTCCATACCAGCAGTGTGTGTATCCACGCAGAGCTAGCACATAAAACCCTCAAGACTCATGCAGTTTTATTTTTTAACCTCTAGAGGGGGCAAAAGATGCATAGATTCATCCTTCACAAATTTGATGTCTTTTCACATTTATTGTTATGAAGCACCTGTCTTCATAACCCATGCATTTCACTGATAAATGATGCTGTGTATTTCTCTTCCAGAGAATCCCATTATCTGAAATGACTCGCACTGAAATACACAAACTCTTGGCCGAACTGGGCTTTTATAAAAAAGAGAATCCCGAAGATCAAGTGCCCGAGGAGTTTCGCTTCTCTCCAGCCAAAGACAGTCCGTTTGAGGGCCAGCGGTCCACCAGTCCGCCCAGTGAGACTGACACACACCAGTCAGATGTGGATTCCCAGCACACAGATCTGTAACCCCTTACATAAGAGCCATGGTGTGGGATGTCAACATTGTGAGACCTGGCTGATTTACAATTACCATGAGAACTAAAACCGTGCCAAAGTCTCTCTCCTTGTTAAATGTGGCCACATTATTGCTTAAAAATAGTTCACCACAGATTCAGCAATTCGATTTAAGTGGCATTATTCAGTTCAGACACTGATTTAGTGATTAAATCTGCATTTAGAAGTTCAGAGTAAGTGCGAGCTTGTGTGCGAGCAGTAGTTGATGTTTGTGGCAGTGGTTCGCTCTCACTGTACTGTACATGAGCTGATCTCTGCCCAGAGGGACGATAATGATGTCCACAGCTGTAAAAGCCTGAGACTGGCTGAGGACTGATGATCTGAGTTCTCATGGGCAGAGACCAGGCCTTCACACAGACTGTGGGAGCAGAAACACACCACTGAGAAAATAAAGGCTTTAAATATCATAGAGAATGAGTGGTTTTTGATTATTATACAATAGAAATACACACACACACACACACACACACACACACACACACACACATACATATATATATATATATATATATATATATATATATATATTATATATATATATATATATATTATATATATATATATATTATATATATATATATATATATATATATATATATATATATATATTATATATATATATATATTATATATATATATATATATATAATATATTATATATAATATATATTATATATAATATATATATTATATATATATATATATATATATATATATATATATATATATATATATATATATATATATATATATATATACACCACTGTATATGTATATACATATACATACATACACATACATATATACACATACACACATATATACACATACACACATATATACAATAATATTGTAAAATAGTATTACAATTTAAAATAATGGTTTTCTATTTTAATATACTTTAAAAGATGATTTATTCCTGTGACCAAAGCTGTATTTTCAGCATCATTACTCCAGTCTTCAGTGTCACATGATCCTTCAGAAATCATTCTAATATGATGAGTTATCAATGTTGCAAACAGTTTTGCTGGCTGCTTAATATTAATAACCAGTTGTTTTTGGAACCTGTGAGACTTTTTTTCAGGATTCTTTGAAGAATAAAAAGCTAATCCGCATTAATTTAAAACAGAAATCTTTTGTAACAATAATACACAACCGTTCAAAAGTTCAGTAATTTTTTTCTTTCCTTTTTTTGAAAGAAATGAATAGTTATATTCAGCAAGAATGTGTTAAATTGATTAAAAAAAAGTGATAGTAAAGATTTATATTGCTATAAAAGATTTCTATTTTGAATGCTATTCTTTAAACTTTTTATTCATCAAAGAATCCTGAAAAAAGTCTCACAGGTTCCAAAAACAAAATAATAATTAAGCAGCACAACATAATAAATCATCATATTAGAATGATTTCTGAAGGATCATGTGACACTGAAGACTGGAGTAATGATGCTGAAAATACAGCTTTGATCACAGGAATATATCATATTTTAATGTATATTAAAATAGAAAACCATTATTTTAAACTATAATAATATTTCAGAATATTACTGTTTTTTCCCCTGTATTTTTGATCAAATTAAATGCAGGCTTGATGAGCAGAAGAGACTTCTTTCAAAAACATTTAAAAAAATAGTAGTTTCCAAACATTGTTCTTTTGTCAATATAAAATCACATTGCGCTCATGATTATGAATCTTTTAGATTTCCTATTTCTGCAAGTGCAATAAATGACAAACACATTTTTGGGTATCATTAATGGTTTTAATGATTACTATAAGAAACCATAGTGTCAGGAAATACTGAGTGAACAGTAGCTTTTGAACAAGTGTACAAACAATTATGTTCACCACTGATTGTGAATTAATGCTAATTTGATCTACTGGTGCAGTCTTCAAGTACCGAGCAAAGTCACTCTTCTGGTGCGGATGCTGCAGTAGTTCTGTCTCGGTCATTAAATTATGTGCAGTCACTAAAACTATTAAACTAAATCCATCTTTAGAACCAAATATATAAACATCATTGACCTTTTCAGATTCATTTACTACTAATACATTATTCTTCTCCTCAAATTGACTAGGGCTACTCATACATACACCGTTTAAATTACACTTCTTTATTGGCTGAAAGCCGTAAAGATTTACAACAACAGACCCTTAATCAGCGAGACGGCTTTATGTTTCAGAGACACACATCTCTGCTTTCAAATCAAGTTCGGGAATATGAACAAAATATACTCATCCATAAATACACACCATCCATAAGTGCGTCTATACATGCATGCAGCTGTTTGTGTTTTATATCACACACACATTTTATAACCGGGTCTGTGTTCAGTGTGAAACCAAACGTTCAATTAGAAAAATATCAATAATTAGTTAGTGAAAAACACGTTTCATGATCTGCATCTCGCACTAAAATGGCTGAAGCCATAACAAGCGGTGAGATTAATGTTCTTGCAACGTTTTTAAATAAACACAATATCGTGTACAGATGAAAATATAACAATTTTTTTTTTTTAAATCAAACTAAAACTTCAAGTAAACTTGTGAAAAAGCATGCAGGTCTGAGCTCCATTAACAGCAACAGTACCGTGGACCAGGATTAAAAGCTTTTAAAACCACAGATACGGGCAATCAACATAAAATAATGTTTCGTTTTTAAACACGTAGTAGACATCAACACCGTCCTTCATTTTTTTTACCGTCAATAAAACATTTTGGTACATTTTTGGATCATTCTAGTTCGTTTAAAAGCTCTGTACAAAAAAAAAAACCCTCTTTCATTCATAAAAAACACCCAACATCTTGTTACGGGGGAATTGTTTGGAAAGTAAAGTAAATCGTTTTAACAGTTGAAATGTAACAGGACAAGTTAAAAACTAAAAAACAATGTTAGCGTGCGCTGGTAAAGCTTCAGTGTTGAGTGCTCTGCTGAGCTCGGGCCAGCATCATCTCATACCTGCGGAGATGGTTCACCAGCGACTGCACGTACGTGAACACACACTTGGAGTCGGGTTTCTTACCCATGATCATCATGTCCTCGACCTCCACCAGGGGCATGCAGTTAGCATAGGCCCTAATGTAGAGACACAACCACAGGAGCAAATTATACACATGAAATGATTTCTGCTGTGCTGTATATGCAGCCTCTGCAAACCATCAGCCTGACCAACAGAGAAATGACTTTATTCTAGCAGTTTAGCTGTATTACAATCATGCACTCAATTACCACAGAAAATCATTCTGTGCAAAAAAAAAAAAAAAAGTCACATTTTTTGTTTATAGAAATGTATCTATAATGCAACGAAGCTGGAATAACAGTTTTGAAAATCATAAAAACATTTTGTGTGTTAACATGAGACTAGCATGATGAAATTGGTTTTAAAGTATAAATGGGTCTACATAAAAATATAGAGCTATTTTATATGGAACCTTGCATACATTTAAATGGGGTGTGTGGATATTGTAAAGGAATTATATATATATATATATATATATATTCCTTTACAATATCCACACACCCATATATATATATATATATATAAATATAAAATATTTATGTTATTTATATTAATATAAAATAAATATTTTCATATTTGTTTTGTATAAATGCATAAATTTGCAATTTTAAACCCTTCAAAATTCATAAAAAGTATTTACACATTTTGACAAAAGAAGAGAGAAACCAAATGTACACAGTTTTGTGGAAAAAGTTCTCAATAATATCACACTTGTTTTTCCTTCCCTAGTATGAACAGGTCAACATGAAAATAATGGCTAAATGTATAAAATGGATATATTTTATACTGTACGTGAATGTGCAATTTTGTATAAATGCATATTTCTGTTTTTAAACCTTTCAGAATGCACACCGCTCCATAAACTTCCATCATAAATGCATTTCTGTAAACTGATTAGCAACATTAGCAGGATTGTCTGTGTAACCGGAGACAGAGGTTCAGTTGTACTGAATTCTGGAAAATGTGCTTCTTTTTAAAATTCGAGTTTCTTGTAAAAGCAAAAGAGAAATCTTGTGATAGCAAACATTTAGCATGTGCAGAGAGCACGGTCTGCTTCTGCTTCGTGTCCGATGTGCTCTTTAAAGCGGTGTGTTTGATCACATGTCTCTGAGCACGACCATGTTTGGGCAGTTTCTGGTCTTCAGTGCAGTTTGTCGTTCCCCTCCCACAAACCGGGCGCGCTGGCAGACGCACAATATTATGTTATGCTAATCGTCAGAGACTGACAAACAGCACGCCGAGGAAGACCTCGTCCCGGTGCGTGTGTGAGACCGAGAGGCCTTACCTTTTAAGCCGAACGTCTAGGTGTGGTAAAACTGAATGTTAACTCACAGTTGCCTAGCAAGTATTTTGGCACACTTGAAAATATCAAACTAAGTGAAACGTGCCAACAAATGATGCCAGACCTTCTCAGGAATAATTACTGCACTGACGACTGTGTGACAGTTTTAATCTCAATGTTTTCTCCCATAATGCATTCTGCTCCATGTGAAATAAAACAGCTTTTATTAAGCTTCCATTTTTATGAGTAAATAAATTAATGGGCTGCACAATATAACGAAGTGAATTCAATATTACGATATGGCTTCATGTGATGCATAATTAATTAGATAAATATATGTGCTGATTGAGATATTAGTATTATATTCATATTTTGAATCTGTTTCCCTAGTGAAAAAAAAACTAAAAAAACTAAATTAAACTTTATTTTGAGTACTTCTTTATTGCACAATGCAAATATCTTAAAATTAAGCCTAAAATGTGTTTTAATATCATTATTAGTAAGGAAAGTCTTTAAATACAAGACATTTAAAGTGTACTTGCATTTGGACCAGAACTAAAGTGCATCAAGTACAAAATTAGTTGTTCCAATTTACCACTTTAAATATACAAATGTAATATAACAAATATGTAAATGTATTTGTAGTATACTTAAAGCATAAAATAAATGTATTTCAAACACATTTTGGTATATTTATTTTTCACTAGGGTTTTAATTTTACATTTTTCATTTTCATTTCAGTAAGTTTTTGAAAAAAGAAAAATGTCTACAGAGTTTTAATTTTTATTTCTGTTTTTGTTTTAGTTATTTTAGTGCATCAACTAAATGATAATGAGAAATGTTGCATTATAAGCGTACAAGTATTTGATTTTATATCAAGTGACGAAAATGGGTTTAGTTTCAGTTACCTATAATAACCCTGCTCTCAGTCCAAATAAAAGTTACATATTTCAGAAAAAAAAAATATATTTGATTATTTTGAATCCTTTCACTTGCACACACAGTTTCATCCATTTTCACTAAAGATAAAAGAATGTGTTTAAAGGTTTGTTCGCTCAAATCCCGTCGGAGCTGCGTTTCTCCTCATCATCTGAGCTGGCTCTCACCGTTTTGCTCTGAGTTTTGACCCTAGGAGGAGTTTTTGGTTTTGACCAAGCCCTTCAGCACCAATCCCCTGTAGAATTCCTGGAGGTACGTGTACACGCACTTCCAGTCCGGCTCCCGCATCCGCACCATATCCTCCACATCCAAAAGCTGCGGACAGTCGGCCAGCTTCCTACTCTCGCGGAGACGAGGCCACAGAGGAAGAAAAGAGGATCGAGAAGGTCGAAGGAACAACAGGTGGAGTGGGAAACACGAGGGCCAGTGAGGGGAGAGAGATGAGACACACAAGACAAAAATCAAAAAGCCCACATTAAACTCTGACAGTGTTTTCATGCTTTACAATCACAACTAATACATGTGCAGAGACAAACAACATCAAATAGAGCAACAACAATGCATCCATTTGGGTGATCTCATTGTGCAAAATAAATGTGCCTGTGAATAAGAACATACAGTATGGGGACAATAACAGCAATGCATAGTGTGACTACTAAACATGTGACCCGGCTCGTCTGCGTGTAAAACGTGCGTGTTGAGTGTGTGTAGAAGCTCAGTGACGGGCTCATGCTGGAGGAGTGCAGACTGAGGCACACATCTGTAACCGCTTGTAAAAATCACCACCATCCCAGACATTAGACAGACTTAAAGGTACAGTGGGCGATTTCTGAGAAACACTGCTGATAACTGACCCTTCGCGGGGAGTTTGATTGACAGGCGATCTGACCAATCATAATCCGCCATCCACCAAATCCGCCATTTTTGTCAGGGGAGTTAGTAGATTAACGTTGGAGGATTTGAACTTGATAAACAGAGTGTACTGACGTCTTTCCGTGGTTAAAACCACAATCCTTCTGATGTTCTTTCATATTGATTTGATGCTATAAATTAACTAGAAGGAAGAGGAGATCACTTCACACATTAAAGAGCCACAAAACTTGTTAAAAAATGACCAAATTTGAAAGTTGAGACTGTTTCATATCAAAAGTATGGGGTTCACGTCGGGCCTCGATAAGCCTGAAGGGGGTTATTTCGAATCCAATCGAATCCACTTGGTTTTGTGTCTTTTTTTCATAGTCAGTACTATGTACAAACACGATTTTTTTTCCCAGCACACACACACATACAACAGATATCTAGGAAATATTCAGAAGATTGTTTGTTTGGGTGTTGATTTACATTTTCAACTGAGTTTCTCAGAAATTGCTCACTGCACCTTTAAGGCGTTTTCAGACCTGTAGATCGTTTGCTTTGTCTTAAAACAGGGACTTAAATTGTTACTAAATCGCATTTTCACTTTGGTTCGGTTTGCTTTCACAAAGCAACACTTTAAAGTGCAACAAAAAATGCTTATGCAAGCCATATGAGAGTAAAACTACAGCTGCACGATTTTGGGTAAAAAAAATCAAATTGAGATTTTCCTGATAAAAATTGCGACTGAATTTTTTTGCTGTTTCTTTGTAGGGCTGCTGTGATTATACATAAATATAGATATTAAATAATAATAATAATAATAATAACAAATATTGCTACATTATTTGTATTTAAAAAAATTACTAAATTAAAAAAGTAAAATAAAAGATATTACAATTAATTTATTTTAAATAATAACTGTAAAATTACACTACTAACAATCATGCATTTTCAATGAGAGTCTGAGGCGACACGTTGAGCTGCGTAAACAAGGCAACTACCAATGAGAATGAAGGCAGCGGGAACAATTTACAATAAGGTCTCATTATTTAACATTTGTTAATGCATTAACTATCAATGAGCAATACATTTGTTACAGTATCTATTAACGTTAGTTAATAAACATCCAACTGTTCATTATAAGTTTATGTTAGCAACACAACTACTGATGTGAATAATGTATTAGCAAATGCTGCAATTAACATTAACTAAGAATAATAAATGCTTTATTTAATATTTTCATTGTTAGTTCATGTTAACTAAATTTGGCTCGTGTGATTTGAGACTAAACGCTGCAGTCGTGTTCAACGACTGAATCCCCTTCAGGCCGAATAGCAGTAATGACTCGCAAACTGAAGCAATTACAGATGGTGCCTTAATGATTACGACAGCCAGGGCTAGTGAGATAAACCAGTGCTCACACTCAGGTGAAAGAAGATGACATGAGAAAGTGTCCACTGGAATTACCTGGACACAGACCAGCCAGGTCAAAGGTCAAGAAAGGGGAAGCAGGTTAAGGCCTACTCTCAGGTAACCAAACAACACTGACTTTGAGTAACGCTCCTCGGTGAGCAGACACTATCTGGACGTTTCTCGTTTAGAAAGGAGCTTAAATGCATGAATGTTATGTTACTGGGAAATGGAAAAGGAAAGGAGCAGAGGAGAAAGGGAAATAATCATTTAAAATGCTAGTAATTAGGGTTTAGTTATTTAAGTGGACCCGACTAAAGGAAATGACAGCTATTAGATGATTAATCTCAGAGGACTGGAGATGCAGATCGGATGAACTTGTTAATAGGTTTGGTTGTATTAAAACAGGCTCAGAAACAAAACAAAACAAAAATATTGTTATATTGTTACAACACCATTCAAAAGTTTGAGGTCAGTACGATTTTTTAAATACTTTTATTCAGCAAGGATGCATTCAATTGATCAAAAGTGACAGTAAAGACATTTATAATGTTATAATCAGCATATTATAATGATTTCTGAAGGATCATGTGACACTGAAGACTGGAGTAATGATGCTGAAAATTCAGCTTTGAACACAGGAATAAATTACAATATATTACAACAGAAATCAGCAACTTTAAAGTGCAATAATATCTCAAAATAATACTGTTTTTACTGTATTTTTTGATCAAATAAATGCAGCCTTTTTGAGACTTCTTTCAAAAAAATAAAAAATCTTACCAGTCTGTTTCGCCCAAGTGTGTTTTTTGGAGTTTGACAATAATAGAAACATGGGGCAATTCACTAAGAATCAATTGCACACACTGTCTGCATAGTTTCAAAATCTGATTCACTAAAGAAATTATGCAAATCTGGTATTGCCACAAACACGCCTATAAACTGATTGCATGGCACAATAGAGAGCATTAGTGGCCGTCTGCTTTTTCAGCAGCATTGGTTTCCAGAAGTATTTTTTCCATTAATTTCTCTCCAAAATCTGACAAAAATACAAAGTTTACGAGCTCCAGTGAGGGAAAGAACTACAAACAGCATAATCAAATTAAAAAAATTGAGAAATATGAAACTACTCATTTAAAACGGTTGATTATAATCTATAGAAACAATTTATTTTAAATTTATTGCAAAATATGCATATAAATACAAATATTCAAGTAGTCTGGGCGGAGCTAAAGAGGTCTTTTGGTGATTAGTTTTCAGTGCTGTATTATGGGTAATGTAGTTTTTCACCTCAAATTCTGCTGTTAAACAATTTTTAAAATAAGTTGAAATAATGTATAGATAAATAGAGTTGAAAATACCATCGATCAACAACCCCGTAGCTCACAGTAGGGCTGTCTTTATGTTAAATTCAATTTCCCTATGGAGAAAATGTATATGGTTCAGAGGGTGCAGAAGACCTTAATCTGGCAGACTTTACTGTGACTGCACAGCATCACTCCACCGCTGTGACATCCAGACACTTCAGCTTAAGATGCAGAATATATTGGCCTGGTTATAATGTCATTCAAACTATGTACACAAGCACTCCTTGCCCAAAATAATCTGCTCACTCCCAGCTTTCCATCTGTGTTAACAGCAACACATTAATTGCATCAGGCCAGTGTTTATGAAATGCCTTATTTGCATTGAAGGGAGTAAGTGTTTTCTATTTTATGTAACTTAAATTCATATAAGAATGCATTTTATGAACAGTGCTATACAAACACATTTAGCAAGAACACACACCTGCTAAAGTCGGACTGCGAATAATGTCAGACGCTGCAATTGTTTAGTGAATTCGCCCCATTGTGCAAACATTCAGATCCCAATTTGAACTGTATTCCTGCCTGGCGTGTCATGGTTCTTCATCCTGCATGTGTTTGATGGTGTGATATGAGCGTGTGGACTCACTCTGCTGTGCTGAAGGCGATCTCGAAGTTCTGCCTGCGGTTGCTGGGACTGAGGCTGGAGTAGTCGAAGGCCTCGGGGAAGAAGTTATGCACCAGAGCACAGAACGCCATCCCGTCACTCCAGCTGGAGGAGAAGTTCTGGATGTCCACATTCTTCATGACGAGCAGGAGAGAGAGAAAACATGAAGACAGAGAGCTAGTAAGAATGTACTCTACTATTGAAAAGTTTGGGGTTGGTAAGATTTTTTAATATGTTTAAGGAAGTCTCAACAAGGCTGCATTTATTTGATCAAACATGGAGTTAAAACAGTAATATTGTGAATTTCGGATAACAGTTTTCTACTGAATATATTGTAAAGTGTAATTTATTCCAGTGATCAAAGCTGAATTGTCAGCATCATTACTCCAGTCTTAAGTGTCACATGATCCTTCAGAAATCATAATAATATGATGATTTGATGCTCAAAAAACATTTCTGTTAATTATCATATTTTTGTAGAAACTGTTATGCATCATTTCCAGGATTCTTTGTTGAATAGAGTAAAAAAAAAAACATTTATTTGAAACAGAAATCTTTTGTAACTTCAAAAATGTCTTTACTGTCATCTTTGATCAATTGAATGCATCCTTGATGAATAAATGTATTGATTTCTTTAAAGAAAAAAAAATTAATACAAATGCAGCACATCTTAAAGAAATAGTGTGATTGAGAAATCATAAATGAGTAAATAATGACAGTCTGTTCCTTACACAAAGCTATTGTTTTACTTCAGAAGGCTTTATATATCACACTAATGCACTATATTCCAAGTATTCCCAGTCTAAATGTTTTTAGGGCAGTTTTGTGATGCTTTGTCATCTTTGGCGCTTGATACTCCCAGACCTCATTCACTTTTTAATGGTAAGCACACGCTAAATTGTGTGAAGAGAAAGAATGCAAATTCAAAGTGCTTTGGAACGACTCGAGGGTGAGCAAATGAAGACTGAGGTTTTCTCTTTCTCCTGTTACCTCATAGGAACGGGTCTTGGACCTGCACCAGTCCAGCAGCATCTGTTTGATGGAGTTTGCGTTGGGGACACCGAAGCTCGTGGAGCGCTGCACCTTGTTCACTTGAGTCATTGCTGAGTTGCTACAAGCAGAAAGAGAAATGTTGCTGAATATGTGAGCTAAATGAGCCTGAGAGTGTCTGAAACCCATGCGCTCACCCTCCAGAGCCTCCAGTGTTCTCAAGCTTCTCTATCATGGCCTTTCGTGCCTGTGCGGCCGAGGTCTTGGGTAACGTCTGAGCCCTCATCAGCTCTGATCTCTCGGTCTGTCTGCGCTCAACAGCTGATGATCTACTGGAGCTACGAGACGTGTTGTCCTCACGGTCAAAAACACTAAGGGAGGGAGGGAGAGAGAGAGAGAGAGAATAATGGATTATTTTCTTTCAGCTGAGACAACTTCAGATGTTCAACATGATGGTTTTGAATTGCTTGAAATATGATTGGAATTATTTCAAAAAAGGAAAAGAGCAACAGTTAAGTGCAACAAGTGTCATATAGGCGACATAAAATTATAATTATAATTGTGTGCTTGGGACACAGCTTTTAATGGCGAGACCTTTGTTTTTGTAATCAGGCTCACAAAAATTACATACAATTTTAGATTTAGATTACTGGCTTTCAAATATAAAGAATTATCGGCATCAGGAAAAATGTTCATATCGTTGCATCCCTAATTAATTTATTTTTCAAAAACAACTCTTACTGACCTCAAACGTTTAAACGGTAGCGTACGTAGGATGCAATGTGATCTTACATGAAATTACATTAACTTCATTACTCTGTTATCTAATACCTGAATAATTATTTGATAATTAGGTAACACTTTATTTTACAGTGTCCTTGTTACATGTACTTACCATAGTAACAACAGTAAATTATGCATAATTACATGCAACTAACCCTCAACCAAATCCTACCCTAACCCTATAGTAAGTATGTAGTTAATGTAGTTAATTAATATTACTCAGTACTTAAATGTATAATTACACTGTAACAGTGACACCTTAAAATAAAGTGTAACCGATAATTATTTTAAAAAATGAACTAACTACATAATCATGCACAATAAAACCAGGCCCCAAAAAAAGTAAATAAGGTAATTTTTGAATTCATGTCGACTTTAAAACACTCACCTTCCGACCTTCCTAGTGGACGTTGTGCTGGAGTAGCTGTAGGATTTAGTTTGCACTGAGCCCTCTGAGAGGAGAGAGAAGAGGGTTTGATACGGGTGCTGATGGAAATTAAGACTAAATACAGAATACAAAAACAGTTCAATAAACTCACTGTCTGTCTTCTGAACATAGCTGGACTCCATGATAGTGCTGCGGGACGTCCTGCCGGTATCATCTGCACACACAGCCAATGACAGAGGGGTTCAAAAGATCATTAGTATTCAGTAATATTAGCAATTTAACTGCACTGACACTAAAACACAATTTGAACTGAATTGAGCTGGATATTGACATTAACTTTTCAACAGTGGCACAGTTATTGAACCGAATCAACATTGAACTAAACTGAGCTGAATGACACTATTGTCTTCTTTAGAGCTGAAATTCTATTTATTTCATAATTGAGTAAATTAACAGTGTTATTTTCCTGTTTATTAATGTGAAGCTGCTTTGAAACAATATGTTCTGTATAAAGCACGACATAAAGAAATGTGACTTGACAGTGTCACAATAAAATTACAAACAGAACAAAAGGCTGTTATTAAAGGACCCCAAACCAGCAAGTGTTGTTACTCAAGAAAATTAGATAAACAACAAGTAAAATCTAATTTTACATGATCTCCAAAAATAAAACATGATGCAAGACATTTTTTCCCAAACGGTCCAAAAATAGTTGATTTGTTATTTCTATATCATCTTTTGTCTGTTTACAGTGTTTGTGAGTGCACATTCATGTTTACAAAGACAATTCAGCCCTAAAAGTGTGTGAGAGAAGAGATATGAGAAAGAGACAAAATTATTTTTGAGACAAATCTAATCAATAGATAAAAAAGTTGGCATAACATTATGTAAAGCCTGAGTTGATACCTGGGTAAATTGACCTGGAACACAATATATGTTACAATGTACTCTTTTAGTTAATGGTCATATCTTATAAAAAATCATTTGAAAACTTTAGGGAATAAATTATGTGTATTTTGATAGTCTTAACCAATTTCCAAAGTTGTATTCATGTGCCATACATTCCTGTGTATTTTTGTACCTATTCCGTGTCAAAACTGACCCAAATACAATTTTAAAAGGTATATATATATATATATTTTTTTTTTTATAAAACATGACGAATTGCTTCGCTAGATAAGACCCTTATTTCTCGACTGGGATCGTGTCGAGACTTTGAAGCTGCATTGAAACGGACATTTGAACCTTCTTTGAACATTGGGATAGTTGGTTGCCATTGAAGTCCATTCTGTGTAGAAAAATCCTGGAATGTTTTCCTCAAAAAACTTAATTTCTTTTCGACTGAAGAAAGAAAGACATGGATATCTTGGATGACATCGGGGTGAGTAAATTATCAGCAAAAAATCTTTTGAAAGTGAACTAATCCTTTAAGAAGTGTGAAAATGAAATGAAATTGGTCTGCTGGTTTTCACTTCACAACTTTATTAACTAATAGCTTTCTCCAGGTATTATATAGACGTATTATATGGACCTGGTTTGATTCCTAGGGTCCTGCAATTTTAAATTATGACTGCTTTTGGAGCAAGAATCCAAGACTTGAACCCTGAACTTTACAAGTACACTGAAGAGGAAAAATAAAATGATCAAGAGGCTGTGGTACCTGAGTGGGAAACCCGATTGGTGATCTGGCTGGTAGTGGAGCCGTCTGTGGAGCGCTCAATCTTCTTCATCACCACTTCACTGGTGTCTGCACCCCCCCGACCTTTCTGAGATCTGTCCACCCGCTGCTGTCTGAGCTCCTGCAGACGCACATCTCTCTCCCTCTCTCTCTGGTCTGAGGACACGGGCAAAACCAACAGCGTCAGGATGATGTTTGAAAGGAGGGAAAATTAAGGTGAGGACCACATCAGTACTTTTCCAATGTGATCAATGCGTGGGACTATCTGACTAGGCAGTGTGTTCAGGAAACCTGCTTAAAAACATTATTTTTGCAACTTTGGTGACACAGACATCATACACTTCAGAAACTATCACTAGCGCTCTCATAGCACTCGTGTGAATGTGCTAACACCTTAGATTAACACCATAGTAGGGTTGTGTGATATTGTCTACAATATCGCAATTGTAGTTTTAACATTGCGCGAGCTGACATGTTTTCCCCCAATGTCAGCACGATTGAAAATCGTGATA
Organism: Scardinius erythrophthalmus; assembly: GCF_964197995.2. Lineage (NCBI taxonomy): Eukaryota > Metazoa > Chordata > Actinopteri > Cypriniformes > Leuciscidae > Scardinius > Scardinius erythrophthalmus. The sequence continues at coordinate 51,583,793 of NC_138225.1, forward strand.
TTGATGTGACATCAAATGTGATGTTGATAGTTTAATAAACTAATTTAAAGCTGCAGTCCGTAGTTTTTCCTCTTTGTCGCCATCTCTGTTCGAAATCTGCAATTGCAGTTATTCGCGGAATTATCAACTTTACATGGGTTGTGCCTCGGCACGGCACAGCGCAGACGAATCCAATGTTTTGAGGAGAATGTGCGGCTGTCAATCACCGCCGGTATGGACTAGTGTTGTCACGATACCAAAATTATTGTTTCGATACCGATACCAAGTCAAGAATTGCAATTTCGATACTTTTCCTGCAAAAGGAGAAACACTCTCAAATATCATTGCTTTGTTTCCGAATAAATCAACCATTTGAATGAATGGGTTGAAAGAATGACTCCCTCACACACTCATTAAGACAGTAACTTGCTGCCATTTTTAAAGATTAATCTCAAATACCATAATTTATTCAGTTGTAATCGCAGTGTAAATGCATTAATGTTACCTCTGAGCTGCATTAAACACTGCGTACCAATCACCTCACAAAATATAAAAAGCTTTGGGACTCAGCTGTCCATGACAGGCCTAAACCAGTCAATGTACCAGCACAAAAAAAACACTAAAATTCCAGAAAATATAGAAGATATATTTTTTTGTCAATATCACACACCCCTACACTACAGATGAACATAGCACCATGTGTGTAAATTTGATCAAGCAAACACAAAGCAAGCAGTACCATATGATTACGAACTACATTCACTTTCATGCAGGGTCAAACAACATTAATACAATGACAAAATCACACGTGGCACTTCAGTGAATAAAAACGACATACCGTATCTGCAACTACAAACCAAATCTATAGCCAATGAAGCTCTAAATGACCCTTCACTAAGGCCCTGGGCATTAGCAAGGGGTCAGTAGGGCAAAAACACACACAATCCAGAAACCCTACCCATTTCCTCCTGTGTGCATCCCAGCTTAGCCTCTGAGAGCAAAGAGAGAGAAACAGGGCTGAACCATAGGGAAGTAAAGACGATAGAGTGTCTCTGCACTTTACATGTTGAAATACACCCATCAGTATATAGAGAGAAAAAAGAAAGAGGAGAGCAAGAGATGAGTGCTGTGCAATAAAACAAGTGTAGAGATAGTCACCTCGCTTTTTCTTTCGCAGTTCTCTCATTGCAGTTCTGATCATTTTCCTTTCTTCAAAATCTTTGCAATCATCCAACTGTAAAATCAAACGGGGGGAAAAAAGCAACCCAAACAAATGAACAAAATATAATTATAAAGAATACTTTCATCATGACATGCATTTCAGAAAGATGTCTTTGCCAATTAATGAATCAATGAATGTGAACTAATGAATCATGCACCACCAGGAACTTAAAACTTGAAAGTGTGCACTAATTGGATGGGTTAAATAAAGGGTACAAATTCTGAGTATGGGTTGCCATGCTTGGCCTTCACGTCATGTCATGTCACTTAAGAGATTTAAGTATTGGTCGGTTTTATTCAAAGCAAAGTGATTCTCAAAATATATTAATGAAGATAAGAACGGATATCGCGGGTGAAAAAATCTTGATTTCTGGGCACACGACTGGAGAAAATAATTAAGGGATTTAGATAATTAAGAGATTGTATGTACGTAAGATTGTATATAAGAGTTCAAAAGGTCAGTGGGAGAAATTAAGTACCATTTTGTCCAGGATCTCCTCGTCCTCGATGTCCTGCAGCTTCTCTGAGGTCAGCTTCTCACTTTGTTCCTCTCTTTTGATGGAGGTCATGGATGAGCCATTAGGAAGCACCGGGACTTCATGAGCCATCTCACTCACAGATTCACCCACAAGAGAAACGGGCTCCGTCTCCATCTGTGTGTGTGTGTGTGTGGAGGGATAGAAAGACGGCAAAAAATTAACACAATAAAAAAAAAAAAAAGAAAACTGTACAAATGCTATGGTTAAAACCTGTTAATTGGCAAGTTCCTCTATTCTACAGTGAAAACTGAAATGGTCTAATGGGAGAATTAATGTAATGTTTACTGTAAAAACTTTTTTAGAATTGAAAAATCTTATAATTTACAGTGAAAAACTATTTTGTGGAAAAGTTTTTCCCGATGAACTTCGATTCATCTTATGTATTGGCAACCACAGCTGCTGTTTTTTTACCGTTGAAGTTTTCAGACTTTTTCAGAATTTTACATTGAAAGTCAAGCTACATATTTAAACTAGTTAAACCAGAGTCAAGCTATACTTTTGACAAAGTACTGTAGTTGGTAAACAGAAGAAATGCATGAGGATTATAGTGACAACATTAATATTTGAACACCATGAAAACTAAATTTACTGATAATTTACCACTGATATTATATGATATAATATGTTCATCATTATTCTAAAAGATATTGAGGAACAAGCATAAATGGTGTAACAAGGTTATACATATAGCACAAATAACATAATTGAATACTCAAAAAGGACCCTTGAGAATACTGATATTTTTCCATGGACTTGAATGTAAAAATATAATGTAGAAATTCACAGACTTTTGCCTCAGCACACATGGTCTTTAGCTTAAGAACGAAGCTAAGTGTTCCTTCTGTTGTTTTTATGTTGTGATAACAGCACTTACACTATTAACATTTTAATTAGAATTTAGTTTTGTTTTCAATTAGTTCAATTTCTCTGATTCTATGTTTTAAATAAATGGCTTCCCAACTTATTTTGAAACAATTTTTTTCCTTTCAAATTTACAAAAAATACATAACACTCAAAAGTTGTCACTGCAATTGCAGAAAGATGCATGATCATCACAAAATCCTGTTGTTATGTGTTAAAATGCATTATACTGAAAAGTGTATGGAAAGAATAACTTTATAAAAGGTCGCGTCCGAAATTTTCACACGTTAAAAAATAAATACGTAAAAAAAATTACAATTCAGTGTTCAATTCGGTGTTTTGACAATTCAGAGCCATCGCATGACGAATACAAAAAAAACGCAGTGTGCAAGGACCTTAATGCTGACAGACAGACAGATGCCGATTAAGATCTGATATTATGACACTAAAAACACAGTGATGACATTTATAAATCTGGACAGCTAATCCCTAAAGCAGGTTATAATCGACAGCAACACAATTGACATCAGGATTTAAGAGCAGCGACAATAAATACACCCGTCCAAAAATAAATCTGGCAAAGAGAGCAGAGTGATGGAGAGATGGGCAAGAGAGCGCAGAGAGCGAGTGAAACCATTACAGCAGAAAGAGGAGATGGAAAAAGGGGCTGGTGGAAGGGAGGGAATGCTTCTGAATCTGATCTGTGTCTACAGCTGTGTTTACACAAAAGCCGTGGAAGCTCGCTGACATTTAGACAGGAATGAGAGCTCGCTGATTTCTGTGAATGTCCCTGAGAGCCTTAGCCTGCCGCTCTCATCCGTGTCACACTCGGTTCTTCACTGATCTCTCCTTCAACAGACGCCCTGGAAGCGCACGTCGGGCCGGACGGGTCGTAACGGAGAGGGTTTAGAGCATTGGCACTTTCAGAGAACGGAAAAATATTAAGGTGATTTGCTGGGATAAAGTGTGGCTGTTACCCCAGAAGTTTCATATTAGAAATAAGGTTAAAGAAATATATCTTTTAAACCTATTCACCGATTTTATCCAGCTATTTACAAAAATGTAAAAATTATATAAAATTAAAACTGTACTTTGTTATAATTATCACGAAACCACCTCGCATTTATTTTGGCATTGTAATTTTGTTATACTATTGTGTAAGGTACAAAAAATGTATTAATGAAAATATTCAGTCTCTCTCTTATTGGGAAAATGTACTCTTTGGTTTCACAGATTATCCTGAAAAATATAATTTTATTTATTTATTTATACTTTTGACCAAATCTTATATTCATAAATGTATGTTTACTAATCAGAAACCCAATTTTATGAGTTTGTTGACTGAAGTAAGGCTGTATATACACAGAATTAGACTCTCTGAATAAGAAAGCGATCAGAACTTAAAGGGATACTCCACCGTTTTTTTACTGCGCCGAGTCAAAGTGCTCCCAACTTCAAGTGCTGTTCCGCCATACATTATAGTTATCCTTTTAACCCGCTTAGAAAAGCGCCACGTTTTATTTTGTGTCACCATACTTGGTCGTGTAACTACTCGTGTAACTGTATTTAAATAGGGAAAACGTGGAGGTGTTTGGTCGCTTCTAACTTCATCTCTGTTTGGTCCCTAATGAATGAACTGGGCTAAGCTAAGTGCTATCAAAGTGTCGCCGCGCTCCAGAGCGATTGAGTGCACACACTGAGACGAGAGAGGTATGTATCAACTCGTCTTAGTTAAGGGAATAACATAGTTTAATATGAAAAAACGGTGGAGTATCCCTTTAAAAAAATCTGTGAGCTTTACAAAATATTTATTTGATATCTTTATACCTGAATGCACCTTTATTCTGATATTTATGCTATTATCCCCTGGCACCCTTTTCTTTTTCTTTTCTTTTTTATATAGTTGCTTTTTTTGTATTGTATGCATAATTTTTAATACTTGTATTTGTACAAAATGTATGTTGCTTAAAATAAATAAATAAATAAAAAGATTGATTTTTTTCAAATTAAAAAGCATGCAATGACAACAACAAAAAAAAGAGAATGGAAAATTAGATACCCAAGGTATGGGATGCTCGAGACAACTTTATGATCTGCATAAAGTTACGTCAAATCAGATTAATGCATTAAGGGTGTTAAATTTAACGGCATTACACTTATTTCATTGATCTCATAAGGTAATGTGCTAACTTCAGCAGCCCTTTAAGAAGAAATCATTGGATCCACTCACAGTGATGCGCATCATCCCACACCAAACACATACAAAGACCTGCACCAGACACACAGAAATAGACTCGGAGACTCACTGCAAATCTTGTGCCACGACGAGTTACCATCTTTTTACCTCTTACTAATCCCTGATTAGCTAGGCTTTTCCTCACACTAGCAAATTCAGATGTTATTTAGCCCACTTTTGACCAGCTAAAGCATTCTCCAAGCAGCAAACAAACCTTACCGTTTTCAAATCTAATGTTCACTTTAGCACATGCATGCAAAATTAAATTACTACTGACTTTTTCCTACCCACTGAACTAATTCAGTGTACTATAGCTAAAGCGCAACTTGCCCTAAATCAAAAGATCCCTGGAAAATCTGCTCTGACTGAATCAAATCTCTTCCTGGAAGCAAACTCAAACACTAAGACTTTCAATTAATCAGACAGCAATGGGCCACATGATTCATTAGTTTTCAAATGAACTGTGCTAAGCCATAAAATCTATTTGAAGCATAACTTAATGCACACAAAATCAATTATTCATACTAGATGGGACTTTGGATGGGAAGTTTACACTCGTCTCCAATGAAGCCTCATCTATTTTTGAATGGCACAGTGGCTTCAATGAAAGAAAATCTTAAGTATCTTAAAGTTTTAACTTGAACCCCTACATTTAGATTGTTTCCTTGGCAGATTTTCCAGTCCACATTATTCACCATAAGTGCATATGGCTAATAACACACAGTGGAAAAACGATTCTTTCAAAACGAAAACCATCCAAATGATGACAGCAGAGTCATAAAGGAAGAATGATTTCCCATCATTCATAAGCATAAATATGCAAAACACTACCTTATCCAATTGTGAAAAAGTTTAAAATATTCATCTTTTGCATCTTCCTCACAGTTCACCAACAGTTCTCTTGGTGGTTGCCAGTGCATTTCTATTAGTTCCCAAATCAAAAGAGTCCATCCCAAGTGCTCTCTAGATATGGCTTAGTCTGTTTTTCGCTCACGTTATCGCAAAACGTATGAGCAGTAGTGATTCTTTGCCTTAGCAATGTCTGGAAAATACACACACACACACACACACACACACACACACACACACACACACACACACACACACACACTTAAGCCCTATTCGGACGGGACTAGTTTAACATTGAGAGGTGGGGTACAGTAATAATTACCAGAGCTTCTCAGTGATTTTATTCCCGTCCGAATGTGCATCTCAGTAATCATGACGGACAATGTCAGTAAAGATTACAGCGACTTTTACCTTCTGGAAAAAGGTCCGGAAAAATGACCTCAGGTAATACTAATCCCCTGCGAATAGGCCCACTGTAAATATGTAAGTAAATATTTTGTCATTTCATGTTTAAAAGTAGTTTTCCGCTGTTTTTTGAGTATTGAGATGCTTGAAAAAGCATTCAGTTGCGTTCTAGACGCTGGGACGAGTCTCTGGCAAAACTCAAGTGTTTCACACACACCATTCAGATCAGAAAGAAGATCGAAAGCACTTGTTAGAGGCACGAAACATCTTTTAGCGTTAGGTAAGTACCTTTTACCAACACAATCCAATCTGAAGTTAATTAATACATTGTTCGACCGGACATAACTGGTTTATATATATATATAAATATAGGTTATATGCGCACGTGATATCAGGAAGCAGCGTAATACACACATGACGACGACGGCGATCTGCAAATCGAGTTACTCTCCCACTTCTGCTGGTTTTACTTATCTTATCCCGTGCGAATTGGCCATTAATATTACAGATGTCCTGTGGTAAAATTACATTACTCCATCTACCCTTGTCAAGTTAATCCTATCCGAATAGGGCTTTATACTACCATGCTATTGCTCCGCGAGACACAGGCGGTTGGAGACGACACAGGCGACGTGTGGCAAACAGCAGCAAAGGAAGGAGGGTGTATCTCTTGGTTTACTTCAGCTTCAGATGAATTGCTATTTGCTGGATCGACGTCTTGCTCTTCGGTCAGTTTCGGTTCAGGCAGTCCGAGGGCATCACAAAGCGCCAGTACTTGCCTTGCAAGCTTCTCTTGCCAGATCCTTAAACTTGCATTCTCCTGTTGTAAGGTGGCAATGGCCTCGACCTGAGGCGTTGTTGCTTCCTCCAGACGTGCCTCGATACTTCTGCCGAAAACCTTCAAGTCGCAATGTATCTCTTGCACGGCTCGTTGAAGATTGAGTTCAAGCTCATAAAAACGCTCATCACTGGCTTTTCCGTCTTCATCTTTATCTGCAACCGTCTGTAATAAAAGGTCTCCGATCACGGCCTCTAGCCCCGACTCGGCACAATCCTGCGGGAGACTGACTTCATCGCCTAGATTTGGCGTGGGGTCCAAGCTGACGCCAGGCATGGTATGGTTAGCAGCTTCTCTATGTGCCAAATAATCTATAAAACTACAACAATTAGAGTCTATAAGAACAATCAGACCGAATCGCCTTGCAATAGTTACAGACTACACAAAATACACTTCACTTAGACCCACAGTTGAGACAAATCCCAGCCCTTTATACCTCACGCCAAACCCCTATCAGCTGTCCAACACGTCAGCCAATGGCGAGCCTTGGAATTCTGTTGCCATGGCAGCTGGAGGCCCCGGAGCCCCTGCTAACTCAGGTGCCACAGTCATCTATTTATCAACAGTGGCCATTATTCCAGTAGGCAATCACCCATAAGCCCCTGGCTCTCTTTATTTAGAGCTCTTGTCCTTCACACCTTTCACTAGCTGAGAACAAAGTGCAGGGCAACGGTGAACTATGTGACCGCATGCACATTGCAGCAAGTACAAGGCACAAACGGTTTATTAGCTTTTTTTGTTAAGATGTCTGAAAAACCTTAAATCTTAGTAATAGATGTACTACATCATCAGGGTAGGGTTGCACCAGCCGTTTGTAAGTTCTTACTTAAATTGAAATGTTCAGTCCACACTAGAGGCTTACTAACCACTAGCCAGTTTGTAAGTAACTCGGTTGCACCATTTGTTCTTAAGGCAAAACGTAGTTAGTAGGTCGTAAACTCTCCGTAAAGTAATGCGTAGTCGCATAATGACGTTTTTATCCTCAATGATCCAATAGCAACCTTCAAATATGTGAGATCCCCGATCCTAACTTCTACAGTAGAAATATGTTTCCATTAAAATACGATACTACTTAATGATAAGTATTTTAATATGCTAATAAGATTCAAACTGTATTTGAAATTAATATGGATTAATATATAAATACAGATACAAAAAAAACATAAATTACATTATGACTGGTTTTATTTGGCATGCACAACATGGAGCGATATACACATGTAATTTATTTACATAATGTTCACTATGATAAAATGTAAAGGAGTGTGTAAATATCAACATTATCATATATAAGTACAGAATTGAGGGACTGTCAGGTGAAACGAGTTAATTGATGAAATTCAATCAATCTGCCGTTTTATTTCAACTGTTACTCCTAGTTAGAGGCTTCCATAAATATTTATTTTATCCATAGTTGTAGAGAAATACAATAGAGATCATGATTCTCCCTCGATTCTGAAGACACCTAAACAAAATAACACGTAATTTACTAAAGGTTCTGACGAAATGTTATTTGCTGCAGTTAATTTAAAAAATATATAATAATAATTTGAATAAAATATTTTAATGAATGATTAAATGACTCAAAGATTTCACTTGTTACATGACTTGATGCATCTGCGTTTTTGAACAATTCTCTTGAGTGAATGATTCAATGACACACAAATTTTAACAGTCACTTGTCGCCACCTACTGGTGTAACGATGTACTCGATATACAATCGTTATTTGAAGCACCAAGTTACTTTCTAAAGGTGATTTGCTCTATTTTGTTGTTCCCTATTGAAGACATCAGTGTTTATATCCAAACTACAAACTTTTATTCCAGTACTACTGTGATAAATTGAATATTTGTAACATAGAAATAATGATACTGTGTGGTTGAAAAAACAATTTGTGACAGATTGCGTGGGTGTTTGAATCGAGATTGCAATCTTTTAAAGATTATTCGTGCAGCTCTAATGCGCCAGGCAATAGCCTAAATTCTCCCAAAACTATTGAGAAACTCATACAATGGAGGTTTATTTACTGTTATTCTTGTTGTGTATGAAGACCCTTTCACGCAAAGTGACTCACCGGTACAATCATTTCAAACTTTACTTTTATCAGTACACACATTCTTTGGCAATCGAACCCATGACCTTGGTATTGTTAGTGTTAAGTTTCAAGTTTAATTTATTTATAAAGCACATTTAAAACAACCTCGGTTGACCAAAGTGCTGCACAAGAAATATCTGGGTCCATCCCCAAAATTAAAATAAACAAACATTCACAAGACATTAAAAGCACAAGAGTACAAATAGGTTTTCAAAAGACTTCTAAACTCGGACACTGTGGACGCTGCTTTGATAGATGACGGCTATGTTATTCTTTACCAGTTGAGCTACAGGTTTTAAAGTTACAATGAAACAAAAGTAGCAACAGATCTTTTTTTGTATTGTGAGTGTGACATACATCTGTGAGCAATATATATAAATAAAAAAAGTAAGGCTGTCATCGGTTGTTGGCTGGATGAAGGCAGATCTGAATGAGCGTTTCCAGTCGATTGTCATTGTCGATTGTCTTTATCATAGGACTGAAACATTATGCAACATTTATGTGTACAGTGTAGAAGAACTAATTTCTTTTTGCTGGACACTTTGTCCCAACCAGGTTACAAAAACTTACAATAACATTGGGTTTTCTAAAATGACCATTTTGATGAGATAACACTTCCTTTCCAATTATAATTGGAAGTAAGCCAGACTAAATCACTATTTAGAAACAATGCATCTGTATGATAATGTAAAGAACAGACTTAATGCTGGCGTGTTAAATTTGTCACAACTTAACATTAAAGAAAAACCCATTATGCAAGCAATTAGTTGAAAGCGCTACTGTCCTGTTTCACGTTTCAGATTTCTGGCCTTGCTTTGATGTAGCGCAGCAGTTGTATGACTAAAACGTGCTTTAGCTGTCATTGGGAACCTTTTAGAGGCCAAAACCACCTCTGAACTAGTTGACCCAGATGAGAGATCGTTCAATAGCATGACTGCGTCAGCATATATTTGAGGCTCAGACAGCTATTCCAATCAGTTCAGTCTCATTCGAGCGACAATGCCTGACCCTCAGGCGCTCTGCTGCGACTTACTGACAGCCATGCCACTAAAAATATCATGCATAGTTTAAAACAGAGCATCTAAATATACCACTGCAAGCTGTAAAACAGTGCCAACAAAACAAACCTTGTGAAGAATGTAGGCACGCACAGCCGGAAGAAATGGCCATGCACTATTTCCTGGGGAAAGTTTTAAAAAAGCATGTTTTCCTTATAGACACCAACGTATGAAATTAAAAAGTTACTTCTTCCTTCTAAAAAAGGGCAGTGAAAAGTACAGGTTGGCATTGTGTGGTGGACATCCAGGAATAGTCAGTGGGACTGTGGTTGGCAACAAGCTGAATAGCACGAATTACACAAACAGAAAGATTTAAATATGTATGTTCACTAGCACTGAACATGGCATTGTGGTAGATTTTTCCTTTTTCGCACCTGACCCAAGCCTACCTCGACGTCCCTGAACGTCTACAGTCGACGTTAGTTTCCTATAATATTTATAAACTCTAGCGCGTCTACACATGGACTTTAGCTGAGTGCTCTAATCCTATACTCTAATTTGTTCCCCTAACTAACTTGCTGCGCAGCAATAATAAACCGACAGACTTCAGCAAATGTCCTTTAAACGCTTTAATCACGGCCGGGAGAGTTCTTGAGCAGTTCTCAGAGAATCTCCCCCAAGAAGAAGCTTTAATCACGGCCGGAGGATCTCAGACAAGTTTCAGAGAGAATCCCACCAGCAAACAGGAATACAACAGTTTTTATAGAATAAAATGCATGGCGAAAATGACATGATACATTACATCATTTCCCTACAATTTGATTGGTTCTTCATAAACAAACCCTTCTGTTACTAGGTAGAAGCAAAATTATCACGAATCATCAAAAAAACATAGGAAAGGGTTAAGAATTGATTACTCAATATTGTCATGAGACAATGCAGACAGTATATTTTTGATATAAAGGCAAAGAACAGAACGTTTTAGTACATTTTGTTTCTAAGTGTTAGAATGTTAGGCCTGAAAGGGGAAGTAAGGTTTAGATGTTAGAAACATGGTTAGTTTATAAGAGAGTTTACTATCTTATCTATTAAAACTCCATCACAGCATCAATGACATTATTCCATTCTACAAATACTAGGGTGATATATATGAATTTTATTTTGCTCTTGACTAAAAGTTAACTAATACAATGGACGACGTATTGCATGATTAATTTAATTACTCTCCTAAAAATGCATATAGCCTACCTAAAAAATGTCTTGACTAGTATATAAAGTACATAAACTATAAAAAGTAGTTGAATAACACAAAGACCGGCTAGTCCAGCTACATTAATGTTGAAAGGCCTAAATAAAACTCATACAATTTAAAGAATAATAATGTAAAAAGAAGACATTTTGGTGTTCGCTTGATTTCCATTTCAGTCACGTCTAGCTGGATAACCCCCCACACACCATCATTGGCCCAAAATCTCCTCCACATATTGATCGTCTGAGAAATTTTTGCTTTCACACTGAAAACTTCAGTCGGTTGGGACAGTTTTAGATGATTTTCCATGTACCACTCCTTCTTGGTTTTCACATCAAGTCTCTCCAAACCTTGCATCAGTGTTAAAAGGTTTGACCTACGTCTAGTACAACCTGTACAACCGTGAGGAAAATACTTTAAAAGGAACAGAGAAGCAAAGGGGAAACAATATCCATTTTACGACCACCCAAATGCATCCGTTACGATCAGTTGTTAACTTCAACAGTGCTAGACATTTGTCTGTCATTGCACTTGTAATAAAGCTCAACCAAATCCTGTTCAGGTGAATGTTTGCTAGCACACAACACCGCAATCACATTCTACACCTCAACTCAAACTCATATTTACCTCAGTACTAGATTGTCGTATAGAAATTTGCCGTCAAATCATGATCCCTGCTGTTTCCCTCAAGGCTTTCTCTTTCTTCCCTGTCGCGTTCACACAGAGACATTAATCCCTCATTTGTGTGGAAAAGCCTCGCCAACCTGCTAATGAACCGTTAGTGCTTATCCTTTAACGAGATTACCACACTGCCCCAAATGCGTTAGAGACGCGAAGGGAATTACCATCTAATTATTTACTAGTTCTTATGTACTACAAATATTTTACCTTCAGTTAAGCGCATAGGAACATCTTTTACTCCCTTGTTAAAAAGTGTGCTTTATTATATTGAATGTGGACTTGTAGTGTACTTCAAATCTTAAAAGTATATTTAAAAAAAAAACTGTACTTGGAGATAATACAACTAATGAAATAAAAGGCCAGGTAACACCATTTCAAGTCCACTTTAGACATTCTACTAACTATAAGTAACTTTATAATAACTATAAGTAACTAACTATAATAACTATTGTACAAATCAACTAACTCTAATTAGACTATTAGTAAGGAGTCTGCTTAAAAACTGCTAACACTTTATTTTCATGTGTTGACCAACGTTGACCAATCATGTATGGAATAACCGATGATGGGCCGTTGCATTATTTTTCTAATAAGTCAATTACTTAGTTTATATAAACGATGTGTTGAGGTGTGGTAACCAGGGTTTTATTTAAAGACAATTGTCAGGTTTTTGTCCTTAAAACCCTTGTATGTAGGAGTAATTTCTAACGCATCTCATCCCAAGCCTCCATTGCTTTATTGTCATTTTAGAGCTAGTAACGGAGGCTTGAGCCATTGATATGCCGACCAATCAAGTTATAAGAGAGATTGCTTGTGCGTGTGTGAATGACCTGAGTGCGATTCGGCAGCAGCGCCTCGACTAATATCGAAACTGTGCGTTTAAAACCTAGCTACTGAGAAATTTCATGCAGCTTTTCAGTTGTGAAACTACTTTACTGCTGTAGATCTTTTAAATAACTTAAATAATTAGGCAAAGTAATAAGGAACTAATGCGAATATTCATCAACCAATCAGAAAGAATCATTAAACGGCCCTGTAGTATAATTGATTATAATTGATTTAAAGTTAATATATTTTAAATGTGTTAAATTGCAACTTCATCATTTACAAATGTGTAAACAAATATATTTAAATTCACTGCATTAAAAGTTTCAATAAAAATTATTGTTAAGTATATTTTAGTTTACCATAAATGTAAATTCAGTAGTAAACTTTAACCATATTTAAGTACCAGACAATAAGTACTATAGTAATTATGAAATTATATATAACAATGTACTTCAGTGTGTCAAAAACTCTCTTAAATTCAGCTAACTGCATTTCATATAAATTTAAACAATGGTAAATTTTAACATGCAATTAAAGGGTTAGTTCACCCAAAAATGAAAATTCTGTCAGTAATTACTCACCCTCATGTTGTTCCAACCGCGTAAGACCTTCGTTCATCTTCGGAACACAAATTAAGATATTTTTGATGAAATCTGAGCCATGTCTCACTCCTCCATAGGCTTCTATGTGACCGAAACTTGCTGGCCCAGAAAAGTTATTAAAGAGATCGTTAATATAGTCCAAGTAACTCCAGTGGCTCAATCTTAAGTATATCAAGCGACGAGAATACTTTTTGTGCGCAAAAACAAACAAAAATAACGACTTTATTCCACTATTCATTTCCGGTCATGTGTGTGATGCGTGATGACGTGTAACACAGACGCGCTGCGCAAAAACACTACGCGAACCAACTAGAGGTCCAGAGAGAAGGAAATGAATAGTGGAATAAAGTCGTTATTTTTGTTTGTTTTTGCGCACAAAAAGTATTCTCGTCGCTTGATATACTTAAGATTGAGCCACTGTAGTCACTTGGACTATATTAACGATCTCTTTAATAACTTTTCTGGGCCAGCAAGTTTCGGTCACATAGAAGCCTATGGAGGAGTGAGACATGGCTCAGATTTCATCAAAAATATCTTAATTTGTGTTCCGAAGATGAACGAAGGTCTTACGGGGTTGGAACAACATGAGGGTGAGTAATTACTGACAGAATTTTCATTTTTGGGTGAACTAACCCTTTAAGTGTCTGAACACACAAGGGCTGTTATCCTTAATCAGTCACAAATTTGCAGATGTCAGCCCTTTAAGTGTTTATTACACTCTGGCCTCTTAACCGGTTCTGTATTAGCTATTAGGGGAGGCTGAGGATGACTGTAACTCACATAGGCCACACACACACACACACACACCAAATTTTTTGAGAGTTCTAAATGTGAGAATCATAGTCACTCCCAAAATTGCTATGATGTCAAATATCAAATCAAATGTTTTAGCAACACTAACGCTTGTTTGGTGTCTGTGCTTTTTGACCAAAGTTATTTCAGTGATTTGAGACGTATTGTGTCAGACAATTTAAAGTAAACCACTGTTGACAGAGGTGCTGTGTATTGTTCAAGCTTTTTACAAGCGGTTTTTACAGAGTGTGCTCTCTTTCAGTGTTGCCGTGTCTGCTTTTTATAAGCATAGTTTTTTATAAAGACGCTTACTTAGCCTATAAGCAGTTATGCTGTTTTATGCTTTTTTAAAGAATACAGTCCCGTATAAGGTCTTATTCTGGTGAGGCAAGTCTCTTGTTTTGGCCTTATTTTTCTAGGGAGATCTGGCAACACTACTTAACGCAATTAACAGAGCAAATGGGTTTTTTTCTGTCATCCTTTGGCTGTGCTACAGTATAAGATCATGCTATCGTTCATTCAAGACTTAAATGAGTTAAAAAGTGTTGAACAAAGAGTTATGAGAAAATGGGATGGCGTCAGATCATGGCGTCATGTGCAATAAGGATTCATCTATATTCAATTCATAATTAATGCAGAGAATACTGTGCAGTGTAAAGCACTGTTTACAAGGTTACATGGGTCAAAAGCAATGAAAACAATAACGTTTGTACATTTTGGCAAGCAGAAAAAAACCTCAGTGTTGAACCCTGTTATATTAAAGGCACAGCTAAATGTGACATTTATTACAATGGGTGTATGTGAATATATTGTTTTAAGTTAACAAATTAAAAGTTGTTATATTTTTTAAAGCCTATTAAAATGTTAAAATTGATAGCTTTCAATGATACTATAATGCTGAATGGCTATCATGGTTAAATTTGAGGGGAAAATCCATTTAATAGAGACATCAGTGTCAGTACTGGTCTCAGTGATACAGGCCTTCATTCACAGCGCTTAGTAAAAAGATACCATTAAACAAATATTTAGAATAAATTTATGGTTTTCTATGTTGTTTTTATATTATTTTGGAGAATCAATGTGAAAGTATTACAATATAAAATATATATGAAAACTATACAAAAATGTGCAATTATTTACTATTTTTATTGACATGCACGCATTTATATATATATATATTGTCGATTTGAATTTATGATTTTATGCCAACTTAATTATGTGAAAGTTACATTCACACTTCATTGCAGGGTTTCTTTCCCATGAACAGAGGAAACAACATCTTTGGTCCTGGAGGCACTTCCTTTCTGAAGCTTTTGTGAATTGTTTACGCTTGTCAACTGTTTCATTAGTGAGTGATGAGACGATTTAAAGTGTCAAATTTACGCTGAGACAGTGTAATTCAGAGGTGAGTGTCTATCAGAGAACAAATCAGATCCTATCCACCTTATTCCTGACGAGCTCACTGCGTGTTGAATTATGGGTGGCTCTTCCGGTTTGGGGAACTTCCAATCAAAAAGGCTGAAACTAATCATTTCAAATCATAAGGTTGCCCTACAAATAAAGCTGATCGTCAGTTTTCCTTCATGATTTATTTTCAGACATCATGAGAATAACGTTACACTTGTTATTTTAACGTGACATGTTATAACAAAGAATATCTCTGGCAAGAGCTCTTTTCAGTCGCTGCTTTCTTTTCCTCGTGATTATTTTCTTTTTTTTTTCTTTGCAATCCGCTGTAAAAGTATGAAAAAGTACAACATATGCTGCACATTTGTGCTCTGTTCTCCCGAATTTAATTTACGATATATTCCATTAATAATTCACTGCAATGCACGAATAATCTCTAATTTTTCTCCTCAAATCCTCACGTCTCTTCCCAGGTTTGTTTTCACAGGTAAATGCAATTTATAATCTGTCAAAATGACGGAAATCACTTTGAAATAGTATCACGAATGCTGAACTTAATGAACATTTTTGATTAAGGCAACAGAACACAGTACAGTACAAAATACAGTATTTTAAGTGATATTTAACCGTCTGTTATTGCTGTGTGAAAGACTCACGCTTTTGGGGTTATTTGGTCTGTTAAAAGTACTTTTTTGATGCTTTTACACTTTTAAATTTCCTTTTAATGTTCGAAGGTTGAAGGGTGAGTTGATTAATGTCATCTCATTGTGACACTTTTTTTTTAACGTATTGCGTTCATAGAGTGAGCGTTTCACACTGATTGTTTACAGATTAACGGAAGTTACACCCATAATTTGCGCAAAGCATCATGGGGCGTAGGAATAAGGTGCATAGAAACACTACACTGGAAATAATTTCTATGTGAGCACAGCAAAGCGCTGTTACTCATTTAATGTGCAAAGACGACGTTTAAGTAAAGGCCATAAGGGCACATCAGCAAAAAAAGAGAAGATGGATAATTCATATTAAAATACTGACTAATATTAAAAGTGGACCTCAGGGCAAATGGCGAGTAGAGGTTTTCAATGTCTCATCTGCATGCAAATACAGTTTTGTTTTATGTCAAATACCTTAACAGAGGATCCAGATGAGAGACTTGAGCTGGTAACTTTGAACGGTGTCGCTCTTAAACCAAGAGTCAGCTCTGAGAGAACAAGGGAAAACAGCAAAATGAGAACAGTTACAAGATTTAGATGAGACTGAGCTTCTTAAGAACGTCTAAAGATGGTGCACGGTTTAAAAACATCATGCCACCCCAAGAAATATTTACACAGCACTGTTTGGATGTTAAATAGAGCTTCGGTCAGAGTGGAATGGAGCCTTTAGTCTGTTATGTAAGCTGCCACAATGGCACCACATAGGGCTCGTAAATTAGCATTGCCACATTACTGCTAATGTAAACACTACTCAGCGCCCTCTGCGTTCTCTATGTTCGGCATGGGATATAAGGACACTGCTTACTGCACTACTGCCTAACGGTTACTTAAAAAAAAAAAAAAAATCCTGACACTTATTTTATTTTAGCTAGTTTCAAAGGAAAAAAAAAATAATCCCTCAAAATTACAGACTTAAACAAAAATTCAAGTGAAAAAGAAAAATATAAAAACAAAAGCTAAATTCAACTATTGATCAAAATAATGGTAATGTCCAATCATCATCTTAGGAAAGGAAATGTGTGAATTTGTATCCAATTTTGTGTGATATGGTCTCGCCAGTCAGATCAAAAAATATTATGCCAAGAAAGGGATGTTAAAACAATTGTGGATGATATCACATAAAATCGCATTGCTTTGTGGGATCCAGTCTCACTCCATGTGCTCTGGTTGCACACTGCACATTTTGACAAACATAGTAGGTCACATGGGTATTTCATGCATACTAAATTCCAGAGTTCCCAGCCTTTTTGACCAATTTTAAATGCTTTAAAACACATTTCCATTTGTTTGTCTCAAACTATTGCATGGAATTAAAATCAACATATTAGAATGCGTTTTGAGGGATCATGTGACAATGAAGACTGGAATAAAGACGCTTTGCATCAAAGCTTTGGTGAGAACAAGAGACTAGAAAAATTTTTTTTAAACAATGGTATCAAACCCAAACTTTTGAATGTGTGTTTGTACAATACGCATGTTCAAAAGTCTCCAAATGTCTTGATTCCCTCCCCCCCAATCTAATAAAGTAAACGGTGTTGTTTTTTCATCAGAACTTGATACGGTTCATTGAAACCGTCATGTTTTATCCCAAGAGATCTGGTTTTCCTCAATAAATTCCCAATAAAAACCTTTTTGGCCAAGAACACACTGCTGATGAAATCAAAGAGTGGACACTGTTCTTAAATAAAGCTGTCTGCTCGGTTCACGGTGTCTTCCATCAGTTAGCGAGAGATTACACAGTATGTCAGTTTCCTTGTGTGGTTCAGTGCGATGGTAAACACTCTTTTACTGCAGGTCTATAGCGTTATATATCCTGAGGCTTTCAAGTACATCTTCACTGCCTGCAAGACCTTTCAGAGTCAAGGATGAGCAAAGCACTTCCAAAAAAGGAAGACCTGACAGAGCTGTGGCACTATGACAAATAAGGTCTGTTGATGATACTGAGAGGAGACAGACAGAGAGAGACAGAGAGAGATATGATAAAATGAGAAGAAAAGTGATCGTGTTTATGCATCAGGCAGACGAAAGAGGGTGAACTGCAATGTGAATTATGATTATATGACAGGGGTCCTTAGGCACACATGCCAGTAAACTAACATATAACGGTTATTTTATATCGTTGTGATGGTATATATGGCATTGCTATGTATGGTATATACACACACACACACACACACACACGTATCAGTACATAAGATATAACTGGATATAACTAAAAATGGTTGAAAATCCATGTGGTAATGTCTACTTTTGGATAATCCAGTGAATTAGATGCTTTAAAATGAATGAAAGTACTTAATCTCTTTAGATTATTTCCCCTTTTTATTTTTTATGCAAATTTGCTAAATAATAATTTGTTAGAAATATCATTTGTATCATATTTTGTTAAGTCTGAAAACACCTTCACATTATGCAATTCAAGTTAAAAACTCAAAACAGTGAAATTAATATTGCTCACATGACCCACTTTCAGTACATAAAGAGATCCGCTTTAATCCATGTGAAAATAAAGACAAGTGTGCAATTCATGGAAACACTTTACAATAAGATATCATTTGTTAGCATTAGTAAACTACATTAGTTAATATGAACACTGAATAAAACTTCGACAGCACTCATTAATCTTAGTTCATGTTAATCTCAACATTTACTAATACATTCATACGGTCAAACGGTGTACTGTTGTTAACATTAATACATTTTTATTAACCAACATAAGCAAAGGTTAAATCAATGCTGTAAAAATGTATTGCTAATTAGCTGTGTTTCCATCCAAAGCTTTGACGACAGACTTTGGATCAGGCATTTCAGACGCCGTGCACCAAGATCAGTCAAGCTGGTTAGTCCAGTCGCGCAAGTCACATGACTTTTTTGATGTTTCCATCATAGTTTATGCTCATGTATTCTTATCGGATGAAGTTACTGTATGGCTTTATAGTCGCTAGTCACCATTCACTTTCATTCATAAAGTAATAAATAGTAACCAATAAAGTGTGACCAAATGCTACGTTCCTCGGGAAAAGAAAAACAAGGGTTTAAAATGATATGAGGGTGCATACTGGGTATACGATGATGAGAGAATTTTTATTTCTTGGGGAACTATCCCTTTAACTACATAAGTACACTAAAGTGACATCCAAGTGAAATCCACTCCCACTTAAAAGAACCACAAGTTTCCACAAAATAGATTCTCTTAAAGTTTATATGCAAAGCCACTAAATAGGTTTACTCATACATCATTTGAATCATGGAGGAGGAATGTATCACACTCTTTCATTTTAGGGTGAAATTTCCAACATGGCTGCCAAACTGAGAATACGCACAGCTTGCACTCCAGTTCGCTCAATCAGCCCACTCGCCATTCCTCATAAAAACATCTGTGAAATGCACTGCTGCTTCCCAAATAACCTGGATCGTCTTTTAGCCATTGCTAGCTTCCCATTTTCCAACTGTCTAGGCCTGTGATCTAGGCAAAATCCATAATTCATAAGGAAGTCTTTTAGAATCATCATTTGAAACCAATCCTAATGTACCATTTCCATACAGAATTCTAACACAAAACTTAAAAAGCTAGATCTTTCGCAGCAAATACAGCAGTTCTCAAAAGGACCATTATGATTAGCAATAGGACTAAGTGTCCCATAGGAATTTAAAGGGGGAAAAATGATTTCCTTTAACTCTCTATTAGCAATATGCTAATCAACACATTACAATAAATTATACATTAACCAATCGGGTTCAAAAACACCTATTTTGAAAAAATAGGGCCTTAATTTCTCAGGACTGGCTCTGTTTTGAATATTATACACATTCTTTTGTATGTCTGGACTAAGGAGATCAACCAATCTGTTTTAGTAGGCCCAGCAGTTTGAAAACACTGATCTGAAGATGTCAAGGTATAGTGTTCGCGAGAGTGCAGAGCTCGCTGAGCTTCCGCTTTATAGATCGACAGTCTTAATGATTATAAAGCTTTCTGTATATTACCCATTCACAATCTGAATGAAAGTTAAATTTTTCATGCTGCTCAGTACACTGCAAAGTTTCTGGATTGACAACTGTATTTAAATGCACGATTGAATTGGAAACTGTGATAATTGACAGTGATAACCAATGGACGAGACAAAATGGGACTTATTTTTTTAAAGTACTTCATTCAAAAGTTTTTCGCTCTGGTACCAAAACTGGTACAGAGAACCACAAAATTTTACTGGTATTGGTAGCGACTACTAAAATGTTGGTGAACCCTATAAGATTCTTTATGAGCAATAAACTTCACTACTGTGTATTGCAACATTTGGCACTGCTGATTTCAGAGCCTCACTCGTGTCAAATCAAAAGATAACTACTAAAGGAACATTTAGTCACTGCTACAAGAAAAGTAAGTGTTAAAGTGATAGTTAGTTCAAAAAATGAAAATTACCCCATGATTTAAGCCATCCTAAGTGTATATGATATTCTTCTTTCAGACGAATACAATCAGAGTTATGTTAAAAATGTCCTGGCTCTTCAAAGCTTTTCAGATTTCTAATTTTCTAACATTACAGTGTAATTTATTCCTGTGATCAAAAGCTGAATGTTCAGCATCATTACTACAGTCTTCAGTGTCACATGATCCTTCAGAAATCATTCTAATATGATGATTTGCTGCTCAAGAAACATTTTGGATTATTATCAATGATAAAAACAGTTGTGCTGTTTATAAAATTAAGTTTAGTTTAAGTTTACAGTAGCTTGTTATAAAACTAAGATTTCAGTTCCGCTTATCGATTCCTGTGCGCACATTTTAATGTGATTTTAAACCATTCGAGCACAAGAAGACGTGAACTAGAACTCAATTCAGAACTCGCGCACTGTTTTCTGTTCTGGACACATCCAGCGCGCACACAGAAAGCAGCTTCTCATACGGTCCGAAAATACTGAACTGAGTTTCCTTTCGAGTCTTCTTGCGCTTGAACAGACAAATACACAAAAAAATGATGTCAAAATATCTAAGTACAAAGAAAACGTGTAAAAAGAAAACTATACAGTGTTCATTTACATTTGATTTACATTTCTGAAAAAGTATTTATTTGTGCTATCGATGCTAATTTGCTTATTTGTTCTTATTGTATTACTGACTGTATGCTTGTCTTTAATAACGTTTGAAATTGATATTAGTTAGTCTCGCTTATAAGTTAGTTATTCTTTAGGCTGCTGATTTGCGTTCATGGTATTCAGCTGCAACAGAATGTTTTGCAAAAAGACACAGAATAAACAAGTTTGATATCTAAATGTTTGACTTTACCATATTGGAATCAAAACTGAAAATCAATAAGAATCAGAATCGATAAGCAGAATCTGAATTGCTAAATTTCAAACGATACCCAACCATATTTACACATTTCGCAAGAGTTTTTTTTTTTCTTTTTCAAAGCGAGATATATTCAAATCAATGTATACATTTTTTTTGTTGTTGTTTATTCAAACCCATCAATTCACCCACTATTGTTTTGCACCCAAAACTCATAATTGTGCACATCCGTGTTTGTTTTGCTTACCTGTTCTCTTTGGAGCAGCAGATGTGCTGATTCGAGGAGTCATGTTTCCAGCTGAAGAGGACGATGACAGTGAAGAATGTGAAGCTGGGTTTCGTCCATCTTTGATCTCAATGCTGAGGAAGGTCTTCATGTTGGACTCGGGTTCACCCCAGGTATCGTGGGTCCCTGAAGACGCTTCTCCCTCAGGAGTCTGCACTTCTTCTGAACCGCTACACGCACGCCTGACATTTTCAGTGCGACCCTGTGAGTCGCCCACTGTGGCGTGTGATTGGTTGGAGGAAAGCTTGGGCTGGGCTAGCATATTCTCAGTGGCATTCCTCCCTTTCTCCGGGATGGAGGAAGAGCAGGACAGCGTGTCCCGGGATCTCTCTGCAGACACTGTGTTTGTAGAAAAAGAAGAACTGTGGCCACTTCTAGGTATATTCGTAACAGGTTCTGCAAACTTGCGCATCCGGTCACGAACAGAGTTTGCACGAATGAAGGGACCCGAGTATGAGGCTTTGTTTTTAAAATCTGGAAAGAAATAACAAAAAAATTAGGTACCATTTTATATTAAGATTCTTTAACAACTATGTACTAACAATTAATAATTTGATGAAATGCAGTTATTGTGTGTACATTTGTGTTTACATTGTACTTTTGTATTTAGAAAATACCTGCATGTACTTCATTTCTGTTGACCGTTCCCTTACACCTTAACCAACCCATACTACCATATATGTCCATAACCGTACCCGTATCCCACCTCAATAGGAGTGCAAGTGTTTTGCAATACAACATCAACATAAGTACACTGAAACTAAGAATTCACTGTTTGATCACACCTTAGATTAGGGTCCAATTCTCACTATTAACCGCTTATACAGAGTTAGTAAGGTAGCTGTTAAGTTTAGGTATTGAGTAGGATTAGGGTTAGGGTTAGTGTTATTAAGGGATGTAAAATATGGTCATGCAGAATGACATTTCTAAATGAAAGATTTTTAAAGTTTTTAAAATCTGAAAAGAATATGTTAAAAAAAGTTTTTTTAAGTTTTGACAGCAAGAGCTACAACATTTAAGCAGACAACAGATATCAGATCATTTGGATTTGATGAGAAATCTTTGACATTTGATTGTAGACTTTGGCATCTTGGGAAATATGATCAGACCTCCTTGAGAATTGTTTTGAAACTCTAGAGGAGTCACATGTTACGATACGATTTTTTTTTGCCCTGGTGGAAGCAAGGAAGTGAGAGAATAAAAGGGCTAGTTCAACCAAAAATTGTAATTCTGTCATCAATTACTCACTGTCCAGCATTGCAAAGCATAAGCCTTTCGTTCTTCTTCAAAACAAAAAAAAAAAAGATATTTTTAATGTAACCAGCAAGATTTCTGTCCCTCCACTCAAAGTCCATGCAATTAAAAAGTTCATAAAGAAATGTGTATGTGTGTGTGTGTGTGTGTGTGTGTGTGTGTGTGTGTGTGTGTGTGTGTGTGTGTGTGTGTGTGTGTGTGTGTGTGTGTGTATGTATGTATATGTATGTATATACTATATGTATACATACATATATACATACATACATACATATATATTGAGCGGTTTAATTGAAGTCTTCAGAAGAGACATAATCGCTTAATATGATGAACAGATTTAATTTAGGCTTTTTGTCATATAAACACTGATTAACGCACTCAAATATGCCTAACTATCCTTGACGGAATTTTCATTTTAGGTTAACCATCCCTTTAATCAGAAGTCTTCACTTGCCATCCATTTAATTTCATTGTGCCAAGAAAAAACAATTGTGATTCTAAGGTTATTAATTCCATCTCATTTGGGGGTTTTCATCCCTACGGGTCATGCAGGATGTTTTGGTTTCTTCAGAAGGGGGGAGGAGACAGGAAAGTCTGATTAAAGCACTACACCGGACCGGGCCCCTAAGACTGTGAATGTGGTAATGGCCCTATTAGGTCATAAGGAAGAGTAAAGATCTTGGGATACGGCCCACTGACTGTGAGAGGATGACATCTCAATACTTTAAACAAAAGCACAAGGACATCAACTTGCTGCTGGGCAACTATAATCCCAGGTATGCAATATTTGCAAGTTGGATTTGAATAAAGAAAGTGTAAATATGAACTTATTTTAGGACACAGGCTAACTCTATTACTAGGTAACCTTCAGCTGTAGTGTATTTTCATGAGGGCACGCAGAACTGCTCACCTGTATCCTTGCCGTTAGAAAGAGAAGTCAAGAGATCGTCTCTACCTGACGTAACCTGAGGAAAATTCGTTCAAAATCAACTTTACATGAAATATGGCACAAAATATGAATAAATAAATAAATTAAGCAGTAAAAACTGTTTTAAACATTGATTAAAATTCAGAAATGTATCAAGCAGCAAATCTCAAAAAGGATTATATGACACTGAAGACGGGAGTAATGATGCTGAAAGTTCAGCTTTACATCACAGGAATAAATTACAGTTCTATATGTTCAAAAAGAAAACAGTGATTTAAAATTGTAATAATTTTTCACAACATTGCTGTTTTGCAGTATTTTTAATAAAAACAATGCAGACTTCTTTAAAAAAAAATTCTAACAAATTGTACCGACCCACATTTTTGAACAGTAGTGTATTTATACTATATTATACGATTTGTAACAGTATGTTGTAGCACATTGCTACAGTATATAGCTGCTAAAGTGGTTATTAGCATATTACTCTGTGGAATCTATAATCTGGTCTCTAGATATGGCTCATATCAATGCAAGTATGAGAGATTTGTTTGCTTGTTTTATTATCAGCCAGGCCAGAATTGTAATAGCAACACACTCTTTAAAAAGCAACAGAATATGAGGTATTGTGTCTGTTGCACATGAAGGCTAAAAATCCAGTAATCCTAAAAATGAGCAATAGTAATAGTGATGGTTAGTGATTCTCTCTCAATCACATCTGAATGTGATGACACTGTTATGAGGAAGGTCTGAGCAATTGGTGGATGGATTACACTAACTGGACTATACTGTAAAAAATTATTCTTCAAACTTAAGGTATAAATTAAACCGATTACTGGGGTTTGTTTTATAGGAAAACACTATTTCAGTTTTTCTACTTCAAAATTTCATGTTTAATCCAATGGGTTACTTGCCATTTATTTGTACTTTTTGTAAAAACGTAAAACGGTTAAACCAATTTTCGGTTGCACTTTATTTTAATGTGTCCGTGTTACAGTGTAATGAATAATTTAAAGTCCCCCTGTGGTGAACATTAAGCTTTTAATGTTGTTTATATGTCTATGTGGTGTTTTAAATCTGCTTTAAGACAAAGCATGTGTAAATTCATAAGTCGACAGCATTGCTGAGTATTTCCTCCTTAAAACTGCAGTGAACCAAAGACAGTCTCAAAAACACGCTTTGAAATCGCTGGTGTTTCTGACGTCACACACTACCTTGTAACCAATCAGATCAACGTGTGATCATCAATGAGTGGATCTCTGAGCTGAGTGAGTGAGTGGAGGCGGGGCTCATTTGCATATTCATAGAACCACGTATACTAAATGAGGTAAGGGTGTAGAGTTACATTCAAGCTATTTTAAGGCATGAATAATTTTTTTTTCCAAGGAAAAAATGTTTAAATGTCATTTTGGAGATCAAAGATGAGTTTTAAGGGATACAATTATTGATCATTACCATTTTAAATTATTGATAGTTACTATAGTAACAACATATAACGTGTAACAAGGACACTAAAATAAAATAAAGTGTTACCCAGAAGATAAAACAGAATCTCAAACAGAGACAAATAGTACCTCCTGGTGGAACTAACAGGGCAAGCGTTCCCATCAGACACCTTTCACTTCTGCTCACCTTCTGTGCAGCGAGGTCTTCGGGTCTTTTACTGCTCATGTTCAGAGTGAATTCTTGTGAACTTGTTCTGCTCCGAAAGTGAGTCGTCTCCACGCCATTGTCAAGTTTCTTCAGCTCTCGATCCATCTGCGGATCCTCTGAATTGACGCCAGGCAAAGGTGCACTCGCTCTCACTTCTTCCCCATCGGGTCCCGAGCGTGATCTTTGGTTCCTCGGATGATCTTCAGCAGGAGACAGGGATTCATGACTGCGATCCGAAGCGCTGGAATTCAGTCTCATTCTCTGATGAGAGCTGTGGCTGTCACTCGACTCTCCGGAGTCGCAGCGCTCCCGGTATGAAGGAATGACTTCGGATGAGGGCGAGCCATGTTCACATTGAATCCGTTGGGTCAGAGGGCAAGAGACTTTCTCTCTGACCAAAGGATCTAGAACTAAAACCATGTCGGGGTTCGAGCCTACAGCAGAAGAGACAGATGCACAACTTTAAATACACTATTACAGGATTTTTCAGGTTAGAATAAGGGTGTTTTCACAATTGAGTCTTCTTTAAAATACCAACCTCAGAGCAGTTTAAGTGGACTAAACAGAGAAAGTCATGTACGCTTTGTAAACACTGGGTCGATATTTCCGCCTATATCATGCGTGACCTTTCAACGTGATGCGTGAAGTCGTGGACGCACATTGCAGAGCTAGTGCAAGACGAGTATTTGTGGTTAAAGGAGTGGTATAATGCCCTTTTCACAAGATGTAAAATAAGTCTCTGATGTCCCCAGAGTGTGTGTGTGAAGTTTTAGCTCAAAATACCCCTCAGATATTTTTATATAGCATGTTAAAATTGTCACTTTTTGAGGGTGAGCAAAAACACACCGTTTTTGTGTGTGTCCCTTTAAATGCAAATGAGCTGCTGCTCCCGGCACAGGGGGCGGAGCTTCAACAGCTTGCACTCACAGTCATGCACTGAAAATTTCAAAAACTTTTAGCCCTTTATGTTCAAACCGGAGTCAGACAATGATGGAGAGACTTAAGAAGGAGTCACAACATGTAGAAACAACAGGACATTTCTGAATGGTTAGTTGATGAATTTATGTAGCTGATGTGTAGTTATCTTCTAGTCATTGATTAGCATTTTCTGTCATGATAATCTTTAAATCGTGTTCAGGGGGCGGGGTTTATGTAAATTTTAGGGTTGGTGATGTTACTAACCCGGGAGGAATGTGGTGTAGTCTCTACCAGCCGTTTGTTGTAGTCCTTAAAAATCAATTTCTTTAAAAGAAAATATCTCCCTTTGTTTTAAACTTTGAGCGTCGTAACTTTGCAGATGTTGTTTATGCTCAAACAGCAACATTACACACTAACTAAAGTTAGAAAAGTGAAATCATAATCAACCACCCCTTTAAAAAAGTATATACTTTTTTTTATAGAAAATGGCCGATGGTTTGTCTAGATAAGACTCTTATTCCTCGGATGGATCGAGTCGAGACTTTGAAGCTGCACTGAAACTGACATTTGGACCTTCAACCTGTTGGACCCCATTGAAGTCACTATATGGAGAAAAATCCTGGAATGTTTTCCTCAAAAACCTTAATTCCTTTCGACTGAAGAAAGACAGACATGAACATCTTGGATGACGTGGGGGTGAGTAAATTATCAGGAAATTTTTATTCTGGAGTGAACTAATCCTTCAAATTAAAAAGTATCAATATTGTTGCAACATACACTGCAGTTTATAGTGCTGTTGTAAGTGGAGGAAAAGATTTGAAGAGCTTAAACTTTTGGATGCAAAATATTTTAGCTTAAGTTTACAATTATTGCGCTTTAATTCTAATCGCTCCGCCTATCTGACGCGAATGCGCACGCCGTCACAAGTTCATTGAAGTATGTGAAGTTAAACCTAGATTCGCTTGCTGTCGGGATAATCTCTTATTGTGAAAAGGAAATACATGCGTGTATTTCTAACATTTACAGGCAACCGTAAGATGTAAGCTGTGCATTGAGAAAAACGTCTCAAAATGCATTAAACGTATCTTGTTAGTTTTTAAAAAAATGATCCAGGAATGGAATCAGGAATGCAACGATCCGACTGCATTGTAGCTCAAACTTCACAGAAGACTCATGGGCATTACATGCATACTGAATGTATGAATACTGCACACTGAATTTCTTTCAGGAGACTTTCAGGTTTACATTAGCATGTATGTTGAAATACTAGTTCACTCCTCTATATTCTCCACATATAAAAGCAAATATATGCAGCCAGGCACAGACAAAACGAACAGAACGAAGCCAAAGGAATGTCAGATGGTTATTGTAATGAGCTGTGCATGCTGGGTGGAGATAGGACATTTCCTTTCACATTTCCTGAGTATATGCACACTCAGGGCAAAGGCTGTTCGGGGGAACAAGGACACAGAAATCCAGACAGAGAATTCATGGTGTGCACAGGAAGTGACATTAGCGTCAAACCTTCAGTCGAGAGCCCAGTGTCAGCTAAATATGTGTAAAATTTGCACGTAGAAGCTCAAATTTGAAGATATAACTAAAATGGGCTACTTTATACAATCATAATGGCCTTAAATTATCCTTTATTAAGTGATACAAGGTATTCCTCATGGTTCTGGAAGCACTGGAAACTTAAATAATTCGTAAATTTACGTTTGTATGTTATTCTTTTCTTTCAGTTTCTTTTCCTTTGTGATATTGATCTAAGGGTCTGGAATAAAGTATTAATAATAATAATATTATTATTATTATAACACCTGATTTTTTCTTTCATTAAACCTGTGCAGCTGTTATCGAAAGTTTCCAAGTTTAAACCAGAGACACGAGACATTTTTATAGTGTGGTAAAAGCGACGACTGCGACATGTCAAAATGCCGATCTGACTGATAGTACTTGAGAGATTCACATTCACCCGTCGGTCACACACTCCAGCTGTAATGAGAGAGAGCTAATGCTCTTTTAAGGTAACAGCGTTTCTGAGCAGATCCCTGTAATTTGTAGGAAAGCGGTCCTGCCGACATCCTGATACTTTTCACATCTGGTCAGGAAGTATCGTTCTGTTTCCACCATTCTCAGATCTCTGAAGGAGCAGAGCAGCGTCTGTTGCTTTTAAGCTGCTTAGTCTACAGTACGTCTCGTGTTATTTTCATCGCTTACAGAGTCAGGATATACTCCTTAAAAGGCCTTTTCAAAGAATGTTTTCTTATTTTAAACATTTATGATAGTCATGAATGTTAAATGGTACATTTACTATAAAAAAAAAATGAAATACGAAGTGCAAAAGTGACAGCTTGCAACTTCAACTATATATAGCATTTTAAAAAAACAAACGTTAATAGCAATCAGAAACTCCCTTAAATGACCCTCTTCACTAAATTAAGAGTAAGTGAATATAAATGACACATCTTAGACGTTTAACTGTGAGGTCTTTAGAAGCTGGTCCAGTCAAGTGCTTAATTTGATTACCATCTTGTCTGCTTTGTTTACCACAAGTGATGTGGCAGGCAATGAAGTTAAGAGATCCAAACCCCAGACGCATTCTTCAGCTTCAGCACACAGAACGGCTCTCCACACTCTCAGACAAATGCTAGGCTGTAAAATAGCGCATGTCAAACCCAACACAGTCCCTCAATCATCTCTCTGGATAACCAGATTTGTTTCAGCTGGTGTGGAAAACAGGTATTACATATGCACTGCATCTTTTGTTGAAAGAATAGCTCACCTGAAAATTAAATGAACTCCAAAAATGACACAAAAATAACTAGTTCATCCGAGTCTATATTTGTACAAGTATTAGATTACTAGATTAACTATACGTATAATAAGTCTTTCATCCACGTTTTCATGTATATTGTATATACTCAAACCCAAATAGGATTTGTATGGAAGCCCATTTCTGCCACATAAGAAAAATTTAAATAAGTCAAAATTATTAAATATTAAGTCAACATTTTTTATCTCATAAGTGTGATTTACAGTAGTATCTAATTTTTTATCTCAATTTTGACTTTATAATAATTTTGACTTTGACTTTTGCTTTATCTCATAATTATGGCTAAATGTGTCACAATTTAGACTTTTTTGTCTGTCATAATTATGACTCAATTTCAACTTCTCAATTATGATTAGTGTCTTCATTTTGACCTTTTTTCTCATAATTATGACTTTCTCATAATTTCGACTGTCATCTACATTTTCTTTCATTTTCAACTTTTCATAATTATTTAGTTTTTGTCTCAATTTCGACTTTTGTTATGAATTGTCTTAATTCTGACTTTTTTCTCATAATTACTTAGTGCTTCATAATTTTGACTTATTACATAATTATGAATTGTCTTAATTCTGACTTTTTTTTTTTACTATGATTTTCATAACTTTTTATCTCATAAACATCTCCTTTACCCAGGAATAAATAATTGCCAGAAAGAAATATGTGACTTATTCCTTTAACATTTAATATTAAGAAGATTATCCCAATTTAACCTACTTTTAGTTAAAAGCCTGAAATACCACAGTATTACCATCTGACACCATCACTATCCCACCACACGGTACTATCTTCTAAGGGAAATGCCAGACAAGAAATTATTTTTGGAAAAAGCAGCAAAAACAGTCTCCCTTTATCTGGGGCCGTATTCACAAAGCATTTTATCTTACCACTAGGAGTACTCCTAAATCGCACTAAAAGATTTTAGCTAGGAGTTTTCTCTTAAAAGTTATTCACAACGCCTTTCAGACCTACTCTTAGTAAAGAAAAATGACAACTCCTAAACTAAGAGTGAGTCTTCGTTGCCATGGATGACGTCATTACTCATGCACGAGCTTGACTGAAGTGACCACCTTGATTGGCTGATGATTGTAACGCGGGAATGATTCCAAACACCTCCCCTAAGATGATGAGTGACAGGTGACAGGTCTGAGAATGCGTGCGGTGTAGTGCGAAGGACGGAAGATGATGAATAACTGAATAAATAGTCTAAATGAATAAAGAGTAAGGCAAAACAAAAAGCCTAGTAGCCTAATGAAACATATGGATTGATGCAATATCTTTGCAACATTATTGAATTAATCTGTCACTATATGCCTCTGCCTACGTTTGCAAAGAGAAGAACATTTTAATTTGATTCACAATGAAACGTTACAATTAGTTTACATGCAATGAGTAGCCTAGTTTTGGTTGTTGTTGGTGGCGTTATTGCATACCTAGTTATGCCTACAAAGCAAATTTTTCCCTCGCGATTGGAAGCTCCTGTAGCCGCCGCATGCGCATCTCAAAACATCGCAACGTGAAATGCCACAAAAAGCGGTTTGTGAATAGGTCTTAGTGAGTTAGGAGTCCTCTCGACTTCTTTTAAGCTGTCCCAGACTTAGGTGCTACTTTTAGGGCTAAAATGCTTCGTGAATTACTCTTAGTGAAAAAAATTAGGAGTCCTAAAGTTACGAGTGACACGCCCATTATTTTTAGGAGTTGCTCCTAAATTCGCCAGTTAGGAGCTACTTTTAGCCTTAAAATTCTTTGTGAATACGGCCCCTGATCTCTAAATGCCTTCAACTCAAAATGTGTTCTCTGACCCAAATCTTCAAAACACTTGCAAGACAAAAGCCCGTCTCCTCCCCCAGTCTCTTCCCTGTCCTGTTCAAACCCCAAACTTCCTTTGTCTCCATCTGAACAACAAACAGTGGCTTCCCAAAATGTCTAATTCCTGCACTCATTAAGGCCGTCTTTGCTTGGCCCTGCTCTCACCCTGGCCAAAATTACTGGGTTGAGCAGCTGAGTAAGGACCACTAACACCACAAATGTCAGGGTCACAGGAAAGGAGTTTTACTTCAACAGACTTTGTGTCTAAATATAGGGTTGACCTGGTGGGGGGTGGGGGATGAAAGTATGTTTGGCAGACATAAATGAGCTTTATATCTCTACGGGCGCTGAATAGCCATAGTCTACCTTGGTGTGGAGTGGAACGTTTCTAGAATTTTTTGCAAGATTAAACTCTTTTGTCAGACTGTATTAAAGTGAATGTTTTGTGTGATTTAACTTGCCTTCTCTGTGGTTCTCAATTCTCTCTGATTGGCTGATGAGCTCCTCTGCCTTGATGTTATCCTGCCCACCCTGCAAAATATAAACAAAACAAATTAATTTTCTTCTGAAGCCCTATTCAATGACAAAATCATACAGACTCAGAAAGAAAGATTGAAAAAAATTGCAGTTCAATAGAAATTCAACCATCAGAACCGATCTGGGATTGATTTGGCCTCTACCAAGCAAGACAGAACAACTAATTGGTTAGTAAACTGTAGAGATGCACAATTCTGGATATAGATATATATTGGTTTGTTTATTTATATTGGTTTTGTCAGCTATACAAAACAGTATATTTGAAAATATATGTAATTAATTTAAATTAATTGTTTTTTAAAAACTCTTGAATGAATGATTCACACTCTGAAAAAAAGGTACAAAAGACGTCACTGGGATGGTATCCCCTTAAAAGTTCTCATATGTACCATTTAGGTACTAATTTGTACACTTTTGGTACCAATATGTACCTTTAAGGTACTGATATGCAGTCTTTGAGTACAAAGGCGTAGCTTTTGAAAGGGTTCTGCACTAGTGACAGCTTTTGTACCTTTTTTCTGAGCGTTTTCAATGACTCGCTCATAAAGATTTCAAATGATTCATTACCGGATGACTCAGCGTTTTTGAACGAATCTCTTGAATGAATGATTCAATGACTCGCTCTCAGGCGTCTCAGTCTCCACTTTCCTTAAGTACAATAACATTGCGGTTACAAGCTGTGTACAGTTTAAACTACCTTATTAAATAACTCCACTAACAGGAGCTGCCGTTATGTTCTCAGACTGCTACTCTCTTCTGAACTCTTCCCTCAGTTCATTAAAGCTGCCAGATATCATTAAAAAAAGCACAACTTGCCTTAATATAATAAACAGACTTGGCAAAACTGTACCTGAGGAACAGATATAAACTAGTATTACCAACATCCTAAAAAATTGAAATGGCAGGATGTGTCATTTATTATGAATACAATAGTTCAAAATGAAATATTTAGATAGCCTATTATAAATTGATTTAAGTAATACAATAACATGACACTGAAAAAATATTAATAACTTTATTTAGAGTTTAATTACTAATAACAATCAATTCGGGGCACAGGTTTTTCTTCATATATATGGATGACAATAAATTAATTTAAATTCAAATCATAATTTAGGATCAAATCTAAAATCAAATCTATGCATACATCAAAACGAAATTTAATTCAAAATTGAGAATTAATTTTTTTAACCGAATCGTGAGATTCCAAAAGCAGATAATTTCAATTTTATGCAGCTGATGCTCGTTCAAGTGCAATATATATATATATATAAAGAACATAAATAAATACAAATAATTCCCTCAAACACGTGAACCAGACTGAACCTTTAAGTCTTTGAGTTTGTCTGCAAGTTGTAAAGAAGGCTGAAAGGACTAAGATGTTTATTGTTAGCTTAGCGCTGTGGACTTTAAGTCTTTCTGGCTTAACGGTGATTGTAACAGGATTAACAGTTATATGGTACAATAAAGAGCAAACCGCAGTTAATCAGCAGCCCAACACAAACAGAAATAATCAGGCCTTACATGAGGTCATGTGTCTGAGTGTGTCTTTGTTTTAGACCAGCTGAAGTCTTGAGGGAACGATATAAACCTAACATATGTAAATTACCATTGTGTCCCAGAGTAAAGCTGCGAGATTTTACTTGCAAACAAACAGCAAAGCATCATTTTTCTGTCTGTAGAAAACAGATATAAGACACTGCTTAGCCAGCAGTCGCATCCATCTTTCCACACTATAATTACAAGACGCTTGCCATGAAAACACATGAGAAATGGCTTTTTCTGAAGTTCGGATAAAGGTTGCCGTTAAAGAGACATTTCACCCCAAAATAAAGATGATTTTGTGAACTGAAGCGGTCTTAACTTTTAGCCTGTTCCTTACACACTTACACTTTGGTTGTAGTGCCCGAGTTGCATGAGCAACTTTTATTGTACTTTTTTGTCCTGTAGGAGCTTGAAAGCCCCAGTGATAAGCTTTTTCCATGATAAAAGTAAATGGGGACTGGGGCTTTCAAGCTCCTAAAGGACAAAAAAGTACAATAAAAGTTGCTCATGCAACTCTCCCTCCACAGACGAAAGTCAGTCATGTTGTATGTTGTAAGTCACACAAGGGTGAGAAAACTTGCGAGTGATTTTTATTTTTGAGTGAACACTGATTTCAAGCCTCTATGCATGTGTATGTGGTCGATCCTTCGTGACAGGTTTAATCTAGTAATCGCTGCAGAAGTTTCAGATAAACTGAAGGTGATTTTTTTTTTCCATTACGATTTTTTCTAAATGTCGACAAAAAAACTACTGCGAAATGACGGCGTTTCCATTAACCGATGTTATGTGATTAAAACGTAATTTTTTCCTCTCGCGATAAGTCATTCCAAAAATCGAGACGTATGTGTGTTATCCAATCATTAGTGGCAAGGAATGACCCTTATACTTGTGAGCGGCACATATGAGGTGTTTCTGGGTGTTTCTCCCTCATATCTGCTTCGAGCTCTTGATTGTGGCATTTATTTGAGGTTTAGAATCCATTATTCCTGTAATTCTTTTGTCTTGTATGAATTTAATAAAGAACTCTGTCTCGTCTTCTGTCCAAACACACCGCGTCATCTACGTCAGGTGACCTGTAAATGTGCTAAAACTGTTTCCATTGCAGTTTTGCGAAATATTTCTTTTCGAATAGCCTGAAAAACCACCTCATGCAAGCGAGCATAAAAACTTTTTTGCGATAAATGAGAGTTTTTTGCGAAATTTACTTGTTTCCATTGGGCGTATTTTCAATTCGCAATTTCAATTTGCGCAATTTGAAGGGAAATGCAAACACGTCTTGAGACCCTCACAAGATCTCTGCTTCTCTCTTCTTGCATGAAAAACATTTCTCCCCAAATGCCACATAAAGCTTTACATCTTCTAAATTGCCCAATTTTGAGGTAGCTGAGTGCACAAAGCTCATAAGATCTAGTGTGTGTGAAGCATTTTCCATGAGCGTCTGGATAAGTCTGGTGAACCACACACACCCTTAACTCATGATGAGTGAAATACAGTAGCAGGGCCTGTCATTTTGGCTCCAAAACACACACACACACACACACAAACACACACACAGTAAAATGATGAGATGAAGAGATCCTTCACCACATTCACTGAATATCCAACAAAGACTGGGAGCTTTACTGCCAATCTACAGGTCCATTTCCCTTCGTCTCGCTCAAACAATCCAAGGGAAATTTCATTTTGCATTTTTAGATTTATTTAAATATTTTAGTTTCCTATGTTTATTATACATATACATATAATAGACACTACAGTTCGAATGTTTGAGGTCAATCTTTTTTTTTTTATTCAGCAAGGATGAATTAAGTTTATCAAAAGTGACAGTAAATTATTTCTATTTCAAATTAATGCTGTTCTTTTGAACTTTCTATTCATCCAAGAATGCTGAAAAAAAAATTATGGTTTCCACAAATATATTAAGCCGCACATATATTTTCAACATTGATCATAATCATAAATGTTTCTTGAGCAGCAAATCATCATATTAGAATGATTTCTGAAGGATCATGTGACACTGAAGACTGGAGTAATGATGCTGAAAATTCAGCTTTGAAAAATAAAAATTTTCAATATATTCCCATAAAAAACAGCTATTTTCAAGTGTAATAATATTTCACAACTTTACTATTTTACTGTGTTTTTTATCAAATAAATGATCCCTTGATTAGCAGAAATCTTACCAACCCCACATGTGTGACACACACATATACATACATATACACACATATATATATATATATACACACACACACACACACACACACACACACACACACACACACACACACACACACACACACACACACACACACACACACACACACACACACACATACACATATATATATATATATATATATATATATATATATATATATATATATATATATACACACACACACACACACACACTTAAAATAAAATAAGAATAATATAAATATATATAATATACATAATATAAATATAGACATACTTAAAATGTAGTTCATAACTAAAATGTTATGAATACTGTGAATTAATTAAATGTAAAAATGTATGCCATTTATTCCATATTAATAAAACAATGAAGTGGAAACTTATGCTTTAACAGCACAATATTTACAGTAACACATGATAAAACCCTTCATGAAAGAGCCATTTACCTTCTCCTGGAGTTCCTGTATGAAGCTCTCAGTCCACACGTGTGTACGGCACATAAAACGCAGCACTCAGTCACTGAGCTCCGGCTACCGTACACACACACACACACACACACACACACATAATCACACTGGCCACTCCCCCTTCTTCCTGACCACTCCCACTATCTTCCTCTCCACATCCCACCCATCCTGGCTAACTCACGTCTCTTGCCTCTCGTTATATTGCAGGTCAACAGATAAACCGCAGCCATGGACCCTCAGATTCAAACTTTGCACCTTCATGTGTCATAAAAATAAATCTAAAACTGTCAAAATAATAATTTGTAATCAGGGAATCTATTTTTATTACAACAACTTCATACTAAGAGCTTTATAAACAGTCTATATCTAACAATAATTTAAAAGTTCATACACTATGTATATGCTCATATATGTTCATATACATATACTTCATATGCTATATGAAATCTCCAGGGTCAAAATCAGCGTCACACTTCCTCACTGGAGTCCTATGATTCCCAAAGCCAATGTTTGTACACAGGAAAAGATGTCAAACTGAGATATAACAAAACGAAGCAAACAAAACATGAAAGCACAAACGCATAGACCTCATGTACCAGAAGGAAAACATGAGGGAATCACTCAGACAACACACAGGAAAAACATTCATACTCGAGGACAAAAGGAAAACACTGTATACAAAGCAGATGTAAATGTCAAGACTGAACAAGAGGCCATTCTTCTATTCAGGACGGTTTTTATTTGTCATTTGTGGCACTGTATTGCCACTGTGAAATATGAAAGATAAGGCCAATATAAGTAATTAAATCTGTTTTTTACTGTTATCTTTATTCTCTTCAAGTATGAAAATACTAAAAATATTAAATCAAAGCTAGTTTTATTATATTATGTTATGTTTAAACAATATTTCCTCACTTAAAGCTATTGTTCATCTACAGAAGGCTTAAGAATTCACACGTCGCATCTTTTGCGTTCTCAAGTTTATTTTAAATGTAGACGGTCTTGCTTTGTGACGCGCTCCTTTAAAAAAAACCTCAACTTCGCAAGTGCACAGCAGCTCATGTGACCAGAACCAACCAATCAGCTTCACCCTTTCCACAACAACATTAAAAGCTCAGCGTAGATGGAGGAACGGCTGAATAGGGTGATATTTGTTTCTCTTCTCCATAAATAAATCTAGATCTAAATCCTTGCTGTAACTTCCTCGTAGTTAACACACGACATGTGAACGCCCCTCTAGGATACAGTGCATGGACTGCTTATATGATGATCCTAATGTGTACTTTTGCTTTATTTCCCCACTTTTATTATAATAAAAAGGAGCAGCGTGAACACACACCGCCGTTTGAGTTCCACATAAGGAGAGTCAAACAGGTTTTAGGGCTGCACAATTAATTGAATCAATAATCAAGACTGTAGCCGCGTGTCCATTCCCCTTCAAATTGCGCAAATTGAAATTGAAAATTGAAAATATGCCCAAAGGAAACATGTCAATTTCGCAAAAAATCCCATTTATTACAAAAAAAAGTTTTTACCCTCGCATGAGGTGGTTTTTCAGGCAATGCGAAAAATAAATATTTCGCAAAACTGCAATGGAAACAGTTTTAGCACATTTACAGGTCAGCTGACGTAGATGACGCGGTGTGTTTGGACAGAAGACGAGACAGAGCTCTTTATTAAATTCATAAAAGA
The DNA here is from genome assembly GCF_964197995.2 of Scardinius erythrophthalmus. Lineage (NCBI taxonomy): Eukaryota > Metazoa > Chordata > Actinopteri > Cypriniformes > Leuciscidae > Scardinius > Scardinius erythrophthalmus. The sequence continues at coordinate 51,621,495 of NC_138225.1, forward strand.
CAGAAGAATTACTGGAATACTGGATCCTAAACCTCAAAGAAATGCCACAATCAAGTATAAGGGTCTTTCCTCTCGAGTATAAGGGTCTTTCCTTGCCATTAATGATTGGATAACACACATACGTCTCCTTCAATTAATAATAATGGCCAGTGCAGGGGTTGGGATACATAAACCTACCAACGTCCGTTGCCATGATTTTTGGACCGACTTATCGCGAGAGGGAAAAATTACGTTTTAGTCGCATAACATTGGTTAATGGAAACGCCATCATTTCGCAATAGTTTTTTATCGACATTTAGAAAATATCGCAAAAGTTTTGTGCAAATCTGTAATGGAAATGAGTCTTGTGATTACCACTGCTGTGATTCATGTGATGATTACATCTTAAGTAATGAGAACCGGTCCCAATTAGCTAGTTTGTCTCATTGTGATGCACAGATGCGTGTTTTATGTTTCACTTCAGTTTATAGTGACACGCAGAGAAACATCTGACAATATCTGCATCTACACTAACATTTTTTTATTTATATTTTAAGTGTCTTCTGTTTTCATTTAAAAACTGTAAGAACTGAGAGGACAACAAATGCAACTATAACAGGGCCTTATACAAGAACGTTGGATTAAAGGTTAATTTTGATCCGAGTAAAAAGAATCTTGCGAACGGCATATTATTTGCACTAAGCGACACTTTGCGTGTTGCCATTGAACTGAGCATCAGCTGAAAGAAGATGGGTGGGAAGTTTTGCATTAGATTTCAAATGTTGATGGCAAACTCTTTGTTACATATCCTGTGACATGACAATAACCTGTGCCATATTACCATAGGAGGCTTTTTTCCTCATTGAAAAGCTGTTTATGAAGATATGATACCCGATAAGTGAAGATATGATCACACTGGATCTCCTAATACAGATGTGTCTTTCTTTCCCGTTGCTAAAACACGTCACATTTGGTTACCTGTTATTTTCAGTGAGCGTCCTAGGCATTCAGTTGGATATGGGTAATATTACAGACAAGTATGAACTGATACACAGATAAGCGTGCTGATGTTTACTCAAAAGTCTCCCTGAGATAATGCCTGAGAAACAGCAATGGAAAGAGGAGTAACTTGAGGATGGAGAAATGAAATAAATATGAGTAGGAGTGGAGAGGGACAAGGGCAGATTAAGGTGAAGGAAGCAGCACATTTTTAACATTCTCCACATTTCAGTCGGCGGAGAGATCTGTGTTGTTAACACATTAAAGTCATTGAAGGACAAAGGTATGTGTGTGTGTGTGTGTGTGTGTCATGGGAAGTTGGAATGAAAAGAAAGTGAAAGCAAAAAAAGAAAGACAGGATAGAAGGTTGTTTACATATTCTGTACACCTATTTGCATATTCAAAAAAAAAAGATGTGTGATGTAATAATGTGTTTTGTAATAATGTAATTAGCGTTTTTTTGAATGTTGATTATTTTCCCCATATTCTCTATTGTTGCAGCTCCCCTCTTCCCAGTAGGGCTGTGCAATTAATTGAATTTCGATTTCTGCTCCCAACAATCACCAAAATTGTACAATCGAGTAAAAACGATTATTTTGCCATGTTCTGTTAAGCAAGAACACTCTTATTTTGTCTTGTGTTTTGAATGACACGCGCACTTCCGCCTCACGAAGCCGTAAACTCTCTTAGCCTGAATGTTTAAACTTAAAGAAGTGAAAATGATCAACTTTAGTTACGATGCAATGCTGGCCCGATTGTGCAAGTGACAATTCCGTCATGTCCCGACTCCTAAACGCGAGAGTGTAGTTTCAACGCTTGCTTTGTCCAACCCATTTTGAGAGACAGAGAGAGAGAAGACGCGGCAACGCTGAACACTCACGCGGTTTGTGAAATTGCGTCTTTGCGAAAGTTTTAAAAATTATAGATTTGATTTTATAATCTTTGTAGATTAATTTAGGCTACTCATACAATCTACATGCTAAAGTGAATCAATGTTTGCGGGGGAATTTCCCGCATTATAAGTGGTAGACCTGCGGGGAAATTGAAATACTTATTGAAGTATTATCTGTTACATTATTTATTTTAATATTTCAAAAAGTACAATAAATGTTCAAATTAATTTTTTTTTAAGAATTGTTGAAAGGTGTCTTTTTAATAAATGCAACAAGTTCTCAAAGTCATGTGAAATAATCGTGTTACATTATCGTGATTTCAATACTGACCAAAATAATCGTGATTATGATTTTTTTCAAAATCGAGCAGCCCTACTTCCCAGTCTGTCAGTAAGAGGGCTGTCAAAATTGCTCAAAAATGACGTTCGAATATTCCCTCTAAAAAAACACATATATTCGAACTATTCGAACATCTGTTTGCGCATTTTGTCAATGACGCGCATTATGTCAATAACAGGACAAATTAATACAAAGAGACATAACTACTTGTATAGGTAGTTTATTTAAGTTTAAACCTATTTGACAAAGTATTACCTACACATAAACAAGTAAATCACATAATGGCCAAGACCGCAGACCTCACTCTCGCTCGCAGGCACTCTTTCTCTCTCGCGCCCTCACCCTCTCTGCGCATAACGGTTTAAATGAACAACAATAAACAAATGTTGAGTGCTGATCAAGAGTTTTGTGCAAGCAATTTAAGGTCGCGACTCTTGTCCCAAATATAGCAGGCTTCATTCAGTGATTAAAACAAATATTATTAACATTAAAACAAATATTATTAACATTAATTGAAGTTTTACAGTATATAGAACCGACATTGAACGCTCCGAGCGAGCTGTGCTGTGGTAAACATGGAACTTTTCCTTGACATGAAACGGTAAATAATCAAACCAGTGGAAGCCTGCAGTGCATGAAACTGCTGTATCTAACCTACCTTATTCATGCGATATCTATTCAGTCAGTACAGTAGTCTACACTTTAGTAATGTTTCTGTTTAACGTTAAATAAAATGACCTGTCCCTGATCCCTCAGGCAGCGCGCCCACTCGCAAAGCAGACAGCCGCGCCTCTGCTACCGCGTGCGTGTTTTTCCACATTCGAATATTAATTTTCACCTTCGAAATTCTGTTTTTTAAAACTATTCGAATATACATTCGAATTTAGAATATTCGTTGACAGCCCTAGACAGTAACGCTCTGTTTAGTTCCTGTTTCCATGAAGCCCCTCCTTCTGAAAAGCACACTGTGCTCTGATTGGTCAGCTGGAGCAGTGTGTTGTGATTGGTCGAGTGTGTTTGGGAAATGTCCCGCCCCTTATCATAACCACCAGTTTCAACACACTTCTAACTAACTCAACCAGGCTCCGCCCCTTTATTCTGCATATTAATTATTTAAAAGAGGAATAATGTGACGTGTTTGTTCCCGGAAGAAACTCAAGACTACAATGGAAGCGTTTCAGGGAGTTTAGAAACAGAAACATTACACAGTAAAGAAAGATAAACATGTAAAAAGCACAACAGGTCCTCCTATATATAAATTTATATATATATATATATATATATATATATTTTTTTTTTATGTAATCACAAAAATCCATATAGAAATCCTAACCCTGACCCGATTTCCCACTATAATTGAATTCATGAACTTTTGAAACGGCCAAAACAATCCCCAGTTGAGTGTCTACAGATTGATCTCTCCTCATTCCACATTAAGCCACAAACTTCAGCCCAGTTATCCCTGAGATTTACTGCTCCTGATATTCACCACGCCACATTTACTCACCTGTAGGTCAAAGCTGCTTTGAGGATTTTGTCGTCGCTCTGTTCTTTGGCCAGCGGTCTGAACCTTCTCTAATGCTCCTATGAGAATGAGAACGGGGAATGTAAACACACACACACAGACACACACACACACAGACAGATGTATAGTGATATTTTTCCAGCCCTTTAAGATGCAATCTCACCTCGTATCTCCTCATCTCTCAGCCGGCGAATGGCTGCCCGAATGAGTTTTCTCTCTTCATATACACTGGTGCTTTGCAACTTGAAAGAAAGAAAGAAAGAAAGAAAAATAGAGGGCAAGACACAAAAACGGTAGTTAGGTTGACGTGACTGATATTTAGACCCACACAGAATGTGCACCCACAGAATTCCACAGAAAGAAAATCTTGGTATATTTCCACAGAATTCAAACAATTCAATGCAACTGGTCTCATACAGATTGGATGAAGTGTAGTACTCTCAGCTCTGTTTAACACATTTACCATATTTAAATCATTTCTGCAATTTTTTTTTTTTACCTCAAAGAACAGGGCAGAAAAACGTACAACGTACATAATAAGAAAATACTCCATTATTCCATTTGAATGTCCGGTTTGAGCTTGCCAGTTTTAATAAGGGCTGCCCCCTAATAGTCGACTAGAAGAGGTTTGGTCGATCAACATTTTATTAAAGCGACACCAAAGCACTTTTCCTCTGTGGTCCCCCTACAGGTTGGAAGCAGAATTGCCCATTACCGCTGTCATAAATAATTTAGCCTACCGCAGCCTACCGTCGCACGCTCGCTGTTTATCCAGCACCGGCTTTGGATATAACGATGTCCACAGACAAGGTAGAGTATGTTGCATGATTTTATGAAAGTATGATGTATTGCGACATCAGAAACAAAGAAAAACAAAATAATGACATTATAACGCTTGCCGTAAAGCAAGTCAAATTTGTAGTTTTTTATGTCTCATTCGAACTACAGATCCGCGACCTGATCTGGCAAACTTGCATAGTGCGGTTATAGCCGATACAGGACCGCAAAGCAAATGCAGAAGTGCCTTTCACCCTGTTACGACTTGATGAACCACTGAAACGATTTTGGAAACATTATTTCAAGATACAAAATAATCTTTGGTGTTGCTTTAATCTCAGAAAAAAATCTCCACATGAAGTGGCGAAGTCACACAGTCCGTGACGGACAGATCTTTAACGGAAGAAAATCCAAACATTCGCCTATCATTCATCGACCTCAACTATGGCTTATCACCTGAAACATGTAAGTAGTAGCAACTTTACAAGTTCGTTCAATCTAATGTTAACCCAGCTAAATGTGCGCTATTATTAGGCATATATTCAAGTGTTTGAATGGAGAGCGCATGCTTACTGCATGACATACAGGCAACGGTGCGATCACTTGCACTTAAAATACATTTTTCTGTCATGCAGATTAGAGTAATGTAACTTTTATTTCTGTAAACTCACAATAACAACAAAACAATTTGCTTTAGTAAAATAATGAAAACAGTCAGGATGCGCTTTCTGCTGTCTTGGTCTCAGTCACGTCACAAAACGAACCGAAACTCAGTGTATACTTGCCTCACAGACATGAGAAATATATCTATAGAAAGCTTGAAATGTCTACTTTTATAAATAAACCAATTCAATTGGAAAATAAATATTCTCAGATTATGTAATCCGTATGAAACGTGCATATAGGCAGCTAGGTGCGTCCACTAGCTACTGCGGAGATGACGAGTCAACATCGTGACTTAATCTCTGCAGCCAAAAACACAGAAAACATTATCAATAAATAAATCAATAAAATGTTTAGAATGTCTCCTCCTGTTTTTTCACGACACACTCATAATCATTAGGTTTGCCGGTGCGCTGTGCCAAACTTTATGCGTGCATTTGAGCGCTGATTAGGCCATGTAATATATATATGCTCATTATTATGATTTATGTCTTATTAATAAAAACGTGCGATTAGTCGACTAATCGCTTAAATGAACGACTACTAGTCGACTAGAAAAATCTTTAGTCGAGGGCAGCCCTAGTTTTAATAGACACAGGCGAATCGTTGTTATTTATGAAAGAGATCAAGTGGGTGTTTGAATAGAAAGATCACAATTTTTAACGATTAATCGTGCAGCTCTAATAGAGACCAGACCTCTTGGAACTTTAATCGAATACCCCTGGTATATGCCATCTTACAGGCCAGCATCTAATTAGGGCATTACTGAAAGTAAGAGTTCATTTACATTTCACTGAAAACACCCAATCATACAGAGAACTGTATGCAATTTGCATGTGTTCTTTGACAGCGTTCATAGATTCACAGAATTTATATTTTACTCAATTTCCATTAATTGCTTTCATCAGGAAAAATATACCTTTTATACATAGAACAATAAAACTTTAACCTAAAACAATGGGACTTCATTTGGATTGGGCTCATTGCAGCCTTTTGTTTTACACTAACAAAGAACTTAAAAGTTTTAAACTTAAACTTTACAGAACATTCCATCCAGGGCAAAAACACTTATCAACCATCTCCAGAAACGCCCAGAATGTTGACAGGAACAACACAAGAGAATCATCAACAAACATTTTAACTCTTTACACATAACTCTTTACACATGTCCTTACCAGTCTGGTAAGTTCTTCAATGTCATGTATGGCCTGAATCTTCCCCGATAGCATGTCTAAAGAAGCTGTCAAATCAGGACTGCAAATACAAGCAAACAAGTTCAGATTCAAAATGTAATGCGCAAAACTTTTCATTGGATTTTATACAACATATTTTTGCATTTCAGATTATATTAATAAAATCTCTTCATACCAGCACTGGTTTTCTTTGTCCTCATGTCTGTGCTGGTGGGCACGTCTGAAGCGCTTACTGGTTAGTGCTGCCTCCATTTCTTCAATCTCACAGCGCCGCAGCTCGCGAATCGCTGTCCGGATCAGACGCCGCTCGTCTATATCGATAGTTTTATCGAGCTGGGGAAACAGAGAGCAAGCAAGCTTAAAGTATGTAAAATATTGTTTTGGGGAAGCAGTCAGTGGGGTAAAGCTGTGCCACTTTTTACTTACATTATCCTCTAAACACAGGGATCCGAGATAAAAACAATTATGTTTCAAGATATGCATGCTACAATTTGAATGTTCAAATATATACTGAATACAATTTGAACACTCCTTGAATTAGACTTCATTAATATGAAGACATTTGGAGTAATAATATTAACATAAATGAGCTACGTGTACAAAAAAAAAACTATTTAATGCATTCTATTTCGGTCTTATTTTTGCAGCACATTACTGACATTTTCTTATATCCATTCATATTCAAGCCTTAAAAGGATTAAATAAGAAGAATATTTCAAAAAAGAAAATAATTTTAATTATTAATTTTATTATTCTTTTATTCATTTAATAAATAAATAAACAAATAAATTTATATATATATATATATATATATATATATATATATATATATATATATATATATATATATATATATATATATATATATATATATATATATATATATATATATATATATATATAATAAAATAAAATAAAAAAATAATTTTATTTTTAAAATTAATAATTAATTAGACTACTAAATAGTTTTATGGTAATTAGTGAACATGCATGATGTATATTTTTAGATAAATTTGTTTTGACAATTTATTTTACTTGCCTTGTATAAATACTTTGCAAAAATTATTAAAAAGTATCACACATTTGTAGTTTGTCCTTTTAACTAATATATATATAATATATATATATATATATATATATATATATATATATATATATATATCACACACACATATTATACCGGTATACACATTCACATGACAAACATTGTGCAGAGTGGCCTAGGGTGACGCATTTACCCACCGACACATCTTACCCCACTCTCTCTAAATACCTAGAATATCAAAATCAACAGCTGCCGGTAGATCATTTTCCTATTTAGCACCAAAACTTTGTCCAGGAAGCAGACACACTCTGTCAGTTCAAATCTAGACTAAAAACACATCTCTTTGGCCTAGCATACACATAACACATTATAGACCTCCATAATTCAATGTTAGGCTGCATAGATTAGGTCAGACAGAACCGGGAACACTTCCACGGGAACAAATCAATCAATCAAAACTAACTTTAGCTGGACAATAACTTTATCCTAGAGCTGCTGTAAAGCCTAAACAAACTCTGCTACTGTAATTTCCTATTATCACAGTAAAGCTGCTTTGAAACAATCTACACTCACCTAAAGGATTATTAGGAACACCATACTAATACTGTGTTTGACCCCCTTTCGCCTTCAGAACTGCCTTAATTCTACGTGGCATTGATTCAACAAGGTGCTGAAAGCATTCTTTAGAAATGTTGGCCCATATTGATAGGATAGCATCTTGCAGTTGTTGGAGATTTGTGGGATGCACATCCAGGGCACGAAGCTCCCGTTCCACCACATCCCAAAGATGCTCTATTGGGTTGAGATCTGGTGACTGTGGGGGCCATTTTAGTACAGTGAACTCATTGTCATGTTCAAGAAATCAATTTGAAATGATTCGAGCTTTGTGACATGGTGCATTATCCTGCTGGAAGTAGCCATCAGAGGATGGGTACATGGTAGTCATAAAGGGATGGACATGGTCAGAAACAATGCTCAGGTAGGCCGTGGCATTTAAACGATGCCCAATTGGCACTAAGGGGCCTAAAGTGTGCCAAGAAAACATCCCCCACACCATTACACCACCACCACCACCAGCCTGCACAGTGGTAACAAGGCATGATGGATCCATGTTCTCATTCTGTTTACGCCAAATTCTGACTCTACCATCTGAATGTCTCAACAGAAATCGAGACTCATCAGACCAGGTAACATTTTTCCAGTCTTCAACTGTCCAATTTTGGTGAGCTTGTGCAAATTGTAGCCTCTTTTTCTGGACTGCCGCATACTGGATGTTTTTCCCTTTTCACACCATTCTTTGTAAACCCTAGAAATGGTTGTGCGTGAAAATCCCAGTAACTGAACAGACTGTGAAATACTCAGACCGGCCCGTCTGGCACCAACAACCATGCCACGCTCAAAATTGCTTAAATCACCTTTCTTTCCCATTCTGACATTCAGTTTGGAGTTCAGGAGATTGTCTTGACCAGGACCACACCCCTAAATGCATTGAAGCAACTGCCATGTGATTGGTTGATTAGATAATTGCATTAATGAGAAATTGAACAGGTGTTCCTAATAATCCTTTAGGTGAGTGTATATTGTTAAAAGCGCTATATAAATGAAGGTGACTTGACTAATTGAGGACATGACCTGGAATGTCCAGATAAAGACACAAAAGCAGGTCATCTGTACAGCAGGTGAATAATAAGGGCTCTGTATTCACTCTAGAGCAACGTCATCCAATCAGTATAATCTGTGAATGCTCTACAACAGAGGCATATTTGCAGAATAAAATGTTGGAAACATGCACGCTGCTGTTCTCAAATTATTCCAGTGCCAATTGTTTTTTCTCTTCAGTTTGTTTCGATTTGGCACATGTAAAATAGCTTGTCATGTGCTAGATAATCTTTACCCATATTAATGATGTCACAGGGAGGACATTTTCACACCGGTATTACCGCTAACATTGGGTTGGGCATCTTTTCACTTTCGCTTTTAAGTTGAGTTCAGTAAGGATGCATGTACCATTGCAGACACTGCTATAGCGTGAAGTTGCTACTATAATTGGAGAGCTCCACCAGTGCTTTGCAGTATTAACGATTTTAAGATTATAAGATTGATTGATCGATCGTTAATTTGAATGAAAATCGATTATTAATATTCCTGTAACTTGACATCCCTTACTGTCTGCGTGTGGTTAGGATGTTACTGTATATCTGGTCAAAAAAAAAGTCACTAGTAGAGAGCTCGTGGAGTGTAAATGGCAATGGTTTATCATCAGTAGGAAACAAGTGTGTTGGGTGGATATGACTTCCTATGTCTTATCAATACGTCCATATTAAACGCCTTTTGTGAAGAATGACAATGATTTTGAGTGACAAATATTTTGTGAACACTTCATAATTTAAACAAACAGAACCATATTAAATCAACATTAAATAATCTACTATTAAACTTATGTGGTCATATTAAACATTTAACTACTTTAATATTAAGTGGTCATAGTCATTAGTTTAGATTGAGAGGCAAGCTAGAATTTAATAACCTAAAGTAATCTTAAGAGTAAAAACTTAAAAGCGTAATTTCATACATTTTTCAGTTAATGAAAATGCAAGTTGTTTTCTCTCATTGTGTTCCCTTAGTTTGAAATTACATGAGGGTGTATATTCTACATTCTGTCATTACGCTATTACATCCATCACAGTTAATTATGTAACAGAGTCTGAAAAATAAGCTTGTTAGCATTGATGCCAAAAGTATTGTGACCATAGCACAGAAAGTCCCTGTCTTAATCATCTCTGAGCTTTAGTGAATCAAGTCTGATTTTCTCTATTGAAAAATAGGTTGGTGTAGGAAGGTATACCATCGTTCTTGTCTCTCATTTTCATTTCTTTCAATATTTTACCAAGTTGGAAGGAAAGGTGATGATGACGGCATGGAGAAACAGATGCAGAAGCAGCTGTTCGGCAGTTCAGCAGCAGCGCACAAACATTCATGACACTTGCTTTTGGTATTGCTAAAGCATACGCGCTGCAGAATTATACCGAGTGTTCACTAATTATGAAAACAGATGGAAACGCAGAATATCATCCAAGGATGAGCGCATTCACATCTGGTATTAACAGTCCTCTCAGGTGGTCCCATTACAAGTGAACAGTGGCAGCTACAGGTGTAATCGCCATCCAACATGTCTTGGAGATGACCAGCATGATCCAGTCACTCAAAGCTAAGCATTTGGCCAAAATGTTCATAAAAAAGAATTGGAAAAAAAATCCAGGTCCAGGCACTCAGTAGGATGCAAAAGTTAAGAAGCCTTTATTGTTTTAGAGGGCTAAAGCATTAAAACACCAACGCGTATCGGCCCACTGGCCTTCATCAGGGTGTTGGTGTTTATTTGGCCAAAATGCTTGGATATCACTGATGCCGGGTTCACACTGCACGATATCAGCCCCGATTGTGGCACGATCGCAAGAATCAATCGTTTCATCTCGTATAGTGTGTCTTAGTGGACGACAACCGACGCAATGTCTCGACAGAAAGACTAGCATGTTTAATGTTGTTTCGGTCCTCCACAGTGAGTTCAGTGACGAGTTCGGTGACGTTGACCAATAGGAGCACAGAAGCTCTTCTGTACACAGCTCTCAAACATGGCGAAACGAGAGAGAGACGATGGTATTGGTGCTGCTAGGTGGAATTATGCAATAGAGGACAGGATCGTGGAGCTATGCCAACAATACTCCTGCCTAGGGCTGGGCGATAAAACGGTATCAGTATTTATCGACGGTACACCACTGTCGGTAACGATATAAAAAATGTTCGATATACAGTACTGTGCAAAAGTCTTAGGTATGTTGATGGCCCCCCCACTCTTAAAAATGGTTAAGTCAGTTATTTATATCTTTTGCTGTAGTGTGTCAGTAGGAAATATCAGGTTACATTTACAAACATTGTTTTTGCCATTAATTGTAATAATCCAGTGAGATTTGTGTATGCACAAGGAGTCTGACAACAGCCGGTATGATCTGATCTCACCATCATCGAGTCCGTCTGTGATTACATGAAGAAACAGAAGAAACTGAGACAGACTAAATCCAGAAGAACTGCGGGGGCCGGTTTCACAAAGCTATTTTAGACCGGTCTATAGTGTTAGAAAAGTCACAAATTTGCTCATAGACTAGTCTAAAGCAAGTTAGACTGTTTCACAAAAATAAAGACTGACTTAATTTATTTAGACCAAAAAAATTAGATCCAGGCTAAGACTCTATGTTACCTTGGCAACCAGCAGTAACATTCAGTTACATTACAAACAGCCAAAAGTTTGGATGGAAAATGGATCATAATTTAAACATTTCTTCTTGATACTACATTCTCTGCTAAATTTCCCAAGTAAAATGTCCTTGTAACTGTTATACTCCTCCAACAAACACATATTTTCGGCTGGGGTAGCAGCTAAACTGCACTGAGCAGTTGAATGCGCTTAAAATGTTACTCGAAACGCCATGTTTTTTGTTTTGAAAAGTGTCTTATTTTACCCAGAATGCATTGCAGTGTAGTCCTACTTAAGATATTCAGAGTCTTTAGTGCTTTGTGCAACGGTCTGATTTAGATGTATATCTGAAGTCTGACTATCTACTATAGCTAAGCCATAGTCAAAGTCTATCTTTGTGAAACCGGCCCCGGGAATGTCTCCGAGATGCTTGAAGAAACCTTCCTGCAAAGCTACAGTACTGTGAAAAGCACTGGCACGTGTGTAAAAATGCTGTAAAGTGAGAATGCTTTCAAAAATAAAATCACAAATTGAATTTATGATTTAACTTCTATTAACTAATTCAAATCAATATGGTGTAACGACCCTTTGTGTTTAAAACGGCTTTTGTCCAGGTACACTTGCGCATAGTTCTTCAGGAAGCTTTGCAGGAAGGTTTCTTCAAGCGTCTCGGAGACGTTCCCACAGTTCTTCTGGATTTAGTCTGTCTCAGTTTCTTCTGTTTCTTCATGTAATCACAGACGGACTCGATGATGGTGAGATCAGATCATACCGGCTGTTGTCAGACTCCTTGTGCATACACAAATCTCACTGGATTATTACAATTAATGGCAAAAAGAATGTTTGTAAATGTAAACTGATATTTCCTACTGACACACTACAGCAAAAGATATAAATAACTGACTTAAAACCAAATTAACATACCCCACAATATATTTAGGGTCATTTTCAGGGTCAGAGATCAAAGAACACAAAATCACATTTACAAAGTACTAGCTAGGCTGGAGCAATTAGAAAATCCGAGGAAAAAATTAATTGCTGGACACCAATTTTATGCCATCATAAATACTGGCTCAAATAAACAAAGATTTGCTACTGAAAAATAACAACTACAAGAAGGGCTGATAATATATGGTGCATGGATACATTGTTATATCTATGGATACATTGTTATATCTATGGATACATTGTCTATATATTATTACAAAAAGAATAAAACGATTACCTAAGCAATTCCATCGACAAAAACAATGTTTCTGTGGAGTTTTATTTTCTTTGCAGCTAAAAAAAAAATTGCAGAGTTCACTAGCACTGATGTTAAAGACAAAAAATATCAGAAGTTTGGGGTGGGACAACCTGTTTGCCTGAACAATGGAAGACGGGGCACAGTGAGCTAGAAGGTTTGGGAAACTACCCGCTAAACCAAACCATTGGTCCCCATGAGCAGACTGTTCAGAAATGTGTTCATCGAACGGATCTTAGAAATCATATCCTGACTTTCCTGGCCGATACTTCCCATTCTGTTCCCGCAATCTTATTCCAACTTCCTGCATGATCTCATCCAGCACCTGAGCAGTCACAGGCAGCAGATGTCAAGTCACATGACAACATCAATCAAATAAACACTTGCTAAAATAAACCTTGCTAAATTAACATACCTAAGACTTTTGCACAGTACTGTAAATCGGAAAAAATTTATATCGTTACCGATCGTTACCGTTCATCCTTCAAATATATTACCCCCATTTATAAAACTAAAAGTTTCAAGATGTAGGGAAAACTCTTTTTAAACTTGTTTAAAATAATTTCTCTTTTAATAATTATATTTTTTTTAAATCAAGGAAATTTCTTTGCCATTTCTTTCTTTTTGCTGTATCGAAAATGTACCTAACCGTGACACCACTTTTGTGAACCGCTGCACCCCTACTGATTACAGATGTTGATCTACCCGAAAGTTTGCCTTGATTCTTCTACATTTACACTTTTACATTGCACACATTTTGTAACATTTTATTTAAGTTCAAGAGTTTCTTTAACGCTTACTTTTTTATCTTAATATAAGACATAAAGAAGATATTTTTGTTTACATTTTATTTTTGACTGCTAAAACTAAAATAATTTGTCGTTTGCCTTAATGTGGATAAATAAAATAAAAAACAGTGGTTTAAATTCAAACTTTTCTACTTTTTTCTACTAAAAAATGTCAATAATTATCGATACCGAATGATATGAAATATTATATCGTGATAATTTTTTTAGCTATATCGCACTTGCCTACTCCTGCCGTTATGATGTTTCCTCGAGGGACTACCATGACAGAGTGACAAAAGAAAAATGCTACAAAATTTATTTTGACAGCACCATGTGGAAAAGAGTCTATCAATATTAACTGCTTAAGTGTTATATAATCCAATAATTCCAGAGTTTCACTTCTTTTGGAAAAACTTTGTCCCTGGGAAATGAAGGTAAGACTGATGGAAACTTTCAATTTTCCATCGATCTTGGTGATGGAAATAGATGCAAAAAGCAGTGAGAGTGAGAGTGAAAGTGAGAGAGAGAGAGAGAGAGAGAGAGAGAGAGAGAGAGAGAGAGAGAGAGAGAGAGAGAGAGAGAGAGAGAGAGAGAGAGAGAGAGAGAGAGAGAGAGAGAGAGAGAGAGAGAGAGAGAGAGAGAGAGAGAGAGAGAGAGAGAGAGAGAGAGAGAGAGAGAGAGAGAGAGAGAGAGAGAGAGAGAGAGAGAGAGAGAGAGAGAGAGAGAGAGAGAGAGAGAGAGAGAGAGAGAGAGAGAGAGAGATGTGAATCAGCAGTTCATTCCAGGCTCAGAGTGAGTATGCCCATATAAGGACACAGGCCTCGTAACTCCGCCTCTGGACTGTGATGCGGGCAAAATGAGAGCGGTGAAGGGCAAAGAAGGAGAGCTAGATAATGAGAGTATCAGTGACACACATTCAGGAAGATGAGCAATGACCTGGAACACTAACTATCTCAATGAGACCCTACATAAACATTTCTATTTCCTAGACGTTACTTCCTTAAAACATTCCAAAGGAAATTCAAGTTCATTTAGGTTATTCAAACAGTCCTGATAGAGTGTTTTAGGTATTCAGGTAGTCATCAAATGTGGGATTATCTTTTCCAATGCAAAATTCTGAAAATATACTTAATGCCCCCTTTTACATTTGAGGTAAAAGAAGCTTTTCGAAGCACATTTTGGGAACAGAAGGGCTGTTTCCATGTAAAATCCTCAACCAAAACAAGGTTTAAGTCATCTTGAAACTTTATTTATAAACAGTTTGGATCACTTGACCTACAATAGGGCTGAAAATAACTTTTTTTTTTTTTTTTTTTTTTACTGACCAGTAGTTTAAAATTTTGATGATAAGTCAACTATGTAGGTGACTAATCATAAGTATCTATTTAAAACTGATTTGATTGGTGGATTTAGGGTAATTTTCAGGGTCAGAGATCAAAGAACACAAAATCACATTTACAAAGTACTAGCTAGGCTGCAGCAATGAGAAAATCCGAGGAAAAAATTAATTGCTGGACACCAATTTTATGCCATCATAAATACTGGCTCAAATAAACAAAGATTTGCTACTGAAAAATAACAACTACAAGAAGGGCTGATAATATATGGTGCATGGATACATTGTTATATCTATGGATACATTGTCTATATATTATTACAAAAAGAATAAAACGATTACCTAAGGCAATTCCATCGACAAAAATTATGTTTCTGTGGAGTTTTATTTTCTTTGCAGCTAAAAAAAAAATTGCAGAGTTCACTAGCACTGATGTTAAAGACTCAAAATATCAGAAGTTTGGGGTGGGACAACCTGTTTGCCTGAACAATGGAAGACGGGGCACAGTGAGCTAGAAGGTTTGGGAAACTACCCGCTAAACCAAACCATTGGTCCCCATGAGCAGACTGTTCAGAAATGTGTTCATCGAACATATCATAGAAATCATATCCTGACTTTCCTGGCCGATACTTCCCATTCTGTTCCCGCAATCTTATTCCAACTTCCTGCATGATCTCATCCAGCACCTGAGCAGTCACAGGCAGCAGATGTCAAGTCACATGACAACATCAATCAAATAAACACTTGCTAAACCCGATGCTCTGCTATCCACCACAGTCAGGATGTGAAAAAGACAGATCCTCACTGATCAGAGTGTTCTTTCCAGAGGTCTGTTCAGCCAAAGCCATTTGATTTTAATAAGTGACAGTGACTGATGGCGAAGTGACGTGGGTTTTTCCCTACGGCAGAGTTTAAAAGGCTAGTTCACTCAAAAATGAAAACTCTGTCATCAATTACTCATCCTTATGTGTGGTTCTTCATTTAAAACCTATAAGACTTTTGTTCAACTTTAAAATAACTTAAGATCTTTTTAATAAAACCTGAGATTTATGTCCCTATTGAAAGTATACCAAACCAAAACTTTGGCACATCAAAAAGTTCATAAAGAGACAATAAATCTCATTCATGAGTATTGAGTGGTTTCATCCAATTCTTCTGAAGAGACATGATCGCTGTACATGATGAACAGACAAACATTGTTCAACACACAATCCACAGAGAGCACATAAAATATGTTACCCTGTTGAAAATCAAGCATTTAAAGTTGTTTATATGTCTATGTGGTGTTTTTAATATGCTTTAAAACAAAGCATATGTGTATATTCATAAGTCGACAGCATTGCTGAGTATTTTCTCCTTAAAACTGCAGTGAACCAAAGACAGTCTCAAAAACACGCTTTGAAATCGCTGGTGTTTCTGACGTCACAAACTACCTTGTAACCAATCAGATCAACGTGTGATCGTCAACCAGTGGACCTCTGAGCTGAGTGAGTGAGTGGAGGCGGGGCTCATTTGCATATTCATAGAACCGCGTATACTAAACGAGGCAAGGGTGTAGAGTCACATTCAAGATATTTTAAGGCATAAAGACAAAATTTACAAGGAAAAAAACGTTTAAATGTGTCATTTCGGTGATCAGATGAGTTTAAGGGATAAAATTATTGACAGCCATATTAAGCTCAGCCAAACTTTTTGAAGCATCAGAGTTTTGGTTGTGTGGACTTTTAAATGACATGAGGATGAGTAAATTAATAGAATTTTAAAAAAAATTGTGTGAACAAACCCTTTCAATTTACACAAATGGGCTACACCAATTCATAGCCAAAGAAAATGTGTGCCAACTGTGACATCAGGGCATCCACTACTACGGCTTACAAATATTCTTGGCGACCTCCAGCGATGAGATCGTTGTCAGTCTGCACAGGGCATGACTTACACATAACAATGACAGAAATAAAGCCTATATTTAGACTTTACTAATCTGATGGACTCCTACATTTTTGCATTATGGAGATTGATGTTAATTTTACTGCTTTGGTAAAAAAAAAAAATAGCAAATGTAAAGGTCACTGAAAAAAAAGAAAGAAAAAAGATTGACACTACAGTTTATCCGACTTGAATGACAATTCTGTTTAACCTCCAAGATTATCTAAATAAACAGAAACCGTTTATATAATCCTCTGGGATGTTATCAGGAAATGCCTTCATCCAAGTTTAAGAGAACAACTATCAAGGCAAATAAACACATCTAATGAAAAACTAATTGAAACTTCACAATCTTGAACAAAATGCTCCTTTTATTTCGTGTTTATACTGTACACAAATTGTGCACGTGTTTCTCTAACAACTAAAAATAAAATCCCAATAGTCAACAAGTTAGTTGGAGAAACCTCAACATTTTCCACTACCCATGAGGGTCTGTGACACTTCTGACCTCTGAGGAATCGTGTCTCGATGACATCCAAACATTCAGAAGAGAGGAGAGTGGAAAATATTTGAAGGGGGAGATTTGGGGGTAGTGTTGAGTTATTTGAAGGACAATAGAGGCAATCTACTTTCTATAGCCCTATTCGGACGGGACTAGTTTAACATGGAGAGGTGGGGTAAAGTAATTATTGCCAGAGCTTTTCTGTGATTTTGGTCCCATCCGAATGTGCATCTCAGTAATCATTACGGACAATGTCAGTAAAAATTAGGGCTGGGTATTGACACAAATTATACAAAATAATATGGTGCATATATTTAGCAAAATGCTCCTCTCTAGAGTTAATTTTTCTATCTGACTAACGAGTTTATGGTCACTGGATATGGTTCATCAGAGGTAAATGTGACTTACATGACATTGTTTACAAGCTGTCATCCTTATGCATCGCTTTCTGACAGGACTTTTACGGGCTTTTCCCAAATCACTGAAGTGACGTCGACGTCCGGGTTAGCGGTAGCATGAGCCGTCAGGCAAGTGTTATTTAAATAAACTCCTGATGTACTTACAAACTTTCCAATGCCTCGTTTTATGAGTACAGAACCTATTTGTTACTGTAGAAGTTTGGTGCCATTCTGGGCATTATTAGTGCGGTAATTTATGAGATACAACCTTGGATCCATTAGCGCCTGCACTAAACCATTCGGCTGATATCTCTAAATAAGCTCTAACTTTAATAATGTTCGCCCAAGGGGAAAAAGGCTTCTGGGGGGGGGGAGATGGTGTTTGGCTCGAGGTCATGGTGCAAAGGACCCTAGGTTGATTTTACTCCAAACCATCCCTTTAAGAGGAGCGGTGAGTGGTTTAACATTCAACATACACGTCCTATTTACATTCCACCAACTTAAAGGGATATTCCACCCAAAAATGGAAATTCTGTCATGTGATCACCCTCAAATTGTTCCAAACCTGTATAAGTTTCTTTCTTCCAAACATGGGTAACCAAACAGTTGATGGTCCCCACTGACTTCCATGGTATGGAAAACTAAATTAAATGAAAGGTTACCCTGTTTGGAAGAAAGGAACTTATACAGGTTTGGAACAACTTGAGGGTGATCACATGACAGAATTTCCATTTTTGGGTGGACTATCCCTTTAAAACAGACTGACTGTTCACATTAATAACACAGATAAGAGCACTTGGTCAAAATGCCCATTTTACTATTCACATGTTATTAGAGCAATAGATATTCATATCACATTTGTTCCCATACACTTACACGTCCTATCAATCAGACAGCCCTAGAGCTCTATTGAATTAAATTATTGACTTGATACCAAACTACTTGCATTGACATCCCTATTTTACAAAGTTTCTATCAGGTCGAGGCTGGTCATTTTTGGATGATATTTGGCATATATGCACTAAAAGCTGGAGGAGCCTAGGTTGACCTTGTAGACCATTTTGTTGCAGCTGGCAGCCCACCAAGATGGACAAGCATAAGTTAACTAGCCTAACTGCCTCATGTTGGCATGACCTAATTTTTTAAACATAAATACCCATAGAGAAATAAGGGTGGGAAAAAACGGATAGTATTTATTTTTCCCTATTGCTCTGAATGCAGGTTTTGTGCTTTGTGTTACTGTTATGAGTCCAAAACACTCATTGCATTGACGGTTTAACCCATGCCTTACAATTTAGCTTTATGAAGCTCGTGACTCAAATCACAGAATTGATTATTCAGTTATTTAGGAATTCCTGATCTTCGGGAATTTTTTATTAGGAACAATCCTGAAAAGTTGTCACATTGTCACAAGTAATTTAACAATTTTTTTGTTCTTGTTGTTGTTGTAATAGACACACATCCAAGGCAATTTGGTCTGTGAAACACCTGAAGCACTTTCCAAAGTACTAATTAACAAACCTCTCATATAGATTTTAATCTGCATTCAAATTAAAACTGCTTGAATGTGCAGTGGCATGTTTAGTTAACCTCTTTCTTATATTCTTGAGTCCCTTTTTGATCTACATTACCAATTTGTAGACTTGGATTTGCAAAATTTGGATTAATTGCATCATGTAAATGTCTCTCTAGTGTCGGATATTGGCATAGGCGACACAGGCAGTTGTCTAACACTGCTCCCACATTCCCATTCCCATCTTTTCACACAACTGTTCAACCCACTACTTTCATTGGAAATGATTTGTTCGCTTCCAAGAACCTCATATCTCGCCTAGGGCACCATGTTAGTCAGGACCGCCACTGAACCGACTCAACAGAAACCAGTCAGATCATGTCATCTTTTTCAAGACTCAAGTAAAACTGTACATTGTAGGTGTTGCTGTGGTACAGATTTCATTATTTGCTTAGGGGTAAAAAGAATTTGAAATATGCAAGCTGTGGTATACTATTAGCAAACATCTCGAGTTGACGACACCCACACAACTGTGAGTGACGTTTAGATGAACATGGATTCATTAAATTTGATTCATTAAATAACAATTAAATGTTAACAATTAACTTCATTAAATAACAAATGGATTCATTGAATTGGATTCATTAAATAACAAAATCAGAAACAATCTCCAAACAAACTTTGTTTTGGCCTGATTTTGTTCAAAATACTACTACTTAGTTCATACTGCGAGTACGCTTGATAAGGGTCTTAATGTAAATAGTGCAGTTTTGTATGCGTTTAGCTGACTAATTCATCCCAAACATTTAGGACTTTATCCTGACAGCCATCCACCTGGATGCATGATTGACGTTTGTTTACTGTCTCCTGCTGCTTCACACCTCATGTGTTTGTTTGGTTCTTTTTCGTCAGTCTCATATTGCACACACTGACTCAAGCTGTGTTATGTGCGACTACTTGTTGGACATTTCATTTTTCCACTCATACTCTGTTTAGACTATCTGGTGGATCACACACGTGCTGATCTGTGCCATCACTCTAGACTGCGCTGCTGACTCATGCTCTGTTGTTATGTTCTGTCTGTAGTATATAAATTGTGTACGTTCAGTACAGGGTTAGTTCACCAAAAACTTTAAATTCTGTCATCAATTACTCATCCTCATGTCATTGCAAACCCGTACGACTCGTTCATCTTCTGAACACAAATGAAGATCTTTTTCATTTCTGTCCCTCCATTGACAGCTACGCAACTACCACTTTGATGCTTCAAAAAGATCGTAAAACTACACGAATCAAGCGGTTTAGTCCAAATTTTTTGAAGAGACACGATCACTTTACATGATGAACAGATTGAATATAGGCTTTTATTCACACATAAACATTCATCAACTATGAGGTTTGTTCTTGTGCGTCTAGCAATTTCGGTTGAGCTTCTGTTAATGTTCGCTTATCTATGTTTATATGTGAATAAAAGCCTAAATTCAATCTGTTCATCATATAAATCGAGTCTCTTTAGAAGACTAGGACTAAACCACTTAATTCATATGGATTAGTTTTACAATCTCTTTATGAAAGTTTTGAAGCGTCAAAGTGGTAGTTGCGTAGCTGTCAATGGAGGGACAGAAAGCTCTCAGATTTCATCAAAAAGATCTTCATTTGTGTGTCGAAGATGAACGAAAGTCTTGAGGGTGAGTAAATGATGACAGTTTTCATTTCTGAGTGAACTAACCACAATCATCTCTATGATATGAATGGTCATAAAGTGGCTATTTACTAAAACAGCTTTTTTTTCTACACTGATGTCTCACATCTCATGTGACTGAGCATTTTAATCATATTTCTCAAATGTGCTGTTAACATCTTTATTTCAGAATGTACCTTTTATTTATTTATCTATTAGAATCATGTCATGTCTGCAAACTAGAAATGCTTTTACATAAAACCTGACTGATACCGAAATCATTTGGTATTTCTAGATTTTAAATCTGCTTTTTTGCAAGTCTGTTTTTCAATATAAATATCCCAAATAAATTCAAAATTTCGTGAATTCAAATTTTTTATAATAATAAATAAATAAAAACATAGAGAAGATGGACAAACGTTTATGAAATTTTAGATTTTGGCATTGGAAATAAATAAATTATTATAGGCAACAGCATAATCATCATCATCGTTGTTACTGTTAAGGTTTAACGTTAACTATAAGAAAATTTTCAAATGGACCTCGTTAATTTTTAACCACTTTACAACATGGCACGTGCTAGAGTTCGAATATTGTTTACACGAGCAGTTTTATCAAACGGATGTGAACACTAGATAAAGCAAATGCCATTGTTTTTAGCATTATTAATATTAAAGAACCCGGTCCAAAACCAAAGTGACGCTAAAGCTAATCTGTTATACCTAAAGAAAAGTGACATTTGTGGAGCTGAACTCACCAGATTGCGGAGCGAGGACTCATCCATGCTGGAGTATCTCTTCTCTGACATCTTCTCCGACGTTTTATTATCGCTTTGAATGGCTAGTTCATTCGGTACGAGAGTAAAACACTTGTTAAATAAACCGTCATATACACATAATAGAAAGGCTCACTATGAATACATTAAAAAAAAGAGTATGTCTCGGTTCGGATGCTTTGTGAGAGGCTCTCTAAAATAACCCGAACAACACGTCTGTGCTACAGCCTAAAGAAAAAAGCCTAAAAATTATCAAATATCCTCGCTATTTAACGGCAGCCGTTTCACGGTTCACAGACAGTCAGTCAGACTACATGCCTTCGGAGTCACAAGCGGTGAGTGATTTGAGTTGAAGCCCCGCCCCTTAAACACCGCCAGCCAATAACAGGCCGGCAAATTCAAAACCTCACACGCTCAAATGATAATGTTACTCTGTGATTGGTGTAACAAATTATTACATTGTTTGTTTGTTTGTTGTTTCTTTCAGTAGGTGTAATGTGTCACTCACTGCGATCTGGCAACTATGAAGACTATGTCATTCTTTCTTTTTCTCATTTCACTTAATTTCCTCCACGCCCTGTCTGCTGACTAAACGACTTGTGCAATGAAGCCACTCACACGGCCTGCAGCAAGATAGGTAACTACAAGAAACAATTAGAAACATTATCAAAATAGTATGAAGAATATAGGTAAACATATCATTACTTCATTAAAGCCCAGTGGCCGGCTGCATAAACTGTTTAGACTGGTCTTACAAGTTTGTTGTCTAAAAACATTTCATCATTTTTCAAGTCACATAAAAGGTGGATTGGTCTCATTTGAATCTGAAAAGTCCGACTGGGTCAGACGAGTTCTTAAAGTGATAGCTCACCCAAAAAAAAAAATTTGTTACAGGAGAACAGGTAAAAAATTGTGGTTGTCACCTGGTGGCTATTTTTGATATAGTGCCTAAACAAAATCTGAACTTCAATTATTAACTTGGCTAGATAAATGACTTTGATTTTCTAGCAATTTTAGAGTCCAAATTATTTTGTAAAATATGTTTTGTATGAAAATGTTTAGTACAGTACATTTGCATTACAGTAAAATTAAAATTCTATAACTTTTTTTACCTTTCCCTTTTCAGTCAATAATCTGCTGAGGATCTTCTTTAAAAAGAGACCAGCCTGAGGTCTGTATTCCAAAGAAAGCATTTATTAATTACAACAATTTAAGTTCAGATTGCATTTTCACATCAGTTCTTCTTCAATTAGTTATTACAAACAGAAATTCCAAAACTTTGATTCTACATAAATATACATTTAAAATAAAACCGTTTTGTATAAATATTTTTGGGACAAATACTGCTTGACTGCATGAAAAGTATTGTATATTGTTTTATGTGTATTATAAATCCACCCTTTAAAGGGTCAGTTCACCCAAAAATGAAAATTATCCCATAATTTACTCAACCTCAAAACATCCTAGGTGTATATGACTTTCTTCTTTCAACCGAACACGATCGGGGTTATATTAAAAAATATCTTGGCTCTTCCAAGCTTTATAATGGTAGTGAATGGTACCTTAGATTTTGAAGCCCAAAAATATGCATCCATCCATGATAAAAGTAATCCATACTGCTCCAGGGGGGGTTAATAAAGGCCTTCTGAAGCGCAGTGATGCATTTTTGTACGAATAATAAACATATTTATAACTTTATAAAAAATAATCACTGGCTTCCAGTAACGGCCATACGGAAGAGTGACCTCAGACCCGACGCATGACGTATTGATGAACGCGGAAGGATAGAGGATAGAGCAAAACAAAACACCAGTCACAAATTAGAAGTCTAAAACGAGATTTTTTAAAGAGAAATGTGGGAGGAGCTTGTGCAAGGTCAAAGGTCACTCTTCCGCCGGAACTAGACTCGCGTACAGCCGTTACCGGAAGCTAGTGATGATTATAGTTTATAAAGTTATAAATATGGATATTTTTCTTATACAAACACATGGCTTTGCTTCAGAAGGCCTTTATTAACCCCTGGAGCCGTATGGATTTCTCTTATGATGGATGGATGCACTTTTGGGCTTCAACATCTCAGTTACCATTCACTCCCATTATAAAGCTTGGAAGATCCAGGGTATTTTTTAATATAACGGATTGTGTGTTCGGCTGAAAGAAGAAAATCATTTACACCTAGGGTGGCTTGATGGGGAGTAAATTATGGGATAATTTTTGGGTGAACTATCCCTTTAAATCAGCTTTTTGAGTCATATGGAGTACTAAAGAATTCAGTATGGTCAATTTCAGTATCCCTGGTGAAAAATCACCAGCATAAGGAATGTTTTGCATGCTGGGACCATCATGGGATGCTGGTTTACTGGTGGACCAGATACACCAGCTCAGTTTTGCTTGAGAACAACATGACTGTGCTTTTCCACCAGCTAAACCTGCATAAACCAGCCTGGACCAACGTGAAATTCATGCTGGATTTTTCAGCAGGGATCACATGGAAGCTAATTTTCCATGTGATCATTTTACAGCATGAATGAACAGCGATAATGGATTATAGACTTATGAGGTCCTGGACTGCGTCTTGATTAAGAGAAACCAACAATTTCAGATCGTCTGTGCACTGCTGAAATAACACCTGATTTTCACAGGTCAATGGTGGACACTCTTCAGAGCAGAATGACTCGGATATCTTCAGTGAGTCTGTGGACTGCACTGACTGTGTCTTCAGCAGATCTTTTGCCAGTTTCACAGCACACTGCACAATCACAGAAGGCATATACTTGTTGAATGTGTAGTCAGCCAGACTCAGTTCACACACTTTGCAAGCCAACCATTTCCAGTTGATCTCAACAGCCCTGTGCTTCTGCCATGCTTCTGCATCCGGTGTACTGGCCATCTCATCGATGGCTCCACCACTCTGGTATCCAGTAAGGCGACTGGTGAAATAGTCCAGAAAGAAAGCCAGAGTTGGTGCAGCCAGTCTAAAATTGAGTCTGAGAAGGACCAGGCATTCAAGATTGCACAGCTGTTCCCTGGAAAAAGAGTTGCAGCAAAGCGACAGAAGTTGTGTGATGCGAGGCGAATACACTTCAACCTGGAAAACACAAAGATCAGAATTCACTCACTCAGATTTACACACTGTGTCCATATTTGTGATCCATTGTGCCTGAATAGTGTTGAAAAAGAAGAACACTTTAGCATGCTTTTAAATAGAGTACACTTGACTACATGTTAATGCAATTAAATTAAAATGTGTTATAGTTCATATTAAATGCATTTAGTTGAACTTTAGAGCGTTTTGACTCACTTAAAGGGATAGTTCACCCAAAAATGAAAATTCCCCCATGATTTTCTCACCCTTAAGCCATCCTAGGTGTATATGACTTTCTTCTTTCAGACGAATATAATCTGAGTTATATTAAAAAATGTCCTGGCTCTTCCATGCTCCGGCCATGTCGACTGCCATATTTGGAGTTGTTAGTCAAGATTATAATTTAAGCAGATCCCAGTCTGATGTTATTGCTTTCTGTTCACTTCGTGAGAAGTGATAAGGGGGTGCTTATCTGTTCTGTTTTATTCTTGGTTTTTAAATGATGTATAATGTATATTTTTCTTATTCTTTTAGTAAAAATAAAACATTGAAGAAGAAAAAAAATGTCCTGGCTCTTCCAAGCTTTATAATGACAGTGAATGGAGGATGAGATTTTGAAGCCCAAAGAAGTGCATCCATCCATGATAAAAGTAAATCCACACAGCTCCAAGGGGTTAATAAAGGCCTTCTGATGCATTTGTGTAGAGATAAATAGAAAAATATCTATATTTAAAACTTAATCAACTAAAATAGCTTCTGGCAGACGGTCATACGCATCGCTTTACGGCGAAAGAGTGACCTCTGACCCGACACATGACGTAATGACGAACGCAGAAGCTCAGAGGATAGAGCAAAACAAAACACCAGTCACGAATTAGATGTCTCAAACGACAGTTTTAAATGTGGAATGAGAAATGTGGGAGTATTTCTATATACAGTAAGTGGAAAGGTGCTTCAGTTTGTTGCACAGCTCTATTTGTTTGAACCACGAGATGCGTCAAAGCTTACGCTACTCCTACATCCTACGTCATTCATCATCAAGTGTTACTCTAGTGTAAGTCGGCTTGCATAAGCCGACTGCTGGAAGCTAGTTATTTTAGTTGATAAAGTTATAAATATGGATATTTTTCTTAAACAAACGCATGCGAAGGCATTTACTTTTATCATGGATGGATGCGCTTTTTTGGGCTTCAAAATCTCATCCTCCATTCACTGTCATTATAAAGCGTTGAAGAGCCAGGATATTTTTTAATATAACTCCGATTGTATTCGTCTAATAGAAGAAAGTCATACACAACTAGGATCACTTAAGGGTGAGTAAATCATGGGATAATTTTCATTTTTGGGTGAACTATCCCTTAAAGTACATATGTCATAATTCTATTGTGCTTTTTTTTGGGCTTCAAAATCTAATCCTCCATTCACTCCCATTATAAAGCTGGCAGAGTCTGGATATTTTTAATACAACTCTGATTGTATTCGGCTTAAAGAAGAAAGTCATATACAGCTATGATGGATTGAGGGTGAATAAATGATGTAATAATTTTAAATTTTGGGTGAACTGTCCCTTTAATAACCAGAAACTGAGCTATAAGCACAATGAAACTGCTGAGGAACAGAGAGCGCTCTACTCCACCTGTTTAGTGGCGATCAGCAAAGACGTCACTCCCAGTAGCTGGAAGCAGTCTGCAGCGACTGAGGTCGTGATCAAGAAACGGTCCATGATATTAACAGCCAAACAGCAGGACTCAAAAGACAGTTTGAGCTGTCTGTGCACAGCTATGAGCCAGCTGACCAGTTTGCTGCGAGCCTCTGCCGTAATCTACCAGGATATAAAGAAATCATGTAAAAATTACCAGGCAAAGCAATAATATCAATGATAACAGTAAGAACAACAACAGCAATAGAGGAGACTGGCTAGTTGTCAGAAGGATATCTAGGGCTGTGTCCAATTTTGCATTTGGATACTAAAACAGAATGTGAACAAAAAAAAGTGTCACAGTACACTCATAAAAGAGTGTAGACAAAAAGTCCCCGGATGGCCTACTACTTCCTGTGAGATTCTGAAGTGTATATGATGGACACTTTACTATCCCATAAGGCCACGGGAGAGGATTTATGAATGGCAGTGAAGTGATGCAACTGACGCTTGTAGTAGGTCACATGAAAATGACAATATATGGTGAATGTAGTGCATCCGGATTACATTCATACCAGATTAAACATACTTTTTTAGATGTTGTGAAGTAATTACTTTCTCAAAATAAGTAAGTAAGAGAGTATGTGATTTCGGGAGGCAGCCTAGCTCACAAGTACAAATGCTTGTTTTCTCTACAGTAGTGTTGTTGTATGTTTCTTTAAATCTACGGCTGCCCGATTAATCGCAATTTCCACGTAGTTGCACTTAAATCAAGATGGCTTATCGCGATTTTGAAATCGCAAAGGCTGTGATTATTTGTTATGCGCAGCTTGTCATTGACGTACGGCTCTGTAAACGTAGTGCAGCAGATTAATGGCATATTTCAAGAGAATCTTTCAAATTAATATACAAGCAAGGAAATTTGGCACAGATACTCTCTAAGGGTCACGTTTTGGGAAAAAGGCGTTGGCCACCCAAAAATTCAACATGGCGGCCATTTTTTCAAGATGGCCGTTATTTTTGTCAAATGCTCACTATGTCAATCGTTCAAACAGTGATGTAGGCATAACATTTTGTGAAAATACTCTCTTCAGAATGTTTTTTTTGAAAAGGGTGCTTGTCCCTCAAAAATTCAAGATGGCCGCCATTTCTCTTGAATCCTTACATCTTTTTTACCTTTTTTTATCTGTAACGCTGCTCCATCTGAAAGCACTGTGAGTTTGAGTCACTTATAACGTGCATTTGAAAAAGCAACACGCGTCAAACATTTAACATTTAATAACATGTTTTTATTCCAAACTCACTTCATAAGGACAGTTGAGCTCACCCTTCTGTGAGATGATGTGGCTTCTTACACAGAATAAGGCAGTTGTGTGTTTATTGGTCATGTTTAATCAAAGCATTTCAATCTGCTGTTTATTCAGATACAGCGATAGGGGTTTCCTGGGCTGCGTTCCAGTCCACTTCAAGACACGCACTTGCGAACTTCCCTAAGCACTTCCCGTCGGGGGAAGTGGACGAGGGAAGTTTATATGGATAGACTCTTGGTCAAAATCGAGGGAGCGAGTCTACTTTATATGTACACTTTAGGCAGCTCCATATACCACAAAGCAACACGATTGTGATGTCAACGCATATTGCGTTTAATTTACCCCACCACAAACAACTGTATGATATATTAATTATAAAAAAAAAATAAAAAATTAAACAACTCAAACACACCTATATACATATTGAATGCTGCATTAAACAATTTCGTAAGGGAAAACAATAAATAAATAAATCAACCCGTGATCAAGGGCTTAGCACCGGTCTCACGGACTTAACGGACATGCGCACGCGGCAGCCATTGTAAGTCCAGAAAGACCGAAAGTGCAAATGAAGTGTGCCATTTGGGACAGGGCCCAATTCAGCCTATTGCAAAGGTTCCGCCAGAAGTGGGCACTCGTGCAACGTAAGCAATCTGAGTGAACAAGACGGAGGTAAGTTAGCGAGTGAAGGGCATGACAATTTTGGACCGGAACGCAACCCTCTTAATTTAAGATGATTTTGCTCATTTTTATCCTCCAAACTAAAATTCCAACATCATCATATTTAGCTGTTGATTAAACGAGTGAATAGCCTACAGTAAAATCTCCATGTTCACCACGTCTGCATTTATTTGGAGAAAAAATACAGAAATACTGTGAAATAGTTTTCTGTGAATATATATAAAAATGTAATTTATTCCTGTGATCAAAGCTGAATTTTCAGGATCTCAACTCCAGTCTTCTTCAGTGTCAGTTGTGCTGCTTTTAAAGGGATAGTTCACCCAAAAATGAAAATTCTGTCAATCTGTTCAAGTGTTCATCATATTAAAAATATTAACCGCTCGATTCATATGGATTAGTTTTACTATATTTTGAACTTTTTGAAGCTCAAAGTGGTAGTTGCGTAGCTGTCAATAGATGGACAGAAATCGGTCAGATTTCATCAAAAATATGAACCAAAGTCGTATGGGTTTGGAGCGAGATGAGGGTTGAGTAAATGATGACAGAATTTTCATTTTTGGGTGAACTATCCCTTTTTGAACAGAACTCTTTTGTAATACTAATATTATTATTTTTTTTAAATGTGGTCAATTGAATGCTTCATTTCTGAATAAATGTGCTTCTTTGAATAATAACACAGAACGAACGCTATTTAAGTGTGTGATCATGTGACTCACCTGAGGTTGATGTGCCAGGCAGTTTTGCGCGAGGAACTGCAGCTCGTTGTGTCTCTGGATGATGAAGCAACTCTCCTCATAATCACACTCATGCCATGCCTTTACTGGAGAAATCTGAAGCTCTTCCTCAAAGCCAGAGTCACTTAATCTAGACATCTCTGATCAAACACACCGAAGGATTCTCTACTGCTGGGATGGATGCTGTACTGAAAGATTTCCCCACATGATCGGCATCCTACTGTAACATACGGTGCTCTCAGTGGAAATGCAGTGTTTTCAGGTGGAAGTGTGCTTGTAAACGGGGTCTTTCCCGGGTGTTTTAGCGCGCACTGTAGGGCGCTATAGTGCCCGCGCACACGCGTGACCATGACAACAGTCCCACGGGAGCGGCAGGTGTCGCCCAGGCACGCGCACAACTCAAGCGTCACTTGACTTTAATAATAATAATAATACAAAAATATAACTCTTCCATGTTTAACATATGTTATATGAATGTATGAATGGGTGAGGCATTTATATAGCGCTTTCATATGTACTAGCCTACCTTGAAAGCGCTTTAGGCTACAATCACATCATCTCTCCTCAACCACCAATAGGTTATTTAAAAGCTTTTCAGCAATCGTTAAAGACTTAAACAACAATAAAACATAAAATACTGCATAAGAACAGCCAAAAAAATAGGCTAATTTAAGACATTTTTGATTGAATTTGGTATTTGATACCAACATAAAAAAACAATAAAGGTTCCAAAATGGGGGTTTTGCAGCAATGCCATTTTTGTTCGCCAAAGAGACTTTCATACCTTAAAAGAACCTTTTTTTCTAGTGTGAAGAACATTTTAAAAATCGAATTTACACTATTTTGTGCGATGAAAAGGTTCCATGGAAGATGAGGGTTCTACATGGAACAATCACCAGCAATAAATAATCTTTTTTCAGACTTGTGCTGTGTTGCACTTAACTTTATTTCAATTTTTGGAGTGATTCCAACCATATTTTCAGCTATTTAAAATGTTGAACAGTGCGCATAAGTGTCTAAGGCTCAGCTGATGGAAATAATCCATTATTTATCAGCTTTAATATAATGGCCAATTTTTTTTTTAATGGGCCGCTAACAATAACATTGAAAAATGAACATATATCAGCCGATACCGATACCAATATGGTGGCCGATACATTGTGTATCCCTATATCTAAAACCTCACTGAGATACAGATTGTGGCATTTTCTCTATATTTGACAACTAGCCCGTCTTCCCTAGATATGAACATATAATTAAATATTGTTAAGATACTGTGTTTCATATTCATATTGGTTGTGATTTCATTGTTTTAATCACTAATTCAGACAGCACTAAAGAGGAAGGCCATCCTCAGCCACAGCTCCATGTTGTTTGTTTTCTAAAGTTTTATTAATGTGTGTGTATTGAAGGAGTCCCATTCTCATGGTCAAACACAGTTTGAAATGAGTCAACCATCTAGTTTGCTTATTTACAAATTAAGTAAATCATTCATTGAAGGGTGAAATTAAACTTGACAGATCCCCATCAAATAATGTGTCATTCGACATTTAAAGTCCCCCCTGTCAATCATTTTATCCCTTAAAACTCATCTTTGATCACCAAAATGAAAAATGTCTTCATGCCTTAAGTTAAAAATATCTTGAATGTAACTCTACACCCTTGCCTCATTTAGTATATGCGGTTCTATGAATATGCAAATGAGCCCCGCCTCCACTCACTCACTCAGCTCAGAGATCCACTGGTTGACGATCACACGTTGATCTGATTGGTTACAAGTTTGTGACGTCAGAAACACCAGCGATTTCAAAGCGTGTTTTTGAGACTGTCTTTGGTTCACTGCAGTTTTAAGGAGAAAATACTCAGCAATAGTGTCGACTTATGAATTTACACATGGTTTGTCTTAAAGCATATTAAAAACACCACATAGACATATAAACAACATTAAAAGCTTGATTTTCCCCACAGGAGGACTTTAAGAGTTTTAATGACTCCTTTACTCCTTTTTAGAGATGCTGCTTCAAATAGCCTAATGAGGACCAGTCCACAATTATTCAGATCTGTGATGATGAAGAACTTAACAACAACAAAACTCATAAGACTGAAGAAAGGGGAACATTCAGTCGTGGCGGACGGATATCTGTGTGACCAGGAAGAAAGATGACGGAGAGAGAAAAATGGAGATACAGCCGTGAAATATACAAAAAGAGGAAACTCTATGTCTAAAAAGAAAATGAGTCACAGCTTTTCCCTTCCTTTCAGTCTGGGCCATATTCAGACATAATAGTAAGTGTCCAGCAACAACAAATAAATCTTTCATATCAGCTCCATTCACACATAGGCTATTCGTGGGAGTCAATAAAGAAGCAGTTGCTTTTGGCTGCTGGCCTTGTAAGTTAAAGTTGCAATTCATTCGCTGTAGTTAAGATGAAATATATAGATAGTACAGACATCTGTGAGCTTTATCAGTAATACACCAGTCCGTTCAGTTGTTTTATGTGTCTGGTTAAAGGCCCTTCATATGGAAGCTTAGTTTCCGCCACAGAATAAAACATTTAAAATGAGAATTGTGACTTTTTATCCCACAATTCTGACATCATAACTCACATTTGCGACTTTATATCATGCAGTTCTGAAATTAGCAATTGTGAGGGAAAAAATTCTGAATTGTGAGGTTTTTTTTTTATTCACACCAAGTACGATAACGATAAATATTGTGCGCTGACGCCATGTCGTAATTACCTCTCTATCCCTCCATTGACAGCTACGCAACTACCACTTTGACGCTTCAAAAAGTTCACAAAGAGATCGTAAAACTAATCCATATGATAATATATTCTGAATTGACACGATTGCTTCATATGATGAACAGATTGAATTTATAGGCTTTTACAGTTTTTTACAATCACTTTGCTACTATTTTCAGAACCTTGATCTCATTTTTCAAAACTCTAGACACAAAACTCAAAACGGTTATCACTTGTAACACAGGCTGTCTAATGTTCAAAACACTGCATTGTGCATTCACATCTTTAAGGAAATCTTGCACTTGCACAATCATTGGTTCAAAAAACAAATTTACTGTGAAATACCATTGAAACATAACTATAGATCACACACACACAAGCAACCGGTAGTTTCACTGTGTCATTGTTCGTACAATCATTAAATATTGTAGAACAAAATAGGTGATACAGGTTTCATTATGGTACTACATGTACAGTAAATACATCTCTGTAAAAGTACTGCAGTAGTAGAGAGAATACGACAGACAGTGGAATCATTGAACAAAGTTTGTAATATATTGATGCAAAACACTACAGTACAATCACAACATAGGGTTATTTGAATCAAAGCAAAAATAATTAGCTAAAAGAAAAGACAGTACTGTAAAACATCAAATGCAGTGTTCCTCAATTTGCTTGCTTGTACTGTAAGAAACAAAAGAGTGATTATCTATACAGTGCAGTGCTGTCAATACTGTAAATAGTCTGAAAAGGTGGTACAGTATTTGGGACCATAGACTGATGAAGCATTATGATACAAATATTACAGTAGGCTACATCCATGGATATTGTAGTATAATTGGTTCATGCTCAATTAGCGTGGAGCAAGGACCAATTAGACTACAATATCCATGGATCGTTATCTTGAAACTTTCATGATTTACTGTAAACATGGAAGATTGTTTGTCTGTTTCCATACAACTATGCATTAAGAGTAATGCAACAGTAACTTATCATTTTGAGCAGTTGTATCAATTGATAGTTAGATCATTGTAAGGAAATGAATAGACACTCTTTTGAAATGTAATGTGTGAATTGCCTTTTGAAATAGTAGTACTTTGATGTTAAGTTGTGTCATATTGAACAGGTGATTTTTGTTGAATGAACAAATGATCTAAGTTTTATGTGTATTGTATCCAAGCAATTGAGAAAAGGGTTAGAGTTTTGAAAAATGTGCATTTTGATCATTGGTTGAGAGTTTTGTGTCTAGAGTTGTGAAAAATGACATCAAGGTTCTGAAAATAGTAGCAAAGTGATTGTAAAAAACTGTATTCACATAAACATTGATCGGCTCACAAATCAGTTGTGGTAAACAGCTGCTTGAGCTTCTGTTAATGTTCGCTGATCAACGTTTATGTGAATAAAAGCCTTATATGTCACGTGGTCGTAGCTCTCAGAAAATGATTTCAGCCAGTTGGTTTCAAAATCCCACTTGTTATTTAGAAACTAGAAAGCAGTATTAGAACATGAATGTGGTCTTCATAAACATTCAAAGGATTTTAAACCATTCACCTGCAAGAAGATGCGAAAGAAGCTCAATTTTGTAGCTATACACGTGCTGTTTTCTGTGCAACAGCACACCATTACTGAACTGAGCTCTCTTTTGTGTCTTGTCGCGCTTAAACGGATGAATACACTCGAAATTATGTCAAAATTGCAGTATCCTCCTAAGCCCAGAATAAAAAGTCTTATTCAACGTAAACAGTTGGGAGAAAATCAGATCCATGTATTTGGTCTTAAAGTGAAAGGAGCCTAAAACTCTGCTTAAATCTGCTCATGACTGAATAACTTCTTTAGCTTTATTAAATATTAATATATATAATTTATACATTATAGTATTTTTTACCTAAATACTGTTTGGCCAACCTGAAATCTGTTTATTTCATTTGTAGGCCTATCTTTGTTCTAATGTATTTATTTGTGCTGCCTATTACTTGTAATTTGCTCATAAGTGTCTTTATTTAACCTTATTTATTCATATATTATTTATTTATTTATTTATAAACTCCTTAGTGTTGAGCCCTGTGTGTTTATATATTTTCTTTTAAGACCTGGTCTTTTCGTTATAAAATAATGTCTATTCAGCTGCGTACAAAAAAACTCCCCAAAAAACAAAAACAACAACAACTACCTGATGAGGGTCTCATCTGAACACAGCTTTCACCACAGGAAAGATTTTTATGTTGGCATGTGTTTACTCATAACAAATCTGAAATAAAATTACCAGTTCGCTCTAGTTTTCAAACAGTTTCAATAAAGACGAAAAAATATTTGTATTTTCGCATTTGAGAAGTGCAGATAACAATGAGTTTAGCAACTCCTAAAGACACTCCAAACAAATCTGTTGATTGGTTAACACAACATAAAGCCATAAGTTCAAATTTGCAAGAAAAAACATTTATAACATCTGTTATCATTGAACAAAAAAGATTTTAATATAAAATTATATACGGCTGCTTGACCAAATCAATGCTGAGACTTTTAAACAGTGAGCATACTACTGCTTCCTTAAATGCTAAAATGTATTCTCACTGAATAAAAAAATAAGTATTTTAATTAATCCCCAAAAAGTATTTTGTGTGCTGTCTTTTTGTCCAGTAATCATAGGCCACATTTACACATAGCCGGGTATTTAGAGAAACAAATTTTTCTCTAAAACTCTCTTCTGGAGTTTTTAGAAATAATCATTTTCTGTGATAAAAACGGGGTTTTCGTGTAAATGATAGGCCAAACCGCAGGGAAATATCTGCATCTTCCCCTCGTGTAAACGGGGCCAATAAAAAAGCAACAATCTTTAATGAAATGGCAGCTGTCATGATAAGAGTTTTAACACCTGAACCTAATAATTGAGTATTACATGTTCCCATGACAACTGATTGTCAGGAAACAATTGGTAAATGGCAGTTGCTGGCACTATAAAGAGTCCCTTCAGGCAACACTAATATGTGTTGGAGGTCAAGTATGTTTTTTATGAATCTTTACTTGTGTTGTTGAGGTGGTTAGTTGTTGTATTTTTGTTTGGCCATGGAGGGTACTAGCCAACTCTTAAGGTATGATGATAAATTGTACTATTTTAACCATTTGTTAACAAGTGGCATTCATCTAATACTTTTTTTTTTTTTTTTTTTTTGTCTACAGTTTTTCTTTGGCACTTCTCAGTTTTTGTGTCTGTGACCATTTTGGAAGTGGTAAGGTTTATCCAGGCAAGTTCTATAATTCATGTTTGTTAGCATGTCTGTTTGATTCTTTCTTTTCCCCTTTTTTATTTTTCCTAGTTGGTGGCTTTGTCAGGAGTGGTTTTCCTTTATACTATGAGGCTGGTTTCCCCATGCAGGATGTGAAACCACGAAGTTCCTACAGCTGGTATGGTGCTGATGTATCAAATCCCATCAGTCCTCAAAGATCAAGGAGTAACACTTACAGTGCTGCACAAGTTAAGGGTGTGTATAGCAGTGTAAGCTATAGTCCTCAAAATGGCTTTTCTGGTTTTGGACCAGTGACTAATGTATATAAGCCTGGTTCTGACTCTGATGCTAGTAGTGAACTTCAAGGATCTCTGATATCTTCAACTGGTAGTGGCAGTCTTGTTTCTGGTTCTGTGACCACTGCAATGGGAACAAGTATGCGCACTGAGTCTCTACCTGAGCCAACACAGCTCAACTATCAAACTGTAGTACAGTCTAGTAATGAGTCTGTGGTGTCTAGTAGCCAGCAAATAGTGCAGAACAGCTCCCAGTCCAGTGGCCAATTAGTGGAAGTCAGCTACCAGTCTGCAGTGCAGCCCATTGTCAAGCCTCAGAGCAGTAGACTTCAAGTTGTTTCTAAGTTATCTTCTGGTAACAGGCCAGTCCAGATTTCAAGTTCTACCTTTTTGGTCAAGCCTTTGCAGCAGAGAAATGATTCCTCACAACCCAGCTATCAGTTAGGGCAAGCCAGCTTTGGATATGGACTTGTGCCATTACTGAGTGGCCAGCAAGTAGTGCAGTCACGCTATGGTTCCACAGTTCAGCCTAGTGGTGTGCCGCTATCACAGGCAAGATACCAACTTGTGGCCCGGCCCAGCCTCCAACAATCTCAAGCCAGCAGCCAGAACTCTGAACAAGCTATCTCGCAATCTGTGGACCAGTCCAGTGGCCTGCAATCAGCCCAAGCCAGCATACAGTCTGTGGACCAGTCTGGCATCCAACAACCCGCCCAAGCCTGCTCACAGTCTGTGGACCAGCCCAGTGGCCTGCAGTCAGCACAAGCCCGTTACCAGTCTTTGTCCTGGCCAAGCAGTCTGCAGTCAGCACAGTCCCGTTACCAGTCTGTGGACCAGCCCACTGGCCTGCAGTTAGCGCAAACCAGCTCTCAGTCTGTGTCCCAGCTCAGCGGCCTGCAGTCAGCACAATCCCGTTACCAGTCTGTGTCCCAGCCCAGCAGTCTGCAGTCAGCACAAGCCCGCTACCAGTCTGTGGACCAGCCCAGTGGCCTGCCGTCAGCGCAAACCAGCTCTCAAACTGTGTCCCAAATCAGTGGACTGCAGTCAGCACAGTCCCGTTACCAGTCTGTGTTCCGGCCCAGCAGTCTGCAGTCAGCACAAGCCCCTTACCAGTCTGTGGACCAGCTCAGTGCCCTGCAGTCAGCACAAGCCCGTTACCAGTTTGTGTCCCGGCCCAGCAGTCTGCAGTCAGCACAAGCCCGTTACCAGTCTGTGGACCAGTCTGGCATCCAACAACCCGCCCAGGCCAGCTCACAGTCTGTGGACCAGTCTGGCATCCAACAACCTGCCCAAGCCAGTTCACTATCTGTGGACCAGTCTGGCATCCAACAACCCACCCAGGCCAGCTCACAGTCTGTGGACCAGTCTGGCATCCAACAACCCGTCCAGGCCAGCTCACAGTCTGTGGACCAGTCTGGCATCCAACAACCTGCCCAAGCCAGTTCACTATCTGTGGACCAGTCTGGCATCCAACAACCCGCCCAGGCCAGCTCACAGTCTGTGGACCAGTCTGGCATCCAACAACCTGCCCAAGCCAGTTCACTATCTGTGGACCAGTCTGGCATCCAACAACCCGCCCAGGCCAGCTCACAATCTGTTGAACTGTCAGGTAGCCTGCTGTCAGCCCAAGCCAGCTCACAGTCTGTGGACCAGTCTGGCATTCAACAACCAGCCCAAGCCAGCTCACAATCTGTTGAACTGTCAGGTAGCCTGCTGTCAGCCCAAGCCAGCTCACAGTCTGTGGACCAGTCTGGCATCCAACAACCTGCCCAGGCCAGCTCACAGTCTGTGGACCAGCCCAGTGGCCTGCTGTCAGCGCAAACCAGCTCTCAGACTGTGTCCCAGCTCAGTGGACTGCAGTCAGCACAATCCCGTTACCAGTCTGTGGCCCAGCCCAGCAGTCTGCAGTCAGCACAAGCCCGTTACCAGTCTGTGGACCAGCCCAGTGGCCTGCCGTCAACGCAAACCAGCTCTCAAACTGTGTCCCAAATCAGTGGACTGCAGTCAGCACAATCCCGTTACCAGTCTGTGTTCCGGCCCAGCGGTCTGCAGTCAGCCCAAGCCCCTTACCAGTCTGTGGACCAGCTCAGTGCCCTGCAGTCAGCACAAGCCCGTTACCAGTCTGTGTCCCAGCCCAGTGGCCTGCAGTCAGCACTAGCCCGTTACCAGTTTGTGTCCCGGCCCAGCAGTCTGCAGTCAGCACAAGCCCGTTACCAGTCTGTAGACCAGTCTGGCATCCAACAACCAGCCCAAGCCAGCTCACAATCTGTTGAACTGTCAGGTAGCCTGCTGTCAGCCCAAGCCAGCTCACAGTCTGTGGACCAGTCTGGCATCCAACAACCCGCCCAGGCCAGCTCACAGTCTGTGGACCAGCCCAGTGGCCTGCTGTCAGCGCAAACCAGCTCTCAGACTGTGTCCCAGCTCAGTGGACTGCAGTCAACACAATCCCGTTACCAGTCTGTGTTCCGGCCCAGCGGTCTGCAGTCAGCCCAAGCCCCTTACCAGTCTGTGGACCAGCTCAGTGCCCTGCAGTCCGCACAAGCCCGTTACCAGTCTGTGTCCCAGCCCAGTGGCCTGCAGTCAGCACTAGCCCGTTACCAGTTTGTGTCCCGGCCCAGCAGTCTGCAGTCAGCACAAGCCCGTTATCAGTCTGTAGACCAGTCTGGCATCCAACAACCCGCCCAAGCCGGCTCACTATCTGTGGACCATTCTGGCATCCAACAACCAGCCCAAGCCAGCTCACAGTCTGTGGACCAGTCTGGCATCCAACAACCCGCCCAGGCCAGCTCACAATCTGTTGAACTGTCAGGTAGCTTGCTGTCAGCCCAAGCCAGCTCACAGTCTGTGGACCAGTCTGGCATCCAACAACCAGCCCAAGCCAGCTCACAATCTGTTGAACTGTCAGGTAGCCTGCTGTCAGCCCAAGCCAGCTCACAGTCTGTGGACCAGTCTGGCATCCAACAACCTGCCCAAGCCAGTTCCCTATCTGTGGACCAGTCTGGCATCCAACAACCCGCCCAAGCCAGCTCACTATCTGTGGACCAGTCTGGCATCCAACAACCCGCCCAGGCCAGCTCACAGTCTGTGGACCAGTCTGGCATCCAACAACCAGCCCAAGCCAGCTCACAATCTTTTGAACTGTCAGGTAGCCTGCTGTCAGCCCAAGCCAGCTCACAGTCTGTGGACCAGTCTGGCATCCAACAACCCGCCCAGGCCAGCTCACAGTCTGTGGACCAGTCTGGCATCCAACAACCCGCCCAGGCCAGCTCACAGTCTGTGGACCAGTCTGGCATCCAACAACCAGCCCAAGCCAGCTCACAATCTGTTGAACTGTCAGGTAGCCTGCTGTCAGCCCAAGCCAGCTCACAGTCTGTGGACCAGTCTGGCATCCAACAACCCGCCCAGGCCAGCTCACAGTCTGTGGACCAGCCCAGTGGCCTGCAATCAGCACAAGCCCGTTACCAGTCTGTGGACCAGCCCAGTGGCCTGCCGTCAGCGCAAACCAGCTCTCAGACTGTGTTCCAGCCCAGCAGTCTGCAGTCAGCACAAGCCTGCTACCAGTCTGTGGACCAGCCCAGTGGCCTGCCGTCAGCGCAAACCAGCTCTCAGACTGTGTTCCAGCCCAGCAGTCTGCAGTCAGCACAAGCCCGCTACCAGTCTGTGGACCAGCCCAGTGGCCTGCAGTCAGCGCAAACCAGCTCTCAGACTGTGTCCCAGCTCAGTGGACTGCCGTCAGCACAATCCCGTTACCAGTCTGTGTTCCGGCCCAGCAGTCTGCAGTCAGCACAAACCCGTTATCAGTCTGTGGACCAGCCCAGTGGCCTGCAGTCAGCACAAGCCCGCTACCAGTCTGTGTCTCAGCCCAGCAGTCTGCAGTCAGCACAATCCCGTTACCAGTCTGTGTTCCGGCCCAGCGGTCTGCAGTCAGCACAAGCCCGTTACCAGTTTGTGTCCCGGCCCAGCAGTCTGCAGTCAGCACAAGCCCATTACCAGTCTGTAGACCAGTCTGGCATCCAACAACCAGCCCAAGCCAGCTCACAATCTGTTGAACTGTCAGGTAGCTTACTGTCAGGTAGCCTGCTGTCAGCCCAAGCCAGCTCACAGTCTGTGGACCAGTCTGGCATCCAACAACCCGCCCAGGCCAGCTCACAGTCTGTGGACCAGTCTGGCATCCAACAATCCGCCCAGGCCAGCTCACAGTCTGTGGACCAGTCTGGCATCCAACAACCAGCCCAAGCCAGCTCACAATCTGTTGAACTGTCAGGTAGCCTGCTGTCAGCCCAAGCCAGCTCACAGTCTGTGGACCAGTCTGGCATCCAACAACCTGCCCAAGCCAGTTCACTATCTGTGGACCAGTCTGGCATCCAACAACCAGCCCAAGCCAGCTCACAATCTGTTGAACTGTCAGGTAGCCTGCTGTCAGCCCAAGCCAGCTCACAGTCTGTGGACCAGTCTGGCATCCAACAACCAGCCCAGGCCAGCTCCCAATCTGTTGAACTGTCAGGTAGCCTGCTGTCAGCCCAAGCCAGCTCACAGTCTGTGGACCAGTCTGGCATCCAACAACCCGCCCAAGTCAGCTCTCAGACTGTGTCCCAGCTCAGTGGCCTGCAGTCAGCACAATCCCGTTACCAGTCTGTGTTCCGGCCCAGCAGTCTGCAGTCAGCACAAGCCCGTTACCAGTCTGTGGACCAGCCCACTGGCCTGCAGTCAGCGCAAACCAGCTCTCAGTCTGTGTCCCAGCTCAGTGGCCTGCAGTCAGCCCAAGCCAGCTTACAGTCTGTGGACCAGTCTGGCATCCAACAACCCGCCCAAGTCAGCTCTCAGACTGTGTCCCAGCTCAGTGGCCTGCAGTCAGCACAAGCCCGTTACCAGTCTGTGGACCAGCCCACTGGCCTGCAGTCAGCGCAAACCAGCTCTCAGTCTGTGTCCCAGCTCAGTGGCCTGCAGTCAGCACAAGCCCGTTACCAGTCTGTGTCCCAGCCCAGCAGTCTGCAGTCAGCACAAGCCTGCTACCAGTCTGTGTCCCAGCCCAGCAGTCTGCAGTCAGCACAAGCCCGCTACCAGTCTGTGTCCCAGCCCAGCAGTCTGCAGTCAGCGCAAACCAGCTCTCAGTCTGTGTTCCAGCCCAGCGGTCTGCAGTCAGCCCAAGCCCCTTACCAGTCTGTGGACCGGCTCAGTGCCCTGCAGTCAGCACAAGCCCGTTACCAATCTGTGTCCCAGCCCAATGGCCTGCCGTCAGCGCAAACCAGCTCTCAGACTGTGTCCCAGCTCAGTGGACTGCAGTCAGCACAATCCCGTTACCAGTCTGTGTCCCGGCCCAGCAGTCTGCAGTCAGCACAAGCCCGCTACCAGTCTGTGGACCAGCCCAGTGGCCTGCCGTCAGCGCAAACCAGCTCTCAGACTGTGTCCCAGCTCAGTGGACTGCAGTCAGCACAATCCCGTTACCAGTCTGTGTCCCGGCCCAGCAATCTGCAGTCAGCACAAGCCCGCTACCAGTCTGTGTCCCAGCCCAGCAGTCTGCAGTCAGCACAAGCCCGTTACCAGTCTGTGGACCAGCCCAGTGGCCTGCCGTCAGCGCAAACCAGCTCTCAGTCTGTGTTCCGGCCCAG
Source organism: Scardinius erythrophthalmus (assembly GCF_964197995.2). NCBI lineage: Eukaryota > Metazoa > Chordata > Actinopteri > Cypriniformes > Leuciscidae > Scardinius > Scardinius erythrophthalmus. The sequence continues at coordinate 51,662,644 of NC_138225.1, forward strand.
CGGTCTGCAGTCAGCCCAAGCCCCTTACCAGTCTGTGGACCAGCTCAGCGCCCTGCAGTCAGCACAAGCCCGTTACCAGTCTGTGTCCCAGCCCAGCAGTCTGCAGTTAGCACAAGCCCGTTACCAGTCTGTGGACCAGCCCAGCAGTCTGCAGTCAACACAAGCCCGTTACCAGTCTGTGGACCAGCCCAGTGGCCTGCTGTCAGCGCAAACTAGCTCTCAGTCTGTGTTCCGGCCCAGCGGTCTGCAGTCAGCCCAAGCCCCTTACCAGTCTGTGGACCAGCTCAGTGCCCTGCAGTCAGCACAAGCCCGTTACCAGTCTGTGTCCCAGCCCAGCAGTCTGCAGTCAGCACAAGCCCGTTACCAGTCTGTGTCCCAGCCCAGCAGTCTGCAGTCAGCACAAGCCCGTTACCAGTCTGTGTCCCAGCCCAGTGGCCTGCCGTCAGCGCAAACCAGCTCTCAGACTGTGTCCCAGCTCAGTGCCCTGCAGGTGGCACAATCCCGTTACCAGTCTGTGTCCCGGCCCAGCAGTCTGCAGTCAGCCCAATCCCCTTACCAGTCTGTGGACCAGCCCAGTGGCCTGCAGTCAGCACAAGCCCGTTACCAGTCTGTGTCCCAGCCCGGTGGCCTGCAGTCAGCACAAACCAGCTCTCAGTCTTTGGACCAGCTCAGTGGCCTGCAGTCAGCGCAAACCAGCTCTCAGTCTGTGGACCAGCTCAGTGGCCTGCAGTCAGCACAAGCCCCTTACCAGTCTGTGTCCCGGCAGTCTAGATTCCAGGTCTTTCCTAAGCCACAGCAGTCAAGTTACAGGTCTCTTTCCAGTCTTGGTTCCAAACCTTTGGAGCAACCCACTAAAATACCACTTCAAGCTATGAGTCTGATGCAGTCTGTCCAGCCTGGCTTTCAAGATCCAGCACCTTTGCACTCTCAGACTACTCAAAATAAGCATTTATCTCCAGGCATACTGAGGTTGTTGCATCAAGTGAAGTCATAGCTGCATACTTTGCCCTGTGTTCTTCATTTAGTGTTAACTTTTGTTTTTGAAAAAATAAACAAACCTGTAATCTCAAGTGTCTACTCGGAGTCTTAGTATTGTTTGTACTGCATTAGCATGACCTCATCTTTGTTTAACAATCTGCTTTGTTCTCTCCTACGTTTACACCTGGAGATGAGTTTTGGGTGTAAAGGTGTCTAAAATGTTTTGAGCTTATCCACTTTCTACAACTTCTAGAGGTAGTTGAATGCATTTGACTAGATTGCTTTCATAGTGTAAACACTCATGTGGTCAACTTCAAATGGCCATGAATGACCAACTGACCCAATGCATTAACATTATGGGAAGCATGCCACCCTTACGACAGTTTAAGTGTGCTATTAGTATACTTTTTAAACAAAGTAAACTGAGTGTGTATTTATAAATGTACTTCATGTACTTCAAAAAATACTTAAAATTGCACTTGTATTCTTGACATGCTGACAGAAAAGTCTAAGTATATTTGACTTTACTTGTACTTAATTTTTGATCGAGATGTACTGAAAAGTATTCTTGGCTGCTTGTTCACTGTTTCATAAACCTAGATTGTTTAATTTTTAGGGAAAATGTATGTTCCTAATTCTGAGTATCTGAATTTTTTTGTATGATTTTATAATGCTAGTATACATACTTCACTTTCCCCTCCATTGACTGAATTTTCCAGCCAGCCATGTGTTCACTGTTGTCACGGAAGGGGCGCTATAACACATCTTGGAAAGAGTACAGAATCTCCTGATGAAAACAGGTAGTCCAGTAGCCAACTAGGTGAACCCGGAAATGTTGAGTACACCAAAGTTTTATTGCAGAAATATGAAGTATGGGTCCCCAGCATACAGAAACTGCTGGATGCTAATGTGCATGTTGAGCAATTTGCATAATTACCATAATTAGCATTATTAGCTTAATCGTCCATTTTGACCAGATATTTTGCACTGTATGGCCAATTTCTACAATATGTGAGTGGTTTTAGAGGATGCTGATTTCATTTTTGGCATTTTAAGTTTTCAAAAAACTACTTTTATTACATATTTTGATTCATTTGGGCAAATTCTGATTACTTTCAGTAATAATTTTAGTTTATTTTTATGGTATACAAAATAATCTTACATTTCAGAATCATGAGTGCTCTTGTGAATGTTGATGCCCTGTTTTCAGTGTGTAGTGAGGCTGAATCCCCTCCTGATACTTTTGAAGATTCAAAATTGCTTTTTGGATAAACGATGAATCTGTTAGGCTGAATGTTATGCACTTCTGGAGGGAAAAGCAATGCGGGTATTTGACATAACTTGGATCCTGCAACTCTACGATACATATTAATGGGGTAGCTCTTTAAGACACCCAATGAGATCATGACATGACCTAAGCCCATCACCATGTGTGATCAACGAACTATGTACAAATATTCACTGTATACATGCCATACAAGACAGGCCACACAAGTCGCTAGGGCAACGCCTGAATGGCAGAAGGGCTGCCCAGGTTGGTCAGCAAGTCACAAGATCCAACGGGGACCCAGTTAAAACTCCGCCAGATGCAAGAGTTAAAACTGAGTCTGGGCAACCCGGGTCAGCCCGCCAGACCAAAGGCTAACCAAGAGGGCCTCACCTCCGCACCACACAAAGCACACACTGGCTACCACCTTCAGGCAAACTGCTGTGCCTCACAATTAATTAACAAAAGGCAGCCTCATCAGCTTCACTATCCTCGTCTGTCCTGGTGAGTCGAGCAATGGTCCAAAGACACTTCTTGGGCCCTATCTTGCACCCAGCGCAATTGACTTTGTACACCGACGCATGTATCATTCCTATTTCTCACCCGACGCACAGCGGACTTTTCCCTCCACAGACGCACGTCAGTAAATTAGGGAATGAACTTGCGCTTCAGCAAAAAGAGGAGGCGTGTTCCGGTGCAAACGTTCCCTGGTGCTATTTTGCAGTTCCAGAAAACACGTTTTTCAGATGCTATTTTAAGGGCGCATGCTTGGCCATAATGTAGCGTGTGCACAACGCGCATACACTTTGCTTCTCTCATCTACACAGACGCAGCAGTTCTCATTTTTGCAAATCATACATAATTACAAGGAAAAATATTAACACACAAAATGATTGTTGTGTCCATGAAGATGTGAAAAAATAGGCATAAATCTAGCTTACACATTTACCCAAATTATCATACGCCTGTTTAACCGAAGATAATTTGAGTGTCTTTCTCCATCCCCAAAGTCACTTCTCTGTGTTTTACGGCCCTGACGAGAACGTCGGTCTCCTCGGCTGTGAACCGCTCCTTGCGCACGCCTGGCAAATCCGCCGTTATAATAGCAATCCGCCATGGAACAAGCGCGCCTGCTCTTAAAGGGAATGTGAGATGACGCTCTGATTGGTTTATTTCACGTTACGCCCAAACCACACCTATGAGTAATGAAGCGACTTCAGACCAACACATTTTAGATTTGCGTCGGCGCAAGAGTCATTTATCCCGCCGGTATAATAGCAACAGCGCCTGAGATCCGCCCTCAAAGTTACTTGCATTTCGCGCTTGATACTTGCGTTTCAGATCGCTAAAATAGGGCCCATAGTCTTCATTTTAGACACACGTTCATCACTGTGACGATCTTGCACAACTTTGTAGGCAGACCAGTCCAGGGGAAGAGGAGTAGAATGGAAGCATCATCCCTCCTCTGTGTTCTAGAAACCCTCTCTCGGATGCTCTCTTGGACAGTAGCTGTTCTTGGCACTTCTTTCAGAGCGGGTGGAGTCAGCTTCTTAGGGCCTGTATAAAGTTCAATGGCAATACTGCTGTTAGCTACCGGACAGAATTTCTCAGCTTGGAGCCTTGTCAGACGGGGAACTTTTAGTGACGTAATCCCACCGTCTGGAGTCGCCACTCCAGGGAACAGGATCCCTGCAGGATTTTGCACAAACTGAGTGGCCATGGCATGTCTTGTGCGGCGGGTGTGAAGACTACAAGATCAAAGTTATCACCCCAACTGTGAATAGGGCAAATGCACCTCTTCAGTCCATACCAGCAGGTACTTGAATAAAATCATTTGTTGAACTTAATCAATTTTAGTTCAACTTAATGCATTTGTTTAAATGTAGGTAAAATAAATTGAATGCAACCACTTACGATAATTTTTTTTATTAAATTCAACAAATAATTTTTTTCAGTGTATATGCATCATCTGAGGCATATTTGGCAGCTGACTTACGGAACCGGAGGACCTCATCATATGTTACAATAAGACCATGCTCATTTAGGTTCCGAACCAGTTCTGAATTACCATGCTCATGATGAAGTTTTACAAGCTAGCCCCAAAGTTGTCTGATTCCAGCTTTTATGGATGTGCTGCTGGATGCATTGAGCAAGTGTAAGTGAAGTCTTAGGAGAATTAGACTTGTATCTTGAATGACCCTTTCATGCCTAAAGCTGCCAAGGTCGTATTCACGAGGCAATGGAATATTCTGGACCTCTCCCCGCACTTTTCTGACAAACTTGTCGACATCATCATCGTCGTCATTGAATAGGCCATTTTGTCCTACTAATCTGAGTTATTTAGCAACGTACGGCCTAAAGCCAACAATCGTCTGGCATCCTTTAACCCTCAGTACAATAACGGCATCACCATAATAATCACACAGGTTGGCTAGCATTTGCTTCCGGCACAAACTCCCAGAATTAGCCATAAAAAAATCATGTCATTTGGAGACAGTCCATGTCACTGACTTGTTTGCACTCATGTGGTCTGTGACCGAAGCTAGGCAGCTGTGAACTGGTTTACTAGCAGTTGCATTAGAGTCAATAGGTACCTTCCTGAAAGCATTGTAACACTTGGAGTGATACTGAGCATCAGCTTCAGGTAGGTCCATGATGCCATTCACCCGTAGCTTCACAACTTCTGCCCAATCATCCTGCCGTTCATCACATTTAAACAAAATCACATCTTTGAAGGGTGGAAGGCCTGGCCTATTGAAAGTCACAGAACAAGCACTGTTTTGAATACTCAAAGGCAGAGTTCAGAACGAATGATTCGCTTTCTGGGATGAGTCTGACTTGCGTTTGCTCACGTTTCTAGAGCGAGAAGTATATGAGCTGTAGCAAAATTTGTGACATAGCACAGAAGCTGATGAAGCACCTTCAGTAGCAATAATGTTTGACAAAGTCTCATGTATAACTGTGTCTCCTTAATTAGCATAGTAGTCCCTTGGACCCAGATATTTTAAAGTTGCCATCCTTGCCACTGTATGGAGCAAACAGACACTTCTTTCCCGACATTTCGACCTGATCAAACCATCTCTCTTTGTTTTGAAAGTACTTGACCCTAGAGTTGAATGGTTAAATAATCCTCCACAACAACTTGAGAAAGCAGCAATAACACTGAATATCGACTGTTTTTAATCCTTTCCTTATCAAACCACAAGTCTGAATTAAAAAAAAAGAAGAATCCGAAATTTTAAAATAATGGTAACTAATTTTAGAACACCAGATTCACCCACAAAATGGATCTGACTATAAATTCACAATGTATTGAACAATACTGTCATAACTCTGTCCACCTTTTATCTTAATGTGAAAGCATAAGTAATATCAACATTAAAATGTCAACATTAAAGGGTTAGTTCACCCAAAAATGAAAATTCTGTCAGTAATTACTCACCCTCATGTTGTTCCAACTGCGTAAGACCTTCGTTCATCTTCGGAACACAAATTAAGATATTTTTGATGAAATCTGAGCCATGTCTCACTCCTCCATAGGCTGCTATTGTGTCCGAAACTTGCTGGCCCAGAAAAGTTATTAAAGAGATCGTTAATATAGTCCAAGTGACTCCAGTAGCTCAATCTTAAGTATATCAAGCGACGAGAATACTTTTTGTGCGCAAAAACAAACAAAAATAACGACTTTATTCCACTATTCATTTCCTTCTCTCCGGACCTCTAGTTGGTTCGCGTAGTGTTTTTGCGCAGCGCGTCTGTGTTACACGTCACCACATAGGCTCACTATTGGCCGACGCCGGTCATGTGTGTGATGCGTGATGACGTGCAACACAGACGCGCAGCGCAAAAACACTACGAGGCCCAGAGAGAAGGAAATGAAAAGTGGAATAAAGTCGTTATTTTTGTTTGTTTTTGCGCACAAAAAGTATTATCGTCGCTTGATAAACTTAAGATTGAGCCACTGGAGTTACTTGGACTATATTAACGATCTTTTTAATAACTTTTCTGGGCCAGCAAGTTTCGGTCACCTAGCAGCCTATGGAGGAGTGAGACATGGCTCAGATTTCATCAAAAATATCTTAATTTGTGTTCCGAAGATGAACGAAGGTCTTACGCGGTTGGAACAACATGAGGGTGAGTAATTACTGACAGAATTTTCATTTTTGGGTGAACTAACCCTTTAAATCCCTTGACTGACTTTTGTTCGAATATAAGGGTGATATAAGAAAAAAATATTTGCAAGGTGAATTTCGACTTTAAAACTAGACTATGCTCCCTTGCTTTACAACATAGCCTACTTATTACAACTACAACAGCTAGCTGCAACAGCTTATTTGCATAAAAACATGATTGGACCTCAAAAAATTTAAATAAATTTAGGTTAGCAACATTCATATCAAAGAGCAAGAACTCTTGTGATTCTGAAATGTGAGATTATTGTGTTTACCATGAAAATAACCTAAAATTGTCCGAAATTAATAAAAAATGTCTAAATATATCCAAACTTGTTATAGAATTACCATTTTGAATTCTGAAAGTGCCAGAAATGAAATCAGCATCCTCTAAAACCTCTAAAACCACTCACATATTGTAGAAATTGGCCATACAGTGCAAAATATGTGGTCTAAATTGACAATTAAGCTAATAATGCTAATTATGCTAATCATGCAAATTGCTCAACATATGTGAATTAGCATCTGGCAGTGTCTGTATGCTGGGGACCCATACTTCACATTTCTGCAATAAAACTTTGGTGTACTCAACATTTCCGGGTTCACAATGGGGCTCTATGGGCTGCTACTAGACTAAGAGGTAAAGAAGCCACAATAACAAGTGATAAAAGAGAGCTTGGGCAAATGTAAAATAATGTGATCATCAAACATCAAACAGCATAGCCTACATAGGTTCAAAACTGCCTAAAGTTACAGAATGAAATGTCGGCCCAGGAAGGGTTAATGACTCTGAAGCTTTGGGGGTGTTGATTTTTAAATTGATGCTCAAGAGTGACCTCACGCCAAATAATGACAGATTGGAAAATTGGTGCGTTTTATTCAACTCCAGATTTTGAGGGAGATCGTATACGAGTCTAAAGTTTACGATCACGTGAATGCTTTTTACAAGTGAGAATAGTACAAATCGTTCAAAATATTAAAGAATAACAGAGTCCCCACCACAACTATAACCATTAACGATATGGTTGGAATATAAAAACGGTGGCTAGAGGCTAATCGTTATGGTTATCATTCTTGATGTGTGATGGCATTTTAATAAACAATTATACTAAAACTCTGATGTAAATGTGTTGCCTCATCCGCGAGTTCATCTGCATCGTTTTGCCTCGCTTAACATTCATTTGTGATCAATAATTTGGAGATCGATACAAATAAAACTATGCATAAGCTAAATAAGATAACATTTAAATATGTTTCCAATCTGTTTATATTTTTCTTTTAACCTATTAATACAGGTTTAACAGAGAAAACAAAAATTGATTCATAATAAACGAAATACTTTGACATTTATAATCTGCATATTCCCAATATACAGTAAATGAACACTCATCTTAAATATCTGTATATAATCAGTGGAGTGATATATAAAAGGAAACTCCTGCTGCTTTTTTTTAAGGGAGGGAATTGGGATTTTAATAATTTTTTAATAATTTTTATTTTTTTATTATTTCTTTAATAACAGCGCCACGTTCAGGACACTAAAGGCATTTCACTCAAGAAACAGCACAGAAGTAAAACGTAAGGTTTATTTGTGCGTTAAAAGACAGTCGTATGGATTTACATGGTTATGTACATATTACACTAATAACACTTCAACAGAAAACAAGTTCAAGTCAATCAATTGCATTTTAAAACGTCTGTAAATGGCATCAGTTCCTGTGCTGCACATTATGGGCTGAAAGTGAAAAGCTTTATTATATAAATGAACATCCACCAGGCAGATGCATCTTTTATTATTATGTAGATTGTTACAGATTTGAACTGCTGGTCCACAAAACAGCCATGAGGAAGCAACTGCAGTGTAGATGTGTTGTAGATGTAGGCCGGAGCTGTGAGGTCATGTGATGGCGTTCAGCAGGTTCATCAGGATAAGCCTCAGCACAACATAATAACTGGATTATTAAATATGAACATGTCAGTGCGGCTAAACGGTACACACCTTTCTGAGAAGAAAACTAAGCAATGGAGTGCAGTTTTAACTCTCTGAGCTGCATGACATACAGGCACATGTAAAATAAATATCAAGATGCTCAATAAAGCGTGTACAAGCCATAGTGAAATGAGTTAATGATCCTCAAAGTGATTTCTGAAATGTGAAATATATGGGCTCGTGTTGAGGTGAATGTTGGCAGCACAGGAACTGATGGCCAAACAAGCCACTAAGCATCAGTCTCTTTCTCCAGCTCTTTACCCACAAATCTAGGATTGATGGGATGGGATGTCCTGAAAGGGTCAAGGGTCACATGTTGAAGCTTTCTCCACACCCACACGTCCCTTTGATGTTGGGGTTGTTGAATACAAACTCGCTAGAAAGTTTCGTTTCGACGAAATCCATCTCTGTGCCGAGCAGCGTCAGCTGGGCCTTCTTCTCAATGAACACTCGTGCGCCTGGAGAAATACACCGCAAATATGATTATTCATAACACACTTCTGTGCAAAAGTTCAGGGTCAGTCATTTTTTCTTTTCTTTTTTAAAGAAATTAATACTTTTATTCAACAAGAATGCAATACATTTATGAAAAGTTGTTATAAAAGTTCTCGATTGCACAAAAATGCTGTTCTTTTGAACTTTCTAATAATAATAAACTGTTTCAGCATTGATAATAATCAGGAATGTTTCTTGAGCAGCAAATCAGCATATGATTATATCTGAAGGATTATGTGACTCTGGAGTAATGATGCTGAAAATTCAGCTTTACATCACAGGAATAAATTACACTTTACAATATATTCACATAATATTTCACTTTTTTTACTGTATTTTAGATCAAATAAATGCAGCCTTGGTGAGCAGAAGCGAAAAACATTTAAAAAGTGTAAATAAAATATAATATTGTACTAATTTGTCATCTCACCATCTTGCAGCACCTCCTCGTCTGATTTGTCTTTCTCTTGAGTGTAGTCGAGAGTGTAAGTGAGGCCATTGCAGCCTCTGGTTCGAACACCGACCTTCAGGCCGATCTGTTTGAAGACGGATGAAGAACCCGAAGAATGAGACGGGGGAAATGCATCAAATGCTCGTGACGACTAATAAGAGAACAAATACTCACATATTCTGGTTTATTCTGTAAGAGCTGTTTGACTTTATTCACAGCTGAAGGCGTCTGGAAATGAAGAAAAGACAGAGATGTCAAATCAACGTCCTTTAGTTAACTATTTGCAAATAAATACACTCTTTTAGTTGTTTTCCCCTAAAGTTTGCTACAAAGACTATTCAAATTATAATTTTTAACAAAATATATATATATAACCAGAAGAAAGAAAATATAGTTTATCTGACAACTGTCCCATTATCTGTTGTTTTCATTTTCTACTAAGGTTCAAATTTCACCAAAACTTTTCAATAATTCCACTTCAGTTGCAAACAACTTCTCAAAGAATGTGGAGGTGTTGATGTCTGGTGAATTACAGGAGACTGGACACAAACTAATACATTAAACCATCCAGATTAAAGCACTTTGTGTGACGTCTGGACTCTCACATGTGACTCCATGTTCTTGAAGATGCTATCTATCTATCTGACAATGGAAACCCACATGTATGGCAGTCAGTAAATATCAAGGCTGATAGTGATGAAGGAAGCCTTTAATACCTTTAAGGCAAAACTAGAGTTTATTTTATTTTTATTTATTTTTTGCCACGCATAAAGCAAAAGAATACATAAGTGTCAGCTAAACTTAAAATGACTCAGCGATTTACTGCAGAGCAAGTAAAATACACTAGTCTACTGGAAATCGTTTTAGATAAAGAGCATAGGCTATGCTAAATGTAAAATGCATTGTATCACACATAGTAAAGAATGTTAAAACTGCTTTGACAGCAACTACATGTAGCGTCAAACAGTGGCATCTGCACGTGCGCAGTAACATGTTGATTTAAATCACTGATTGTATAAACATTAAACAACTTTAGCACGTAAGTTACCCAGTAAACATCTGTGTTACAGCAGTGGAATGCTGAAATTCGTGAGATTAACAACAAAACTAAATTATAAGCGTGTTATCTGATCACAGCAACATGGATAAGATCCTGCTGTCCTGACTTTACCCTGAACAACTGCTCCTATTCACCCGGACAGGACACACAAGTAAGTAGAGTGAATGACAACAACTTTAAACAGGCACAAAGGTAACTTATATTTGAAGGGCACGACGAGGCACATCTAGAAGGTTCTGTAACGTTAGTAACTTACATAAACATTATTAAGCGCTTGATACGATCTCCAAGCATCTGCTAACGGCTAACCTGCCCAAACACTGACCTTCACGTCAGATTTAATTGAAACAACTCAACCACATTGCAATAACCTGCTCTTACGTTTGAATATCCATCTGACTGTCTCAGAATGGACGACGTTGTCTATGATTATACCGTTATTTATCGGATATCCGAGCACTGGCTACGGCTAAACGCATCTGTCATGTAACGTCATGCTATGTCAAGTATTTGAGAACTAAATGTTTGTTCGGTCTCGTCATGGTGTTGAAAACGGAGTCAACACTCACCAGGGTTAAAGCGGCTCTTGTTGGCAGTATTTTCCGTCTGCTAACCGCCCTTACAGTCGCCCGTGCTATGGAGGCTGACATGTTGAAGTTACTTAAGCACTTCGTGTTTGGATGTAAACACCAGAGGTAATGCAAGGAACGCCCTCCCCACAGAACGCAGAGGATTGGTTGGTTATTTGATTGATAGCTTATACAGCCTATGAGTAACCGTTATTCAAGACTTTAAAACCGCCATGAGACGGATGAAATTACGCAACTAATTTTTACGTAAAGATAAAGAGGACGTACTGATTATGTGCTCCTGGGACCCAGGAATAGACTTTTGTCCACTGTAGTGGACATTATATTTTAGTAAATTTCTCTGACACCATACATGTCACATGTCACAACCTGGGTGTCCTGTAAAGAGCACATTCAGGACTTTTCAGAGATACCAAATGTTTGGAGGTTTCACCATGAAAACAGCTTATCATTGGTCTTTAAAAATGCCTGATTCATTTTTAATTAATTAATTTTGTGATGCAATGTAGCACTCTTACGGAAATATGATTATATATTGTAATTATAATTTAAATCGGACTACTTTTCAAATTGTATTTCATAAACCAACATTCAAATCAAAAAATGACTTTCTGTAGCAGAACAGGGCCTTGATTTCATAATGTCCACTGTAGAGGATATCAGGACTTAAATCATGTTTATCAGGCATTTTGGGAGACACAAAAAGTTAATATGAAATATTAGATATTATTATTAAAATGTTGCTAATTATTACTCCAATTATTACACTTCTTTTTTCATTAAAAGTTGCTCAGAGAACACATTAATTGCAAATTAGATACAGTGTATAGATACATTGCATTGCATGGGAATATTAATTTATGGCCATTTTACCCACATATTGCATAAAGTAAAATGGTGTATCAATTCATTCCGTTATATCTTTCATAACTCAGTTGAGAATCATCTTTATACAAATTTTGGTTAAAAAATCCTGAAACCCCAAAATTGATTGGTGATTGAAAAAAAAAAATCCTATTGTTTTTGCCTATACATAAAATTTCATTTCATTTTATTTTTTAAACAACTGAGTCCTGGTGTCCACTACAGAGGACATAGCACATATGAATAAAATATCATTTTTCAAAAAACTTTTTTGCTATTTGTTTCTTATGCTCTAAACAATGTGATGACATGAAAAAAAAAACTAAATTCAAAAAACTTTTTTTCCTGAGTCTCAGGAGGATATGATTATAAAGTGCTGAATGATTATAGTAAATGATTTAAAAGTTTCATAAACATGAGAAAAATACTTTATTGTAATAGTTGCATTTGATTCTAATAACCAGGGTCATATAGTTAAATGAAACTTAAAACAATTTCTGTTGATTGAAATAATGTTGCCTCGAACATAAACTGAAATAAGTTGAAGCACTAAAATTATTAAACGGAAATAAAAACCTAAAACTAGCCAAAGTAAATTAAGCCTAAATAGCTATTTTTAAAAATATAAAATAAAATGACAAAAGCACACAGCAAAATGACAAAAAAAATGAAACTAAAATTGACATGAAAACATTATAATAAAAGAAAATTCACAATATGAATAAAACTTTAATAAAACTGCTAATAACCATAGACATTCTTGATGTGTTTATACAGTATATCTATATAATTAACTATGTCCTGCATGGACTCAGAAAGGCCAGTTAAATATCCACTAAAATAATCGTTTAAATCTATAAATTCTTAGGATTGGTACCTGATATACAAGTGGAAATTAACCCCATTAATCAATATATATATTGATTTTCAAATAAGTGTCTTTTAAAGGGTGGTTGCCTTGCACATTCACTTCAACTTGTCTGCAGATCCCTTGATCCCATCTTGCAATATGCTGCTCTTGAGTGGGATTTGGTGGGACGATCCAGCCTGAACAGATTGCCAGTGGGGTGGACTAACTTTTCCACACAAGAAGTGACCATTTTTCTTTATTCAAGCTGTACAAATCACAATACATCATATCATAATGCAGGTGATCTGATAACACTGGTCTATTTTTAATCCAATACCTGTATGTTAAATGCTTTTTATGGGGTGCACTAACTTTTCTCTTGAATGTTTAACATTGTGGCGATACCAAATGTCTGCCATTAAAAACACTGCAGAAGTTAAACACACAGGCAAATATGAAAAATGTAAAAGTCATTACAAAAACACAGTGCAGAGACCTCATTATGACAAAATCCATTTATTGTCAAAAAAAAAAAAAAAAAAAAAAAAAGAAAAGCAAAAAGACAAGAGTTGAATTACTATTATGGAGGGAATTCATTTTGTTTATTGACATTGCAGCGAATGCAAGGTAGGCAGTGTAGCCTTCTTTGAAAAACATATGCAATTCAATCAGCAAAAAACAAAATACTTCTATAAATTATACAATAAAGCATAACTAAAACCAAGCCCAGTCGAACTGAAAAGCTCAACAATTATCCTGCATTAACATTAGCATTACTGTAAATACACAGACCCCAGCCGACGTTTCTTTATGTACATTTTTATACAAAATAAAATGCTTCTTGGAACACACACACAAGACGCACGATCGTGCAAAGTTTTCTTACTAAAACTATTCAAGCAAATTCAAAAACACACAATGGCGCTACAATCTAAATGACAAAGGTAATCAACTGGACTCTCAATTTAAAAAATAAAATAAAAACAGATAAAATGAGAAACATCAAGTTCATTCCACAATTAGAAAGAACAGAACTAAAAAGTAGACACCTGTAAAAGGCACATTGATCAAGGTGTACTAACTGGGGTTCAGGGTAATACTGGACTCAGGCTGTCGGAGATCAGAAACCGGCGATGGCTCGTTTCACAGCTTTACTTGAAGGGGCTCCACTTCTCCACAGACGCAGTTACAGACGCGTGTCTGTTGGCAAGACTACCTACAATATGATGGAGAAACACAGCATGGATTATGTAATAACAGGACATTATCAATTTTACATTCACCGGCCACTTTATTAGGTACACCTGATCAACACAAATATCTAATCAGCAAATCACATGCAGCAACTCTGTGCATTTAGAGATGATCAAGACGATCTGCTGAAGGTCAAACTGAGCATCAGAATGAGGAAGAAAGGGATTTAAGTGACTTTGAACATGGTCTGAGTATTTCATCTGATCTACTGGGATTTTCACGCACAACCATCTCTAGGGTTTACAGAGAATGATCCGAAAAAGAGAAAATATCCAGTGAGCGTCAGTTCTGTGGGAGAAATGCAGTGTTGATGTCAGAGGAGAACCAATGACCAGACTGGTTTAGCTGATAGAAATATATATATATAGAGTAACTCAAATAAGCACTCGATACAACCGAGATCTGCAGAAGAGCGTCTCTGAACACACACCAATCTCTGAACACTCAACACGTCCCACCTTGAAGCAGAAGAGCGTCTCTGAACACACACCAATCTCTGAACGCTCAACACGTCAAACCTTGAAGCAGAAGAGCGTCTCTGAACACACACCAATCTCTGAACGCTCAACACGTCCCACCTTGAAGCAGAAGAGCGTCTCTGAACACACACCAATCTCTGAACGCTCAACACGTCAAACCTTGAAGCAGAAGAGCGTCTCTGAACACACACCAATCTCTGAACGCTCAACACGTCCCACCTTGAAGCAGAAGAGCGTCTCTGAACACACACCAATCTCTGAACGCTCAACACGTCAAACCTTGAAGCAGAAGAGCGTCTCTGAACACACACCAATCTCTGAACACTCAACACGTCAAACCTTGTAGCAGAAGAGCGTCTCTGAACACACACCAATCTCTGAACGCTCAACACGTCCAACCTTGAAGCAGAAGAGCGTCTCTGAACACACACCAATCTCTGAACGCTCAACACGTCAAACCTTGAAGCAGAAGAGCGTCTCTGAACACACACCAATCTCTGAACGCTCAACACGTCCAACCTTGAAGCAGAAGAGCGTCTCTGAACACACACCAATCTCTGAACGCTCAACACGTCAAACCTTGAAGCAGAAGAGCGTCTCTGAACACACACCAATCTCTGAACGCTCAACACGTCCAACCTTGAAGCAGAAGAGCGTCTCTGAACACACACCAATCTCTGAACGCTCAACACGTCCAACCTTGAAGCAGAAGAGCGTCTCTGAACACACACCAATCTCTGAACGCTCAACACGTCCAACCTTGAAGCAGAAGAGCGTCTCTGAACACACACCAATCTCTGAACGCTCAACACGTCCAACCTTGAAGCAGAAGAGCGTCTCTGAACACACACCAATCTCTGAACGCTCAACACGTCAAACCTTGAAGCAGAAGAGCGTCTCTGAACACACACCAATCTCTGAACACTCAACACGTCAAACCTTGAAGCAGAAGAGCGTCTCTGAACACACACCAATCTCTGAACGCTCAACACTAGGGATGGGACGATACACTTAAAACTCACGATACGATGCACCTCGATATGCCAGGGTCACGATACGATACGTCACGATACGATATCAAAAAAGAAAAAAATATTACTGTATAACAACAACTTTATTATGGTGACGTTGAAGGTGGTGGTTCATGTTTGATGAGTTGGATGTGGTGTACGGAATGACAGCATGGCATAGCTTACAGACAGTCTTAAGGCCATTGCACACTGAGTCCGAAATTTTCGTATGCGTTTTTTCGTGTTCGTCAGCCTTAAAATTCGTCACGCACAGACACCTTGCACACTGAGTCCGATGCGTATTTATTAAACCTTTGCGCAAAAAAAAAAAAAAACGCAAAAAAAACTAAATGGATTCGTCAAGCAGTGAGGATGATTTCGTTGCCCTCTTTCTTCTTAAAAAGAGAAAAAGAAAGAGGAAAATATTGGGTCCATCCAATCCTGAGATTGCGCCGAGAGGAAGGAGAGTTTCACCTCCTTAAAGGAGTTGCGAAATTATCCCGAGCAATTCAAAATTTACCTCAGAATGTCAGTGGAACAGTTTGATGCTTTGCTAGCGATACTGGAGCCACATATTAAAAAGACGACGACCAGTTTCCGTGAACCAATCGATCCTGAACAGAGACTGGCAGTATGTCTAAGGTATGGACACACACACACACACACACACACGGCCGGCGGAAGCGCTGGGCAGACAGAACCGAACAGCTGGATTTTGTCGTTCGCTTGCACGGTGGCTCTGAATTGTCAAACACCATTCAAAATACAGGCTGTGAATCGCAGAAAACGCAGAAAATCGAAAAGAAAAGGTGAAATGTGACGTTCAGAGATATGTCTTCCTCAGCATAGGTCTTATGATACAATTTCCGGTTTCTTCGTGTGGGAAAATCACGCATTTATATTACACTGTTTTCTAATGCAGGTGCTCACCGAGACTGGGGCTCGAATCCAGCTAAAGCCAACTTTTTGTAATATTTATTATTGAATTAAATAAGCATTCTTTTTGAATGCATACTGTTCCAGTGTCAATAAAATATACATATTTTATTACATATACTACGCAAATCATGCAGCAGTGCCATCTATCTTTATTTCGCGATCCATTTTTTTCGACCTCGATGCGTTTCGTCACGTTTTGTATCGCAATATTTCGTCAAACGATATTTCGTCCCATCCCTACTCAACACGTCAAACCTTGTAGCAGAAGAGCGTCTCTGAACACACACCAATCTCTGAACGCTCAACACGTCCAACCTTGAAGCAGAAGAGCGTCTCTGAACACACACCAATCTCTGAACGCTCAACACGTCCAACCTTGAAGCAGAAGAGCGGCTCTGAACACACACCGATCTCTGAACGCTCAACACGTCAAACCTTGAAGCAGAAGAGCGTCTCTGAACACACACCGATCTCTGAACGCTCAACAGTCCAACCTTGAAGCAGAAGAGCTCCAGCAGCAGAAGACACACACCGGTGTCGCTCCTGTCAAACGAGAACACAAACTGAGGCTACAATTCACACGAACTCACCAAAACTGGACACCAGAAGACTGGAGGAACATCAACTGCTCTGCGTCTGGATTTCTGCAGTGACGTTCAGACGGTCGGGTCAGGGTTCAGTGTAAACAACATGAAAGCGTGGATCATCCTGCGTTGTATCAGCGGTTCAGGCTGCTGGTGTGTAACAGTGTGTTATATATTTTCTCGACACACTTTGGGTCTCTCAGTTCCACCTGAGCCTTAAACACCACAGCCGACCTGAAGTGTGTTACTGACCATGTCCAGTCCTTTATGACCATCTTCTGACACTTCAGGCAGGATAACACACTTCACAAATCATCTCAAACTGGTTTCTTGAACATGATAAGTTCACTAAACTCAAATGGCCTCCAGTCACCAGATCTCAATCCAGTAGAGCAGTTTTGGGATATGGAGGAACGAGAGATTCACAATCACATCATGTCTGAAAATCTGCAGCAAATGTGTGATTCTATCGTCAATATGGACCAGAATCTCAGAGGAATGTTTCCAGAGCCTGGTTGAATCTCTGCCATGAAGAATTAAGGCAGTTCTGAAGGAAAAATGGGGTCAAACTCAGTACTAGTGTACCTAATAAAGTGGCCAGTGAGTGTACATTAAGCAATGTCAACAGCAGCTTCATGTCTGATGTGTCAGAAAAACAGCTATCGAGTCACCAATGCTCTGGATTGTGTATCAGCAGTGGCTTCGAAAAAGGGACCAAAAGCTTGAATTTCTTTGTTTGGTCAGTTTTCTTTATGGAAAACAAACAACAACAAAATCCCTAAAAATGTGTCTGTCATTAGACGAATGCAGTGTCATTTTATTATAATTAATATACAGACGACAACATTGTCAAACTATCTCAATTCACACGGATCTGCGAAAAAAAAGATTAAAAACGCTGTTTTCTGCAGCCAGGCCAGTAGATAGCGATGTCATTTTGTAAAGAAACACTACGCGTCTATAGACTGAGCACGCAATACACATTCGCATGACGTCACCGGTTTCACAGAGTCACAGTTTTGTAGAATACACAGAGACAGTATAGTTTTCACTAACTTGCACTTTGAAACACGTTTTCTTTTTCTTTTTTTCTAAAAAACACTGTTGTTGTGTAAATGAACGGCCAAAACGCATAATTTTTCAGTTTTCAGTCGAAAGTGGTGTCGTGTAAATGGCCCCTTAGTTAACGATAATAACCCTGGACAGATGTTCATGTCTGGTTTGAATAGATCCATAGGAATCAACTGTTTGCAAAGTTTCTGCACTGCATAGACCACCATTCACTCATGAAATGTACTCACCTGTTTCAGGACCCAAAATCACCCTCTTTGCTTTGCGCTTCTTTCTCCTGTCCTGTTGAGGACTGTCCTGCAGACACAACAAGAGATCCACTGAGTTCTTTGTTTAATTCCTAGGCAAAACTACAGTGTTCGTGCATAATGATGACTGTGATTAACTGACATACTTTGTCCCTGTCTGATGCAGGACTTCTTTGGTATGTGGTTGGGGAGGATTCTGCAAAGAGAAATACATGAATGACTGCGTGATTCTTGACCAAATCGCATCACTTGGTTCATTCCAGCAGAACTAAATACACTTTAAACAATGCGATGAGCGCAGCTACCTAAAGACTTGGACAGCAGGCAGTCCTTCTTGATGTGAGCGTTGGAGCCGCAGAGATAACAGCATTTCTCCTCCCTCTGCCGCCACCGTCCATCCCTGTAAGGGCTGTCGTCCATCATGCCTTTGGTCGCTCTGTTGACATCACGTCCACTGAAGAATCCATCAGCATTGTCACGTCTTTGTCTTAGTATACAATTGAAACAAAAAAAAGAATTAATAAACAAATGAATAATTCAAACTAAAAGCATCAAATGTCTGATTTAAAGGTGCAGTATGTGATTTCTCAGAAACGCTGTTGAAAGTGGATCGAACCGAGCAGCACAACACACTTGTAGCCAATCAGCAGTAGGGGGCGTGTCCACTCATGATGGGGGAGGGGAGAGAGTGAGCCAATCAGCAGTAGGGGGCGTGTCCACTCAAGATGGGGGAGGGAAGAGAGAGTGAGCCAATCAGCAGTAGGGGGCGTGTCCACTCAAGATGGGGGAGGGAAGAGAGAGTGAGCCAATCAGCAGTAGGGGGCGTGTCCACTCAAGATGGGGGAGGGAAGAGAGAGTGAGCCAATCAGCAGTAGGGGGCATGTCCACTCATGATGGGGGAGGGGAGAGAGAGTGAGCCAATCAGCAGTAGGGGGCGTGTCCACTCATGATGGGGGAGGGGAGAGAGAGTGAGCCAATCACCAGTAGGGGGCATGTCCACTCATGATTGGGGAGGGGAGAGAGTGAGCCAATCAGCAGTAGGGGGCATGTCCACTCATGATGGGGGAGGGGAGAGAGTGAGCCAATCAGCAGTAGGGGGCATGTCCACTCATGATGGGGGAGGGGAGAGAGTGAGCCAATCAGCAGTAGGGGGCATGTCCACTCATGATTGGGGAGGGGAGAGAGTGAGCCAATCAGCAATAGGGGGCGTGTCCACTTGCTGTTTCCCAGAACCAAGATATGCTGCTGTTGTAATGTTATCTCTAGTAAGACGAGTTTTGAGAGTCATTGTTTGTCTGCTGTTGGCGACTAACAACCAACTCTTGCTTGGATATACACTTGTGTACTTTGTTCATTTCTTGTTCTTCACTGTCATTTGCCATCTTCACTTTATTTTACGTGAAGCATTATTTTGCTTCCCTTCTGCTATGATAAAAAAAGACATCCACTCTTGAATTGAGTGTTCAAGCATTTTGGGGGCGGAGCAATAAAGGGAGGGGTGTGTTTGTTTGGGTTGATTTAATATCAACAGTGTTTCTCAGAAATCGCTTACTGCACCTTTAATTAGGATTTTATTCTGTTTTAATGTGCAAAAGCACACTATCGTTCAAAAATTTGGGGTTAGTAAGATTTTTTTAATGTTTGTGAAAGAAGTCTCTTCTGCTTACCAAGAATGCATTTATTTGATTAAAAACACAGTAAAAACAGTGTGAAATATTACAATTTTAAAAAACTGTTTATGTAAATATATTTTGAACTGTAATTTATTCCTGTGATCAAAGCTGAATTTTCATCATCATTACTCCAGTCTTCAGTGTCACATGATCCTTCAGAAATCAATCTAATATGATAATTTGCTGCTCAAGAAACATTTCTGATTATTATAAATGTTGAAAGCAGTTGTGCTGCTTCATAAGTGTGTGGAAACGTCATACTTTTTCCCCCAAGATTCTTTGATGAATAGAAAGTTCAAAAGAACAGCATTTATTTGAAATAGAAATTCTTTGTAACATGTAAAATGTCTTTACTGTCACTTTTCATCAATTTTATACATCCTTGCGGAACAAAAGTATTACAATTTTACAAGCCCCAAACTTCTGAACAGTAGTTAAGATTCTCTATGAATCATCGTTGCATGAAATACAGAAAAGAATGTTTAAAATTAAGTAGTGTCCAGTATGAACAATAATTGTAGTTAAAGTTATTCTACAATAGTTCTTGTGCTGAATTACCTCTTTCGCATCGGGCAGTCTTTCATAAAATGTCCAATCTTCCCACAAATGCGGCAGCAGCGGTCATTGGGTGCGAGCTTGCCCTCGGTCAGCACCTCTGGGTCGAAAAAGTACTCCTGCAAACAGTGAATTTGAGCACTTGTATATAACTTGACTTGTGGGGCGTCTTACAGAATTGACATGCTCAAGGTAAAGGACACAAACCATTTTATTTGAATACTCTGGTGGAAAGACTCGGACAGGGGTGCCGAAAACTCTGCGGGCGTTGATGAAGGCCTTCATGATGAAGCTTGCCACTGTAAACATAAAACACAACCAGACACAGGGAAAAAACACATTCATTGCATTAGATGGCAAGATATCAAACGTCATTTATCTATAAAAATGTACGAAGTTAAGGCCCGTTCACACCAAGGACAATAACATCTAAAAATCTCCACAAAAGTCCACATCACAACTACAACGGCACAGAGAAACGATATCGTTGGAATCACTTTCAGAATGATTTTTTTCCAGCTGATGAACGATAAAAACATTGAGAGAGCCAATCAGAATCCATCCTGCTTTAAAAAATTTGAACATTTTAAGCGACAGACGACAAAACTGTAGCGTGCGCCTATAATAAACAGAACAATATTGTGCGTTGTGTGGACACTGTTATAGTTATCTTTATAGTTCATTCTTGGTGTGAATGGTTGACTACCATAAACTTAGAATTATTATCCATTTACTATATTTAAGGTGGTTGGAACACAAAAAGTTGCTGATGGAGATAAAAACCTGAAATAGTTTAAACAATCAAACAAAGAAGCTAACTGCAGGTGTTTAAGTACAGGGTTTATACATTTAAAACTGAACTTCAATAAAGTTAGGTCATGTAATACAACAATGAAACATTGACATGCACCCTCATAATATGATTATAACGAGATTTAGGCAATATCGCGATTAAACACCTCATGTAAACTCAAAACTTTAAATTTATGCAATTAAGCTCATAATCATAGAAACCATAATCATAGTAAAATGTGACGTATGCCGATTTTAATAGCAGTAAACGGGCATGTAAATCGCATCTATTCCACGCTGACCAAAGTGTGCATGAACATGAGCGGTGCTGAAGTTTAAATTCATAAAGTTGTGTGACATGAATACAATACAGTATATTGATGGTTAGGGGTGCAACGGATCAAAAAACTCACGGTTCGGATCGTTTCTCAGATCAGAGTCACGGATCGGATCATTTTTCGGATCAGCAAAAAAAAATGTTTTTTGAATTTATTAACGCTTTTAAATTATTAAATTAAAATATATAAAATCAACTTAAAATGCACAATGCATAATATCTTCTTTTTAACATAATTAATGAAAAACAACTTAAAGTGCAACATAAAAAGGCATCTCCTTCCTTTAAACATGGACCAATGCTTGATGTGTTTCCACTGTCATATAGGGCTGTCAAAATTGCTCAAAAATGACGTTCGAATATTCCCTCTAAAAAACACATAGCCTATTCGAATTATTCGAACATCTGGTTGCGCATTTTGTAAATGACGCGCATTACGTCAATAACAGGACAAATTAATACAAAGAGACATAACTACTTGTATGGGTAGTTTATTTAAGTTTAAACATATTTGACAACGTATTACCTACACGAAAACAAGTAAATCAACTAATGGCCAAGACCGCAGACCTCACTCTCGCTCGCTCGCACTCGCAGGCACTCTTTCTCTCTCTCTCGCCGTCACCCATGCTGCGTTCACACCAAACGCGAATAGAGTGTCTGGCGCGAGTGATTTCAATGTTAAGTCAATGTAAAGACGCGTTTACGTGCGTCTGGAGGTTTTGTGGCGCGAATGAGGCGTCACACTCTCTGCGGTTCATAACGCTCGCCATGACCACGCTTGTGTGTGGACTGAACATGCATGCGCACAACTTTTTTTTCATAAATCAATCCGCGGATCACGTGTGTGCCGAACCGAAGATATTGATCCGAACGGATCACGGATCAATGATGATCCGTTGCACCACTATTGATAGTCAAAAACACTGAACTGGAGACATTTTTAGGCTGGATACCAAAGAACGGCCAAATAAATCCATACGAGTTAGAAAAGCTTGACCAGTAACACACCGACTCCATGTGAGTTCATCATCTGTGCTGGGCATTGGGGTATGTGAAGAATAGCAGTAAAATAACCACAATTCTTAGCGAATAATCAGAATGATGAAAACGGCATGTAAACGTAAGTGAAGGGGTTTGCGGCTTGTATCATGTAAACTACTTGCCGTGATTAAGTCCTTACTCTGTTTACATTTGCACCAAATGATGTGATATTTCCAATTATCAGAGTCAATGAAAGGTAGGGTTTGTATGGAGCATAATACATGCAACAGTAAAAGAGTAAAAGAGAAAAACATGACATACTTCTCCGTGAGAGACCAGCTCCAAGATTATGACTCAAATCAAAGGGATCTGAAAGAGGAAAGAGAAAGAAAAATGATCAGCTACAGTCTTGCACATACAGCGTTGAGGAATGTCTGTTATAAAAGTAAAAAGTTTTCAAAATGTAAATTACGCTACTTGCAACATGCTACCGCTAGGGTTGGGAATAGAAAATGTATTCAAATTATACGTTATTAAATAAAAATTTCGATTCCTCTTATTGATTCCCTTGGGTGCATTTTAATATGACTTTAAACCATTCAAGCGCAAGAAGACTCGCGCACGGTTTTCTGAGCTGCACACACATCCGAAACGAGCGCACAGAAAGCCGCCTCTCATACCGTGTACTGCGCGATACTGAACTGAGTTCTCTTCCGCGTCTTTTTGTACTTGGACAAATACACATACAATTTTTTAAATAATATCCTCATAAACAGTCGGTTTTCTTAAGTGAACGCAAACAGTTGACAAAGAAAACGCATGTGTATCAGTATATTGGATTTGTTCAGCTCTTAAAGTGACAGCAGCCTAATATTCCTGCGGCCGTCTCTATAATAACGTTAATCAAACAGCAAAAGACAACGAGAAAATTGTTCTTTGTTCTTGACACAATAACTTTTGTAACTATATTTGTAATGTATATTTTATTTATAAAGTGCAGTGTTATTTTAAATCTGATTAGTTTCTGTACCTGAATACCTTAACACTGTTTATTTCAATAGTATCTTTGTTCAGTTGTATTTATTTGTGCGATTGCTAATTTGTTTATTTGTTCTTTTTTAATTACTGAGTGGTTACTTGTCTTTAATAATGCTTGAAATGTATATTAGTTGTTTTTGCTATGGTATTTTTAAACCACAGGCAAAAGTTCCTCACTGTTCTTTAGCCCGTTCATTTTTGTTCATGGTAATCAGCTACAATGAAATGTTTTGCAATAAGACTTAGAATAAATGTGAATGATAGTTTTTTTTTTTTTTACCCGAAAGATTCGATATTAGGAACCGATTCAAACGATACCCAACACTAGTTACCGCTGCATATTCATAGGTTCTTGGCCTGATTTTTGCCACTCGTCAAGAGTTTATTTCTTGGTCTTACCCTCGATGGCCAGATGTTTGGAGGTCCATTGCTTCTTGAAGGTGGTGAGAGGTTCTTTTCTGCGGATGCAGATGACAGACTCCTTGAAGTCAAACGTCTCGGTGTAAAACTGCAGCAGGCCGAGCCACAGCTGCCCGACTGACTCCCTGTTCTTCCTGTACTCCGGCCAGTGTTTATGCTGAGGAATGAGCAACAGTCCCAGGCTTAACAACTACTACAAAATAAGTCTTGAGACGTGTGTTTTTTAATACACGTAAAAAAAAAAAAAAAAAAAAAATCAGATCTAAAAATCAATCTAGAACTTTTTACAATTAACAGTGAAATAAAAATGTGTTTTTTTTGGACCTCACTCACCAAGTTCTTCAAATCCTTAAAGAAATGTACATCCCAGCCATCTACAAGGACTACTGGCTTCTTCTCGCCTTCATATATCTACAAAAGACAAATACAAAATTAATTCAGAGTGAATGTATGTTTTACATCAATCTCATCCCATAATACAGTAGATTAGGATGTCCTTAATGATTACTTTTAGCAATATAGAAGAATACACACAAAAAGGGAGAGAAATAAATCCCATTTTAACCTATATTCAAATATTGTTTACGTTGAAATATCAGAATTATTGAAATATATTTATTGGGTTATGCACTAGGAAACATGCACTTCTAAATTACATGAAATAGGAATACAATGTTTTTAATTTAATTAAGAATTGATTTTTGGTGTTTCATTTACACAAAATCATTTATCATAAGTAACTGTCATTGAAAAGGTTATAATTGTCAAGAACGACACCTCTTGGAGAACTGGGATAACAGCCGGGCTTCTTTGTTGAAGGAAGTAAAGGACCATTAGAGTGTACGCATACGAAGAAAGACTACCACGAGATGCATCGCCAATGTCACACACCTGAAAGACAAACATTATCAAGATCATAAATATGTTAAAGTGCCCCTATTATGCTTTTTCAGATTTGACCTTTCATGCGGTGTGTAATATAGTTGTTTGTGAGAGTAAAATGTCTGCAAAGTTTCAAAGATCAAAGTGCAGATAAATGGAGTTGTAGTCTCCTAAAAGACGGAAGTGATTCTGAACTGAAACGAGTCTCAGTAATTCCAGTCTTGATTCCTGCTGAACCTACGCAAGTTTAAAATAAATTTGCATAATGCCAGTCTGTGCTCTTCATTGGCTGCCAGTGAACAACGTCAACTTTGACCCTCAAACACTGTAGTTGTAGCTGAGACTGGAAGAGTTTGGTTTGAGTTGTTCATGTTGAGAAGACGCTGTTTTTTTGTGCTATGAAAGCAAATCCAAATCCTTTGATGCACTTCTGAAGGATGAGACTCACGCTGGAATTGATTCAGTAAAACCTATGCCTATTACTGTTCGCATCACTGTGTATCAAGTGTGAAGAATATCTGGAGCTGAAATTCAGATATGCTAATGTATGTTTCGTCCTTCATCTTTTCACCAAAAGCAACTTTCTGGATTCTTTCTCATTCAAGCTTCAGGCTTGACCACTGACTAAGATCTCTATGACTGAAGCAATAATAACATCCGTTCATGAATGTGTCGAACTTACTTTGGAGAACACTTTCATGACATAGCAGAGGATCTTCACCCGAGCGTCAATTGCAGCATAAGATGCAAGCAACTGTGTGTTGTGCAAAGCCTGAGGAAACAAAACGGAAAAATCTTGGTTGCACTTTGTTTGTGGACTTGCAGCACTTGAATTTACACGAGAAAGAAATGAGGGTATCACTTTATTTTAGGGTGTTCGTGGTACAGTGTAATTTTACATTTAAGTACTGAGTAATAATAATAAACTACATGTACCTACTATAGGGTAAGGGTGTGTTTTAAGGTTAGTTGCATGTAATTATGCACAATATATAGTAATTGTCTTTGTTACATGGTACATGTAATTACTATTGTACTGTAAAATAAAGTGTTACTGTACTGAGTAATATAAGTGAATTACTTAGACGTAATATGGGTTTAAAGGTACAGGGGTAGTTCAATATATATATATAAAATTTTATTTTTATATTTTTTTTATAAAAGATGCATACATTAAGATAGGATTCTAATAGCAAATTGTACACTAAACTTACTAAACTAAAGAATGTGGATTGCAGAACCATGAATTTAATAAGAGACACAAGCTCTTGAAGCTCCACCCCCTGTGCCGGAAGCAGCAGCTCATTTGCATTTAAAGGAACAGACACAAAACGGTGTGTTTTTGCTCACCCTCAAAAAATTCACCCGACAATTTTAACATGCTATATAAAAATATCTGTGGGGTATTTTGAGCTAAAACTTCACATACACACTCTGAGGACATCAGAGACTTATTTGACATCTTGTGGAAACGGCATTATACCACCCCTTTAATAAGAAGGACAATGACATTTGACCTAGTGATGTGTTCACATTAAGTCTGCTATAATTGAATGATCATAAGATGATTGATCTTGATGCCAACAGATTGTATCTGACCACAATTGTGTTTGAATCTGAGTGTTGCCTGTGTATGTGTGCCTGACGAAGATTATTTTTATCAAAACATTGCTGTTATATTTTGCAAATGAAGGGAATAGTTAAACATAGGGCAGATATTTTGTTTTGATCCTTTTGAAGAAAGCCAAACAAGCAAAGTACTTGTCTTTTGCCAAAATATTGAAGTTTAAAAATTGGCGATAGTGAACAAGCTACAATAACTTTTGCAAATATGTAAAGAGGGCTTTCTTCGTATAAAATTCTAACGCTATTAACAATTGCAATGGTTTAAACTTCCACTTAAAAAGGTTTAAGTTTGGACGTGTAAAAATAATGCAACAGAATTATTCTCTCACCAGTGTATTGTACAAGCTTATATCTCCCTCTAGTCCAGTTTTGGCATGGTAAAACTTCACAATTGGGACTTTTGCAGTAGTAATAGGTAGGATGTTTCTCAGGCCTAAAATGAACGGATGGATAAATAGACATGGGTGTAAAACAAAAGCACTGATTTATTTGAAAAACAAGCATTTAAAGTAAACCTGAGGTTGCCTGAGGTTTACAGAGAGGCTCTTTGTCCTTTCATTTACCAGTCAGAAGATTAGAGCTTCTGAGAGAGGACAATGTATAAGACAGTCTTTCCCTTCCTAAAAAATGTCAAATCTATTTAACAGTGAACAATACAAAACATGATTACTGAATGAAAGGAGTGCCTAGCGCAAACAACAGGCAATTTCACAATCACACCCCCCCAAAAAAAAACCTTACCATGGTGTTTCCGTAGAGCTTTGGCCAGGCTCTCAATAACAGCCATGTAGTCCAAGCCCTATCAGAGGAACCAGATTAGGAAACTTAATGAACACGCAATACAGGGTATACATAGTTCACAGTGCATAAATAGTTTATGTAATCCGTTCATCAGCTTCACATTTTTGAAAGAAGTCTCTTTTGCTCACCAAGGCTGTATATATTTGATCAAAAATACAGCACAAACAGACAAAGTATAAAAAAAATACTATTGATCAAAGTAGAATTTTCAGCATCATTACTACAGTCTTCCGTGTCACATGATCCTTCAGAAATCATGCTAATATGTTGATTTGCTGCTCAAAGACATTTATGATAATCATCAATGTTGAAAACAAAGATGTGCTGCTTCATATTTGAGCATTTCTTCAGTATTCAGGATCAGAAAGTTTAAAAGAAGCATTTTTTTCTTATGTAACATTATAAATATCTTTAACGTCACTTTTGATCAATTGAATGCATGTTTGCGACCTTGTGTAGAAAGAGTCATTACCGCTGCTGTGTCCTGGCCTTCTAGAGTCATACAGATGTCCAAGTCACTCTGTTTAAAGCCAAACCCATTCTTGGATGAACCAAACAAAGCCAACTTGGCTCCTGATAAATAAATAAAAATACACATCAACAAATAAGTATCTGTATAGTCCTCTCATTAAATACATATAAAACAGTCGGTTACACTTTATTTTAAAGGGATAGTTCGGCCAAAAATCATATTTAACCCATGATTTACTCACCCTCAAGCCGTTCGAGATGCATATGTCAATAATTTTTCAGACGAACACATTTTCAGTTATTTTAGAAAATGTCTTAGATTTTTCAGTGGTTATAATGTCAAGTTATGGGGTCCACCTCCTTTAAGTCCCAAAAATGTGCATATCATTTTTGGCCGAACTATTCCTTTTTAAGGTGTCATCGTTACAGTGTAATTATATATTTAGATACTGAGTAATATTAAGCAACTACATGTACTTACTATAGGGTTAGGGTTAGGCATAGGGTTTGGTTGAGGGTTAGTTGCATGTAATTATGCATATTTTACTGTTATTACTATGATAAGTGTGTGTAACAAGGACACTGTAAAATAAAGTGTTACCAAACAATCTTTGACAAAATAGAGTAAAAGACCAGCAAAAATGTTGATATCCAACTTAAAAACAAGTGGAATCTCACTACTCTAATGAGGTGTGTATTAAGCAAATTGTTCTGCTTCGCCATTTTGTTTATTTGTGGACGAAGTGTCGTGCAGCAATACAGAAGAAGAAATCCCTCAGCGCATTTAAACGGAAAAATACCAAACTTTACATACTTAGATTCTATACAGTTTCACCAAGCGGCATTACCTGGCACTTGATCTCTCAGGTAAGTCTCAAAGTCTTGCAAAATGTGTTCTCTGACCTTCACCTCCACATCATCTGGTGCAAAGTCACCTAAATAAATGCAATCATTTTTATTGAATCAGTGAAGCTACATGCAAAAATGTAAGCACAAGTTAGATTTTAACATTTAATAAAACAAAGAAAGATGTATGTAAATAAAAAAAGATGTATGCAACAATGTGCACATGTAGAAACCCATAGATAACCGTAAAAGGTGTAGGAAAGGCAAAGACTTGAACTATTTGTCTGTATCTTCCCATAACAGAATTACCAGTCTACATTTCATCCTCAGGTTGAGTTCACTACAATAAAGGAAAAAAAATTAAAGAATGTCTTCATGTCAACATATATCCACCGTGTACTTACGGTAGCATTGCTCACAGACTTCATTGAGGATCTTCAGGAAGTCTAGAGTCATGGGTGGAAGGCGCTTTAACTCCACTCGCTTGAAGTCCTCGGGACAGTCCTGTTTTGAATGTCCGTCACTCTTGCAAAGGCCGCATATCACAATGGGGGACTAGCAGGAAAAAAAAAACAGATAATTTGTCACCATGAACCACATTCAATGGTGAATAAAGACTGGTGCTGGAATTGCAGATGCATGAATTCACAATAAAGTTAAAAGACATCATTAAAATGTCAAAAGAAACATTTAAAGTGCCCCTATTATGCTTCTTCGGATATTATCTTTCATGTCGTGTGTAATATAGAGTTGTTTGAGAAAGTAAAAAATGTCTACAAAGTTTCAAAGATCAAAGTGGAGTTATAGTCTCCAATCACCAATCACAACAGACTGGGCCGTCTGACCAATCAGATCAGAGCAGGTTCTCGGAAAGGCGGGGTTTAGAGCTGATGCTGTAATGTATATTATGAGAAAATTAAAGTGTTTTTTGACTCTGGATGCATGTAAACCTATTGTAGGAACCTTTAAAATAGCATAATAGAGGCACCTTAGTATTGCATTCTCAACAATTGCTTGACAAGAGCAGCTGGCAACAATAACAAACATTAGTACTTTTTACATTTAATAAGTTTGGATGTTCTCACATAGACATGCAAAACATGAGAATGCATATTTACCTTGCCATCGCTGAAAACCCTCTTGGTGAAGACATAATGAACGCCTTCAAGGTCCAACTGCGTTCCTGCAGGCGACTCAGATTCAGATTTGGAGCGCTCTGCTTTTGGCTTGATTTGGACAGATGCTGCTTCCTCGGGATCGCCTACATCGGATCCCACATCGTCACTCGTCTCCCGGTCGAAGGGGAAGATCTCGTCGCCAGAAGGATCACCTCCAGATTCATCGAGCTCGATGTCATCGTCGTCGTCATCTTCCTCATCTTCTTCACCCTACAGATGTGCACACTCAATTTAATTTCACCTCAGAACTAACGCAAAAACTGTTTCTTTAGTATTTCACATTTATCTGAAATTATAGCGTAAATGTACTAAAGATCTTTGTCTTATTTTAACTGGAAAAGTTTTTTTTTTTTTTTTACAAAAAAAAGAAAAAAATCTTAAATTTTTTACTTCATTGGAATGATACGAAACTTGGTAAAGGTTTTGGCACTTGCTATGTGAACATGGACATGATTAGAAAAGGTTAAGTGGTTCTGAAAAATAGTCACTAGTGCTCCTCGCGGTCAAAAATGAGCATATTAGAAATTAATTGGAGGCAAATTTTATCTAGTGAAAACTTTTGGTACTGCGGCCAAACAAAATCTTACTGAAAGCTAATTTTTTGAGATATCAACCTCAAATTTGGAACACAGCTTGTTTAGATTTTTGATTTTCTTGCAGTTTAAGAGTAAAACGTGATTTTGAAAATACATTGTATAAAAATGTAAAATTATATTTTTGGACATTTTTCATAATACACATACAATTCTGTTACTTTTTAAAACTTTTTTCACTTCAGCAATAATCTGCCAAGTGTCGTCTTAGAAAAGACATCAAACTTAAGTCTGGGCTCTAAAGCATTCAAGGTTTACGACAGTGGAAATTAAATTTTCAGGTCTATGCTCAAAAAATGAATAAATTGATTATAAATACAGCATAAATATAATTTAGTATACTGCAATTTTTTTTTTATAAAAAAAAATATTATCAAACTAAAATATAGTACATTATTTTCATTGAAAAAAAAAAAAAAAGGGTAATTTTTGCCCGACACACAAAGAGCACTAGAGGGTAAGAAGAAATTTACCTGAGAAACTCTAATGCATAAAAATTCAAGGGTATCATATGAGGATCTAATTTCCCTTGATTTCAGAGCTGTTCCTAAACTCAAGTGCATGATGAAAAGAAGACTATTTCTTCTCAATCTACAGTAGTCAACATTTAAAGTGGATCAAAAAATTCATCAAAGTTATAAATTAATTTTGAACTGTCTTAGGACAACTTCGATGAACTTTTTTGATCCACTTCAAACGTTGACTACTGTATTCACACGCTTGCACACCTCAGTCTCGGCGTCAGAGTCGGCCTCTTCCTCATCGTCCTGCTCCAGCTCAATCATATAGTCAGAGTCTTCCAGATCTTCGGTACTGTGAGGACTGGATCTCGCACGGGATCTGTTCAAATCCTCAGCTGGCACTTTCTTGCTTTTCTTCACCGCGTCGACGTGATTCACGGATTTATCAGTTTGACTGTTTGAACGGACTTTCCCAGCTTTGCTTTTTGGAGAAGAAGCAAAGTACTTATAGGTTGTTTTGAGACAATGACACATATAGTCAAACATCATCTGACTACTCAACGTCCGAGCCACATTCCTCTGGACGGCGAATGGATCTGAGAAAGAAAACAGAGATAAATATTGATATGTCACATATCTAGGCAGACCTACACTACCAGTCAAGAGTTTTGGATCGGTGAGATGTTTTTAAAATCAGTCTCTTTTGCTCACCAAGGCTGCATTTATTTGATTAAAAATGCAAAAAAAATAAACAGTAATATTGTTAAATATTATGATAATGTTTTCTATTTAATATATTGTAAAATGTAATTTATTCCTGTGATCAAAGCTGAATTTTCAGCATCATTACTCCATATTGTTGAATTAAATTGATCAAAAGTTACAGTAAAGACATTTATAATGTTACAAAAGATTATATTTCAGATAAATGCTGTTCTTTGTAACTTTCTATTCATCAAAGAATCCTAAAATAAAAATTGTACACAACTGTTTTCAACATTGATAATAATCATAAATGTTTCTTGAGCAGCAAATCATCATATAAGAATGATTTCTGAAGGATCATGTGACACTGAAGACTGGAGTAATGATGCTGAAAAATTCAGCTTTGGTCACAGGAATAAATTACATTTTACTATATATTCACATTGAAAACAGCTGTTTTAAATTGTAATAATATTTCACAATATTACTGTTTTTTTTTGTTGTATTTTTAATTAAATAAATGCAGCCTTGGTGAGAAGAAGAGACTTTTAAAAACATAAAAAATCTTACCGATCCAAAACTGTTGACTAGTAGTGTACAGGTGAAACTCGAGGAATCTGAATATCATGCAAAAGTTATAATTTTGATGATTATAGCTAACAGCTTATGAAAACCCCAAATTCAAAATCTCAGAAAATTTGAATATTACATGAAAAAAAAAGGATTTTAAATACAGAAATGTCAGCCCTCTGAAAAGTATAATCATGCATATGTATATAGTTATATATAATAAATATATTAGTTTCACCTTTTAATTAGAATTACTGAAATACATGAACTTTTACACGATATTCTAATTTTTCGAGTTTCACCTGTATATAAAAAAAGAACTAGGTCACCTGATGCCATGTATACCTTCTATTGCAATCCTCTTTTTGGGCCAGTCTTTCAGATCCCGCCACAAGTCACCGTTTGTACGCACGCTAATGACTTTCTCGGGTATTTGAAATTCCAGTGAATAATATCGCAGTAACTCGACCCACAGCTTCCCCAGCTGTACAGGAGGACTTCGGTCTTTGAAAACCAGTGGAGACTATTCAGAAAAAAAAAAAAAAAAAAAAAAATCAAAACAATGAACCAATCGGTTAAAAAATGTTATGGAAGCTTGTTTCCGCCACGGAATACAAAATAAAAGTTAATTGCGACTTTTTCCATCTCGCAATAATTTTTTTTCCTCAGAAATGCGAGTTTATAATCACTCAATTCTAGAAATTTTTTTTTAATTGCAATATATAGTTATAATATATAGATATAAACTTTGTGAGTTATAAAGTCTGAATTGCGAGGTAAGTCCAGTGAGGATGGGACTGGTTTTCTAAACGATATTTGAGTCACAATTCTTATCACCTGATGTCTGTGATTTCATGTCATGATTTGGACGGGACTATGCTAGTGTGTTTACTAGAGGTGGGAGTGTGTGAGTGTGTTTTCTAGACGTGGGCGTTACAGAAGGTCATCTGCGGTCTAGTGTTCAACATGCAAGATTGTTTTCGATTTCGGATGGGATTTGATTTCTCAGAGGACCGTAGAATTAGCTGTAGGTAATTTGCCCTGGAATTTATTCTGAGGTTGTGTGTGAAAAACACTAACTTGTCAGATTCGGACAGGATTAAAATCACTAAGTACACCCGTGAAACAGGAATTTCTCCATGAAAACTAGTCTCATCCGAATAGGGCTATTTAATCACAATTCTGAGGAATAAAGTCAGAATTGTGAAATATAAACTTGCAATTCTGATATATTTTCTCACAATTGCAAGTTTTTAACCTCGTAATTCTGACATTATAAATCGCAATTGTGAGAAAAAAATCAATTGTGAGATAAAATGATGCAATTACATTTTTTTATTTCGTCGCAAAAACAAGCTTCCATGAAACACAGTGGTGGTTTTGTTGACTTTCTTTTGGCTTGACCTAAAAATTGTCTTCAAATGAAACCTTTTGATGCAGAATACATGAATAACTGGGAACACACTAACCTTCCCCTTCTTGATGAGTTTGTCTTTATCTTGTGAATCGTTTGAGGTTGGATCGTATACCCAAAGCACGTGTCCTTTCTCAACCCCGGTTATGGAGAAACTCTTCAGTTTACTCACATGCAAACCCTAAAACAAGACACAACATCAGTCTCTGCATCGGAAATAACACAAATTAAACTACTTCACAATGAAAACCATTTCTCACAGGAACTTCCAGAACAAACATGAACAATTTTCTAAATTGTCTAGTTTCCAATAGTAATGCCATTCTGTTGTTCATTAGAGGTGTGCGATATGTGCGTCTATGATAATTTATTGATGCGTTTTAATGATGTGTGAAGCTGACATTATCAAGCATGTCAAAAACAAAGAAATGTAAAAAAAAAACAGGCCTTGAGAGTGATATCACTTTCATCTTTCATGTGCATATAAAAGCAGTGTATAGCGTATATATATATATATACACTATTTGCCAATATCACACACATCTAGTTCATTACAGGGCTTTCTGAAATACTTGATTGTGATTGGTCAGTTGCAGCATTCCCTGGTAAAATACTTATTTGCATGTTGATCATTAAACTGTAAAACTGTACGTGTCCAGTATACAGGTAAAATTATAAAATAATTGGTAACACTATTTAAATCCTATTTATAATGCATTATGAAAGTATTTTGAATGCATTAATTATGCATGCACCTTATAACGCATTATATGATCTCATGAATAATTGTAAACTCAGTTATGGATTATACATAAATGCTTTAAGAAAAGTGTTATCAAATAATTTCAGGTTGGATTTCAAACTTTAATTTCCCATATTTATTCATGAGATGAGTTTCTGTGTAATAAGCGGGATAATTATAGCATTAGGGTCTGCGTCTTGATAACAGTGTCGGGGGTTTAATTTATTTTTGCAATAATGACCGGCTGACTGCAGATTATCTCAGGTTACCTCTCCAAAAGGATCCAGATGCAATAATCAGGCATTGGTCCTATAAACTTGAATAAATGATGCATTAATGTTGAATCACACACCACGTGTTCGAGGTATGAAGGTAAGACGGGTTCCTTGCGTCGTTGCAAGAAGCTGATGACCATGAGGGTAAAGCAGTATGATGGAAGTCCACCTTCTTCCATCTGGTCTACACAACAAATCTAAATCACACAAACAAAAAACATCACATATTATGAGGATATTTATATAAAGCATGCAGAGCTTTACAATTCTTTATGCTGTTTCACTGTACATAAAAAATGCTACCTATTAAATCCATACAATATTATATTTAACTAACATACCATATGTGTCCCTGGATCACAAAACCAGTCACATGTCGCACGGGTATATCTGTGGCAATAGCCAACAATACATTGTATGGGTCAAAATGATCGATTTTTCTTTTATGCCAAAAATCATTAGGATATTAAGTAAAGATCATGTTCCATGAAGATATTTTGTAAATTTCCTACCGTAAATATATAAAACATTTATTTCTGTGAGTGAATGCAGCACAATCGTGAACATAAATGAACAACTTTAAAGGAGATTTTCTCAATGTTTTGATTTTTTTGCACCTTCAGATTCCAGATCTCAGGCCAAATATTGTCCTATCCTAACAAACCATACATCAATGGAAAGCTTATTTATCAGTTTTCAGATTATGTATAAATCTCAATTTGAAAAAATTGACCCATGTGACTGGTTTTGTGGTCCAGGGTCACATATGTCATGTTTCAGACAACACTGAGGACCATAGTAAACAAAACATGCAATTTTGCATTTTAAACTTGGCTGTAAAAACCTCCAGAGTGTCTATTAGGACAGATAACACTGAGCACGTCAGTCTCACCTTAGCCCAGAATCTGAAGCATATGATCAGCGGGATGAGCTGCGCTTCCAGACTCGCCATCTCGGTCAAATATGCTGTTGTTATGCATGCACTTTCATTGCCTGCACTGACTTTGCAGATCAGACCACTACAAAAGATCAAAAAGAGATTAAAAAAACAAATCATATAACATAAGTTTAAAGCAGTTTTAAAAAAGACAACTATTCCTCTGTCAATGAATTTAACATGCACTACCTTTACAAATGCTGGTACGATTTTTTTTATGTTTTTGAAAGAACTCACAAAGGCTGAATTTATTTGATCAAAAATACAGTTAAAATAGTGACACATTATTACAATTTAAAAAATATGTTTTCTATGTGAATATATTGCAAAAAATTATTTATTCCTGTAATCAAAGCTGAATTTTCACATGATCCTTCAGAAATCATTTAATATGCTGATTTGATGCTCAAGAAACATTTCTGATGTTGAAAACAGTTGTGCTGCTTCATATTTTTTAATTAATTAAGTTCAAAATAAACACATTTATTGGAAATAGATTTTTTTGTAACATAGAAGATGCCTTTAATGTCACTTTTGATCAATTTAATGCATGAATAATGATGAATAAACATAATTTTTTTTTTTTTTTTAAATCTTACTGACTCGAAAAACCTTTCGACATTAGTGTACATTTAAAAAAATACAATAAAACAATATAAAAAACTATATATACACATTTAAATGCAGTTAGCTTCATATTTAAACGTTGTAAAAGAATAATAAGCAAGGACACAGACCTTGATTTCTCTCTGCACACGACTACAGGCATCCTCCTGTGGAAGTCTCCCTCCACATTGACAAAAAGATCTGCAATTATGAAAATAAAACAGTGAGAAAAATTAAAACATACCATTGTTATTCTATATTGGAGGGTGCTTTTTCACACAATTTTTATTTGTGGTCACTGCTTTTTAACTTACCACTTTTAGAGAGATGCTCTTGAGCCACGAGCAGAATATCAGGATGCTGGAACTGATGAGAGATGTATTTTTCTTAATTACGAAACAATTATTGACCAAACTTCATCAGCAAAAGTAAAAGATTATTATTGAAAAAATTCATTTTTGTAAAACGTCGCCCAAATCCACGGCTAGCGGTGCATTACATGGTTTGAATGCACTCGGGAAGTTCTTGGCCTCCATGTCATGCATTAAAATCATTGAATGCACAGCTAGCCGTGGATTAGGCTTTTAAACTGCATATGCCATGGTTTATGTGTTAGCTATCACAGTGTACACACACTCACACAGCAAACTTTAACACTGTGTCTAAATGTCAAAAAGTCTGATAAGAGCCTTAATAAATGATATTGCTTTGTGATGCCTGTATTAACAACTGAAGAGAGTAAAGTTCACTTCATGCTAGCTTTAATCAAGTTGTTGTGCAGTCTAGCAAGAATTTCTTAAAGGGGTCATATAATGGTACATGCACTTTTACAAGTTGATTGCACTGAAATGTCTGTTGGCAGTGCCTGTACACAACCATCCTATCATGATTAAAATCCATCCAGTGGTTTTGTTTTAATCTCCTTATATGTTTGACCATCTATGAAATCAAGCCGTTCGATATTGTGACGTCATAAGATCGTACGCCCCTCCCGCGATTGTGATTGACAGCCGTGTTTCAACACAAGACCTGCCCTGAGCAAGCTGTGACAGCCGTCGTCATAGTAGTCCGCCATTGTTGTTATGCTGGAGCAGAATGGCGTCTAAGTGATTGTGGTGTTCTGTTCTTAGATGT
>NC_138225.1:52304985-52582485 GCF_964197995.2 Scardinius erythrophthalmus
TGAGAAAAGAACAAAGAACGGCACTGAAGTCATTCTTAAAAAAGGAAGATGTTTTCGGAGTTTTGCTGACCGGATACGGCAAAAGTTTAATCTCTCTGACTACGTCACCTTTGTTGCTCTGGTTGGTTGTAGCACTATCCTATTGCGTGAAAGACAACCGTTTATCCCGCCCCTCGGATTGAGCCCTGCCAATGGTGTGTTCCCAGACCCAACATCTTGATCTGGGTCTGGCTTGTCAGGCTAGCAAAGGGTCTCAACTGAAAAAAAATGCTGCGCTGCCAAAACGCTCTCAAGCGACCATGGCTAGGTGTTTTCAGCTGGCTAAAAACGCTTTGGTGGACACCTGGCCTAAAGCCTACTGTATCACATTTGATATGCCTCTAAAAATGATCAAAACTTTGATTAAAAAACCTCTTGCACACAATCTACTACATGTCGTCTGTTTGATAGTTTAAACTTTTTCAGCAAGTAAAAGGCCTTTTAGTTTAATTGTAAAAACGTTCACCTTCAGCTCGTGCTTCACGTGTCTGAAATCTACTGATTTTGAAGTAAACATGAGAATAACTGTTATATTGTTAGTAATATTTCAAGTTGAACACTTACTAGACTGAAGCAACTCAGTTTACTTGATTATCCATACATATTTTTTTTTAGAAAAACCATGTTATGTGAGTCTCAAATATGATCAGGCTTCAAATATGATGGCGAGGCTTCTGTGTTGTTATGGGTGGTTTATTTGAGTGTTGTACATTCATGTCATGCTTCATTCCTCCGAGGAAACATTATAGCCCACCCTCAGGTTTCTCACTCGTGCAATTAGATCCCTCCAGATTGAGTTTCAGCCATGTCCATTCATGCTTTCTGTGAGCTATCATGCGTCACCTGAAGAACTGCAGCATGTTAATGTGACCTCGGATATTTATTAAAGGCTTTGTCTGTGTGTGTTTTTTTTTTCAGGCCAACTTGCTTTCTATAATGCTGAAAACAAACAATTACTCCATACTTTTAAGATGAAGTTCACCCAACCTGTTGTTCCAGCTTTCATGGTGAGTTTGGAGTACAGACAACATGCAAATATGGGTTATTCTATTGCAAACCATGCACAAGCATTTCCATGAAATATGTTTAAAAAGATGATGTTTTTAATCAAATCAGGCAACAGGAAAGAATTGATTGTTTACAAATAATACAAGCTTGTAGTAGTATTATCACTGAAACACCATTTCATCTTTGAGATAATGATATTTAAAAATAAACATGAAGCATTCAGAATTATGCTAATTGCATTTTGAGCAGTAGTGGTTACACTTTATTTTAAGGTGTCCTTGTCCATGTAATTATACACTAAAGTACTGAATAATGATAACTGATGCACTTACTTTATGGTTAAGATTAGGGTCTGGTTTAGAGTTAGCTGATTGTAACTTTGCATAATTTACTATAGTAAGTACTTTTAACATGTAGGGCCCTATCTTGCACCCAGCACAATTGACTTTGTACACCGACGCATGTTTCATTCCTATTTTGCACCCGACGCACAGTGGACTTTCCCTCCACAGACTTGCGCTCCCGGGGGGCGGTTCAGCGAAAAGAGGAGGCGTGTTCCGGCGCAAACGTTCCCTGGTGCTATTTTGCAGTTTCAGAAAACAATTCCGCCTCAGACCAGGAGAAACCTCGTCTAAAGTCAGTGGCGCGTTATTCAGATGCTATTTTAAGGGCGCATGCTTTGCCATAATGTAGCGTGTGCACAACGTGCATACACTTTGCTTCTCTCATCTACACAGACGCAGCAGTTACATAATACTAATACTAATAATGTAATGCATAATTACAAGGAAAAATATTACCACACGAGGGAAATCATTGTGGTGTCCATGAAGATGTGAAAAAATAGGCATAAATCTAGCTTACACATTTACCCAAAT
Source organism: Scardinius erythrophthalmus (assembly GCF_964197995.2). Taxonomy (NCBI): domain Eukaryota; kingdom Metazoa; phylum Chordata; class Actinopteri; order Cypriniformes; family Leuciscidae; genus Scardinius; species Scardinius erythrophthalmus. The sequence goes on from NC_138225.1 coordinate 52,306,911, forward strand.
TATTATACGCCTGTTTAACCAAAGCTAATTTGGGTGTGTTTCTCCATCCCCAATGTCACTTCTCTGTGTTTTACGGCCCTGACGAGAACGTCGGTCTCCTCGGCTGTGAACCGCTCCTGGCAAATCCGCCGTTATAATAGCAATCCGCCATGGAACAAGCGCGTCTGCTCTTAAAGGGAACGTGAGATGTCGCTCTGATTGGTTTATTTCACGTTATGCCCAAACCACACCTATGAGAAATGAAGCGACTTCAGACCAACCCGCTTTAGATTTGCATCCGAGATCCGCCCACAAAGTTACTTGCGTTTCGCATTTGATACTTGAGTTTCAGATCGTTAAAATAGGGCCCTTACAGTATAACAAGGACACTACAATAAAGTTTTACTACAGCATCTTTATGACCTCAAACAAAACATCTCTTCGTCATAATACATTTTTTGTTGTTGCTAATGTTTCTTTGGTAAAAGATTAAAAAATTGGCATTTTATGTCTTCACTGCTGAAATAAACATGAACACAAACTGAACCGTAACTTAAGAGATGTGCTTGTCATTCCCGAAATGCCATCATTACTTGAAATGCCAGTCAATGAATCATTCGCTCAACAGAATCAATTCATTAATTGACACAACTGATTAAATCTTATGAATAAATCACAAGCAACAACAAAAACAAATCCTTCAGTTGTTTGTATAATTTATTCAAAATTAGAATAACAGTTTTGTTTTTCATGCTGTTAAGAAGGCTGATGTGAAGTTAACCAGTTATTCTTGAGTATTGTAAGTAAATATGGAAAATGTAATTAAATGTATTATTTTTTATTGTTCATCTTCTCTTCTTTTCTGCATTAGCTTGTGTACCACTTTAGTTCATACTTTAAACATGGCATTGTGTATTATTGGCTCTTGTATCAATTTGCTTGTAATATTCCTCATTTGTAATTTGTTTTGGATAAATGCATCTGCTAAATGAATACATGTAAAATTAATACACGTCCCATTGCACTTGCTATCTGTGTGCATTTCATCACGCATCCACGTCTCGAAACACATATCACCATCAACCAGTGTGTATGTAAAGCCATATATATACTATATAGCAAATCTCTACTGCTTGATTTTGTTTTTTAGTTCACAAAATGTAACTATTATCGCCCATTAAAATAAAGGTAATTGTGACTTTTTATTTCACAATTCTGACTTTTTTACTCACAATTGCGTGATATAAACTCGCAATTGCAAGTTATAAAGTTCTGCAAGTTATATTCTGACTATAAGACACAAAAAAGTCAGAATTGCTTTTTTGTGTTTTATAGTCACAATTGCGAGAAAAAAAAAAGTCAGAATAGTGTGGAAAATAAGTCAGAATTGCGAGTTTATATCCCACAATTCTGACTATAAGACATAGTCTTATCGTCATATATACAGACATATTATTTTATAGACATATAGTCTTATATAGTCACAATTGCGAGAAAAAAAAGTAATTCTGACTTAATTTTTTGCAATTGCGACTTTTGAATGCATTGCGAGATAAAAAGTTGCAATTATCTTTAAAATTGTTTTATTCTGTGGTGGAAACGAGCTTCCATACCCGGCTCTTTATATAAAGATCCAACTTTATCTGCTTACATGTAATATTAATATAAAATCTCAACTGCTTATATCTTTGCAAAATGTTAACTACATTATTGCCCAGATCTTATCTTCTAAATGCGACTATATGACAAGCGAAAAGTGCTAAATCGGCTTGACTTTACATGAAATATGATTACACCTGGATAATTGCATGTGCAGTTTTTTTCCCCACGTCAAAGTTGTTATCCGATGTGGTGAAGTTGCAGGTTCTGTTCATATTTTCAGATTATATGATGATCTGGATTTGTTGTTGTGTTTTTCGAATCTACATAGAAACAAGCCGTGATTTCAAACCAAGCATATTAAGAGTCTGGCTTTGTGGTTAAAGATCTCGGCTTATTTGCTAACGGTGGCTTGTTCAAACTTATTCTAAAGGTTTAAGGTTTCTAAAGTGGAAATGTTTTGTATTTCAGGTGTGGTGTGGCGGTCTGACTCTGACTACAGGCCTGCAGGTTCCCAGTGCTGTAAGAAGCTTCCAGAAAACAGAAAACGGTCTGGGAGGATCGAACAGCAGTATCTCTCAGCAGGATCCTTCCGTGGCCTGTGATATCTGCTTCTACGATAAACTGCCTTCAGTGGACGCTTCCCTCCTGCCCTGAACACTCCCCAAACCATCAGGACAGCCTGAGAACTGGACACACCTGCGATGGCCGAGGCATGTAGACTTCCAGGACGAGGACAGCTTTGACCAGCAGAAAAACACGGAGAGACGTTTCCCTTCACGTTCTCTTTGACAGACACTTGCTTTCATCAGGAGATGTTTGCATCAGAAAAGCTAGTCGCTTTATCAGGGAATAGTTGAGTGCACTTTCTTTTACTGATTTAGGTTGAATGAAGACATGCTTTTTTGAGTTGTTTGTCTTTCACTACTTGATTCTCATATTATGTTAGTTTTGTTCTGTGTAGTGTGAGTGTTTTACCTTTTTTTTCTGTAAATGTCCTGAGATCCGAAACTCTGTAGATCATCCTTCAGTTGGTGAATTCGACTCTGGAAAGGTTTGCACAAGTGTAAAAATGATAAAAGCTGCTTTTAATGTCCTCTGATGGTCATATACTGTTATTATATCTGGATAATAATTTTGGATGTGGACTGTGCGTTTTTGTTGTATACATGTGTCATCCCGAGTTAAGTTGATTTTTAAAAGTCATTTAGGTCTTATTTTTTGAATGAAGCAAGATTTTGTCAAACATTTGTGCAGAAACTAATAATCAAGCCTCTGTTTGTTTCTGTGTAACACTCCTAATGAGCTTAATTCCAAACATTAAAGCTCACCAAAGACTTCCATTCGTCTCAGTGTTGACTTTGGTCGCGCCATCTGGTGTTGGTATCACGAAACTGCAAGCAATTGGATGACCCTTTAAACTGCTACAAATTAAAGGGTTAAATCACCCAAAAATGAAAATTCAACCAACCTTACAAAACTTTATGGCTCTTCCAAAGCCACAACAAGGCAAGCCTGATAGGTTAGTATTAACAGCTTATTATCATTTAATGAATCAATCTTCAACATGTTTGCTCTTAGACTCATTTTGGATTGATCTATTGTTAGTTTACACCGGGGGAATGCTGATTTATAAGAGAAGTCACGACAATTGCACAACAGGCATCATTTTAGTTTTTCATTTATTTCTATGATATCCACAAACAGTGGTTGACACAACTCTGAACGAAATTCAATGACGTCAAGACTAATGTGATTGGTTATCAAGCCACACGTGATCCAAGTTGAGCCATGAACACTTGTAGGCTATGTATGTCCCTTTTTTCTTTTTTGCAGGCCTACATACAAACATACATACAAGATCACAGGGAAATGCACGGTTGTATCTCTTACAAATTACTATGAATAGCCTAATCATAACGAAATCTTTAGATTTAGCCTAATAAAAAAAAAAAAAAAAAAAAAAACAGGAAACAGGAAACATAAATATCATGGATTTGCGTACATCAAAATATGGAATTATATTAACAGAAAAAAAGAAAAGCACAATAATAAGGTTAAATCATATCTTTGAATAAATCGTCAAAATGCATCAACAATTTTGCACGTTTTTGTTATTTTTAAGTCTAAGGGATGAAATAAAAGTTAAATTCAGCAAGAAAAAGAGGAGGAGGCATAAGCCATTTAGCTTGTGAATTGGGAATTTTACATGCAAGATAAAGAAATCAACCGCGAATGCAAGAGACAACATCTTTGGGATTTCATATTAAAAGATGACCTCTTTGAGAGCGAATGTGTGGGTCACATTAGTATGGTTAAAAACATAAGAACTTAAGTCAACCCAAAATGTATTGGTTATAGCCTACTACACTCTTAAAACGGATGTGTTAAAAACAACACAACCAGTGTTATATATCTTAACACACCTGTGTGTCTAGTCATATAAATTGTCTCTGGTCTAGTTAAGGACAACACATTTTGTGTTACTTTTAACTCAACCAGTGTGTTATTGTTCTTAAAGGGATAGTTCACTTTGAAATTAATTTTTGATATGTTTTAGCTTACCTCAAGGGCATCCAAGATGTATGTGTCTTTGTTTCCGCGGTAGTTTCAATTTTGATATTTTTAGGTCAAACCGTTCTTGTCTGTCAGTCATATAATGCAGGTCGATGGTCACTGTTTCAAAACACAAGCAAATTAAAACAATTCCAACAATTCCAAATTAAAACAATTCCCCATCGTCCAAATTAAACAATTCCCCATCATAAGTACACATTGATGGCCTAAGACACGAAACGAGCGGTTTGTGTGAGAAAACGAACAGTATTTATATCGTTGTTATCTCTGGAAAACAACACACGTCCAAATGATCTGACGGCGCGAGCGGGTATAGATATATTCATAGATGTCACCTTGGCTACGGTTTCGTTACACTTAACTGCAGTAGCGAAGGCGACATCTAGTGTATACATCTATACCCGCCCGCACGCGGGTATAGATGTATACACTAGATGTCGCTTGGCTACGGTTTCGTTCCTATGAACTGCAGTAGCCAAGGTGACATCTATGAATATATCTATACCCGCCCGCGCCATCAGATCATTTGGACGTGTGTTGTTTTCAAGAGATAACAACGATATAAATACTGTTCGTTTTCTCACACAAACCGCTCGTTTCGTGTCTTAGGCCATCAATGTGTACTTATGATGGGGAATTGTTTCATTTGGACGATGGGGAATTGTTTTAATTTGGACTCTGTGCTTGTGTTTTGAGACAGTGACCATAGACCTGCATTATATGACTGACAGACAAGAACGGTTTGACCTAAAAATATCAAAATTGAAACTACTGCGGAAACAAAGCCACCTACATCTTGGATGGCCTTGAGGTAAGCTAAAACATATCAAAAATTAATTTCAAAGTGAACTATCCCTTTAACACAGGGAGTGTGCTAAAATAATGTGTCATAAATCACACAATTGTGTTTATAGATGTGCTATTTTTGACCTGTTAAAATGAACGTAAAACAAAAAAAAGCAAAAAGATTTATTGTATCTAAGTATACTTGTATCTATCTCCCAATAATAATAAGACCGTCCATCTCTGGCTAATGGTTTCAAACCAATCACATTATAGCCTGTACACCATTGACTCGCTTTCTGAGTTTTACAAATGTCACTTTTGCTTGTACCTAATCAGCAGTGCCATAAACTGAATAAACTGCTTTCTGTCTCTTTACCAGTGTAGCGCCGCGTTACGGTTCGCTTACAGAGGCTCTCCAGACTATTTTTGCAACGCGTTTTCACAGAGCGCATGTCCCTACTGGCGCACGGTCGCAGGCAGTGTGCTGTGACTCTGATGTGAAAACACAGGCAGAATAAATAACACATTCATAAATGATTGTGATAAAGCAGCGTTTCAGCGTTTTCTTGTTCCCGGTAAGTTAAAAGAAGCAATTAATTAAATGCTGCTCGTTTTACTTTGAATTATATGAACGTATATAATTTTGTGAATGAATCTAATAGAATTTAGTTGTTTCGTCTAATGATATCCAATAGATGTCCTGATCCTGTGTGTGTTCCTCTGACTTCAGGTGTGTGTGTATGAGCACAGATATGGTCCTCCTGTGTGTGTCGGATGTCAGCATCAGCTCTAATGGCTAGGATAAACAGGACATTAGTGTTGACTCTCCTCATCGCTGCCAGCTCCATATTTCTGCTCTTCCAGATCTACAACTACAGACTGTACTCGACAAAGGTGAAGAGACAAACCTATAGATAGATAGATAGATAGATAGATAGATATTCATAAATATTTTTTACCGGCCATTAAACTGTTTTTGCAAAAACAGACAGTAATGACACCAACATTTTAGATACCAGTGAAAATTCACAGTCCTCTCTTCCAGTTTCAATACCACAGCTAAAACTACTAAATGTATAACTGATATAAATGTAAAACATTATTAAAGACAAGTAAACAGTCAGTAATAAAATAAGAACAAACAATAATCTTACAAATTACAAGCAAAAAGCACAAATAAATACAATATAACAAAGATACAAATGAAATAAACAGTGCTTTTCAGGTTTTCAGGTACAGAAATGTAAGAAAGTAAGCAAATTTAAAATAACACTGTATAGTGTTCATTGTATAAAGTAAACATCCATATTAATTAATCCTTATTAAAGTTACAAAAATGAAGTCAATTAAATAGACTGTCATTAGAATATGTTCATTTTAAAAATACAGAAAACGTTTTATTTTTAAAAAGTAAAGATTCTGAAAGCATTGAATGAGATCTCATAATAATTTAGTAGTAGTAACAAATGAATATATTTTGTTATTTTATATGATTAATGTTTTTTTAATTATGATGGTTTCATTATAAACCTAAGCAAAGGTTGACGCCCAACTTAATATAAGATATTCACCGTCAGAATCTAACCATGTCATGTCAACAAACGGAAAAGTCAGCCGACTGTTTATTGTCATGTTAATTATTGTGCCTTTTACCCCAAATATCATACTTTTACATGTTCTTCCGTTTTTGAAAAACTGTTGCTTTATTTACCTTGAACGAAACTGAAAATCATTAACAAGACGTTTGTCCTAAAATATAGACATTCATTTTATCGATTCTCATTTGCTACTTCTACAACATTTTAAAAACCATTAAATATTAGATCAGATTAGTGCAGAATCAACTTTGTGTCAAGGATCAGACAAATTTCCACGAGCTCATCAAAAGCGGTTGTTAGAGTCAATATTTTTATCCCTTAAAACTCATCTTTGATCACCAAAATGACATTTAAAATTTTTTTCCTTGGAAAAAAAAAAAACTTCATTCCTTAAAATAGCTTGAATATAACTCGACACCCTTGCCTCATTTAGTATACATGGCTCTATGAATATGCAAATGAGCCCCGCCTCCACTCACTCACTCAGCTCAGAGATCCACTGGTTGACGATCACACGTTGATCTGATTGGTTACAAGGTAGTTTGTGACGTCAGAAACACCAGCGATTTCAAAGCGTGTTCAAATACTCAGCAATGGTGTCGACTTATGAATTTACACATGGTTTGAATTGATATAAACAACTTTAAAAGCTTGATTAAAGTATGTGTGTGTCTGTGTAATACTGTATATTAATGTAAGTTATAAATGAACGGCTCATGCACTCAAGTTTGTTGATTGCTATCCTGATATAATGACATTATTTCTTTCACTGCAGAACGGGCTTGACGTTTTTAACAGTAAAAGATATCTGTCTGGGAAAGAGGCACATTTGGTGAGTGATTTAATGCTAAGACTTGCATATGAATGCCATTATTCCTCCTCGGCTCATTTTGTGTCTTGTGTGTTTTTTTCTAATCCAGCATTTGCTGAAGAAGTTCCTGGGTCTGGTCCACAAGTTTAAATTGCCTGTGTTTCTGGTTGACACCGCCTCTCTGACCCTCCTGTCCCAGGATGCCGTTCTGTATCGGGACAGTCGCCTGAACGAGCCTCACTGCAGTTTCTTCTGCACACACAGAGACTTCACCACATTCGCACTGTATGGAAACCTCTGGAAATATGATGTGAGGAAATCAATACAATCATGTTTGAAGTCATTACTTTCATCCAGCCAAGACTTGTATCACCACTAAGTTACCAAATACATTTTGACGGGGACATGAAATATCGATTTGATAATAAATGTTAAAAATTGCATGCATTTTATTATCTAATAATAATTCTAGTAACAAGACAAACACGTCAACAATATTACTGTAGTCCTACTATTAAAAGTGCAACAGTCGTGTTCTGGAAGTAAAAGTCATTATTTTTCTCCATGGGAAAATTATATTAATCTTATATAACCTTATATTAACTTATAAATCATTAAACACAGACCTGTTGTGAGGTACAGCTTTGGTTATATATATAAATGTATATACATATGCATATTTGCAATGGACTTATTACTGTACATTTTTAATCAGAGCTGCACGATTTGGTGGAAAAATCTAATTCCGTTTTTTTTTTTTTTTTTTTTTTTTTAATTAAAATTGTGATTTAAAATGCAATATTATTTTAAAACAAATTAAATAAATATATATACATATGCTGTGTTTGTTTATAGGGCTGCACAATTTGGCCCATCATTTTGTTCTTATATATTAATATGTCTAATAATAATTATTATTATTATTGATAAATAAAAATATTAAACAAAAAAAGAAATATTATTTTGTAATAATAGTCACTTTCATTATCAAACATAAGATTAGAGTATTTAAAAATACATATAACAATATAATAAGAAAATAATGATAATATTTTTATTTTACAGAAAACTTATTTTACGAAAAACTACGGGATTATTTGCAGGCAGCCTATGAGTATAAATCATTAGAAAGGTCTAAGGATTTATTATAAAATATTATATTATTATGAAAAAAATCTGAGATGCCATATCGCGATTTCTGTTATAATTTCGTTGATTCGTGCAGCACTTATTTTAATATGTATTTTCAACATTTTTAAATGATAGTCTTATATTTCTCCATTGTATGCTGTTTGCAATGGTTCATGGGTTTGTAGTTCTTTCCCTCACTAGAGCTGTTTAGTACACAGTCTTTTGTCCTATTTTTAAATATATTGCTTCATATCAAAGTTTGTAATGTAATGATGGTTAATGGGTTATAATGCGTTTTGAAAATCTCTGTAGGAGAAATGAATGGAGAAAATACTTTGAAAAAGTGTTCAGGCACTAAAACATAAAATGACACACAGAGTTCTTCTTAAAGGTGCAGTGTGTAAATTTTAGCGGCATCTAGTGGTGAGGTTGCGAATTGCAACCAACAGAAGTTACGGTGGCTGACAGGAAAAGATGTCGTCATCTGAGACACCATAGACAGTTAAACAATGAGGTTTCTTTACAAAGATAAATTAAGAAATTATTTTTACTTAATTATTCAGTAAAATTATGTTGCGAATATTATTGTTACTTGTTAATCATTTTGTCAGTGTTTTATTCGCTGACTTTAGCTAGCTTCTTTGCACAAAGAAATGACTCATTCTATGGTAATAAAAACATAACGGTTCATTAAGTAAGGTCTTTATACACCACTGAAAACATAGTTATGTATATGATATTGCAGTTCTGTCAACAGATCCTCCTAAATATTACACAATGCACTTTAACGTCAGTTTAACTGAAGAATGAAAGATCTTCTGTGTGTGTGCAGGCTGCGCTGTTGGAGGCGTCAGCTGAGCGAGGTCTGGAGCTGATGGAGATTCGTGGGAAAGATCCCAGACTGATCAGCATGGACGATCTGACGGCCAAAGAGATCCCACTGCACTTCCTGTTCCGCTTCAACAGTCGTGTGGTTCATGTGGTGGTTCTGTACGAGCGCAGTGGGAAGTACCTGTGGCACGGGCCTCTCCGGCTGGGAGACGGCATGGACCGGACCTTTGCCGCATTCGGGAAACTGGACTTTGGCCGTTATGCCGGGGCTTATGACAGGTGACGCCATGATCACTGCGTGCACACACACATGACGAGCACTCAAAGGCTCAGTCTGTAATGCCTGGTTCAGATTACACGATTGTTTTGTCTGTTACGATAGTCACTGTGTCAGATTAAGCGATTTTGACTCCTAAAATCTTGTTGTGTCGTGGATAAGAAACATGTCAGAAACGTGCGGTCTCACACACACACATACGCACACAGTCACTCGCACAACATACCGGTACATACAATATTGCACACACTCGCTCACACTCTCACTCACACACACTCGCTCACACTCTCACTCACACACACACACACACACGCACACACACACACACTCGCTCACGCTCACACAAACTCACTCACTCACTCATACGCTCACTCACACACTCACTCACAAAAACAAAAAAAATCTTACCAACACCAAACTTTTGAACAGTAGTGTGAGTGTGATATTAATCTTAAGGGATCATTTTTTATTATATAAGGGAAAGAAACTTCAGATTAGACATACATTGTTTAATTTCATGACTTTTCCAGGCCCGAGCTCATTCTCACCACTCTTGATGGTCTTGATATAAGAATCCCCAAAAACTTCTCTGGCTTCCTCCGAGAGTTTTCCGGCAGTCGCTTTCTGGAGTGTCGCAGTAGAGAAGCCAAGGCCTTCTACCAGGTACTGATGTTTCATGGGAAATCTAAATATAAATGCTTGAATATCTTTCTTGGACTTAGAGCTGCACGATTGATCGTTAAAAGATCGCAATCTGGATTTAAACACTAATATGATCTTATTCATAAATGACAGCGATTTGGTTTTGTCTATTAAACCTTTGGCAAGACCGATCACAGTGAACATTCAGATCTGCGTTCTGACCCAGAGAGAGCAGAGGTCATGTTTAGATGTGAAACAGCTTCACAAACAGTCTTTTCAAACACAGAGTATCATTATACAATATTTATAATTATCACAGAAGTACTGGGATAAAAGTTTAAAGTAACTTGACACTTCAAATAGCGGTTGTATCGATTACACCAGTAGGTGGCGACAAGTGACTTTTAAAAAATGTATTTGTCATTTAATCATGAGATTTGTTCGAAAACGCTGATTCATCCAGTAATTAAACAAGTGAAGTCTTTATGAGTGAGTCACTGAATCATTCATTCAAACCGATTATAAAAATCAATTAAACATTTTATTAAACAGACATTTAAAATTGTGTCAGAACCTCTAGTCAATTAGGCTACATGTTATTTTGTTTAATTTTCTATTCATAATCATGGGAGAATCGGGACCTTTATTTGAAACAAACTAAAAAAATGTGATTCTCAATTTATCCTGAATCGTGCAGCTCTACGCCTATGTTTTGCCTGATTTAAGCAATGCATTGGGCTCAGTGTCTAAATAATGTTGTGCAGCTGTACCCAGAAGACACCTCTGCAGAGGCTGTGGACTTTAAGATGAGGGCTAAAAGTCTGCTTCATCTTGCTTCAAAAGTCCTCTCAGCGCTCGGAGTGCCTTTCTGGCTCAGCAGTGGAACCTGCCTCGGTAAGAAGCTCTGAAACTTACATTCATACATACTTTAAACTCCTTTTAAATACAATGAATCACAGCCTATAAACTGCTGGTCAAAAGTTTGGAATAATTATGATTTTTTTAATGATTTTGAAAGTCTCACCAACACATTTATTTGATCTAAAATACATTACAAACTGTGAATATATTGTGAAATATTATTACACTTTAAAATAACTGTTTTCTATGTGAATGTATATTTTAAAATGTATTTTATTACTGTGATCAAAGCTGAATTTTCAGCATCATTACTCCAGTCTTCAGTCACATTATTCTTATATGCTGAACTTACAGCGTCATGTGACCATGCACACCAATGGCAAAAACGTTTAACAGAATATTGCAGTCCAAACTGTTTAAAATCCATTAGCAAAATATCTTTTTATAAAACTGCTGTCACCTTTTGGCAAATAGATGGCACTGTTGCACACAAGAATGGTTAGGTGTCAAAAACCTTTTGATCATTTTTGTCCAGCTTGTTCTAAATCAGACATGAGACAAATTTGGGGAAGATCCAATGAATTTTGAAGGAAGAGTTAAAAAAAAACGTGTCCTTTCTGTGAAATAAAAATGACACTTGCAGAAGGGTGGACCATGGGAAATATGTAATCTTTGTACTCGGACAAACAACAATAGAGCAAATTAATCAGAAGTAATAAGCAAGGCATAGAGCCACTAGCTGCGTTTCCACAGTCAGGCCAGTGCGAGACAGGGATTCAAACGGGCCGGGCGGGGCTAATAGCCTCTGGTCTGGAGCAACGAGCCCAAAATCTGCTGCGTTACTTTCCACTGTCGGGCCAGAAGCTCCACAGCGCTTCACTAAAACACGCCTCTCTGGACCAACGGCACACTAACACATCATTTCACCAACACATGGAAGTTTTATCAGAAAACTAATCAGGAAGAAATCACTGGAAACAGCGTGATCGCAGAACAAACATGATAAAAGCGAGTGTTTGCTGGCATTTTTGTTGTTTACTTGAATATATAAAACCCAAGCATCGATGTTTTACCACAGGTTTACAATAAAAAGTGATACATGAATTAATTGGAGTCAAAATTGCACATTAGTCACAGAAATAAAGTGGTTTACCGTGGTTTCACAAAAGAAAGAGGACACACTTATTCAGTCGAGGCTGTTTCTGTTTATTTAGTAGTACATCACATTTAGAAAGAATGATAATTTCTACAAATATGCCACCATAAATACGACCTGAGGAGCTTTTGTTCTCTCTCCCAGTAGGCTAGTTATATTTTCAGTCAGAGAAACAGAGGAAGCTCCCGAAAAAAAAAAGTTGCTTTATTTTACAATAGTCCAGTATAAAGAGACAAGACGTACAGATAAAATAAAAACATGATTGTGATAGCCTTTATGATTCGTCTGATTTCTTCAAGCGTTCAAATTTACCATGTTCACTATGGTAATGGTTAGCGTGCATTGTCTTTTGCATCGCATATAAATATTTCTCCCTTAAAAGAAACCACATCGGATCACAAACAGAAGGCGTTCAAACATGAAAGTGAGTTTTGAGGTAAATTATTTTAAAAGTCTGATGTTAGCTGGTCTATAGAATCATCCGGCACTGCTGTCTCCAGTCTCAGGCAAACCCCACCTCTGTTCATAACCACTCCTTAAGCCAGTCGGGGCGTAGAAAAATGCTTGGGACTATCAAACATCTTCTGATATCTCATTGCCAACATGATCTAACAATGATCTGATCCAAATTTGGTGAAGATCTGATGAACAGACCAGGTTTTACAGAAAATGATGGAGAATCTAGTGTTGTAGAAATTAAGTAAATCATTATGTTGTTGAAATTTAAATTGAGTAAATCATTTTACTAAATATGAGCCAAGAAATCAGCGATTTTGTTTTTAGGCCTTAATATAAGCTTTGGTGCAAATTTGAGATTTTGGTACAGCGTTTGAGATAGAGACTCCAAATTTGCCATGGTTGATGTTCACACTGTCTTCCATCTTTGTGCCAAATTTCATTACTTTCCTATGTTTGGTTCTATTGTTTGCCAAAGAAGAAGAACATTAACAGATGCACCTTCAGGGCTCGGCCTCTAATTAGATTGAATAGCTCTCTTCCTCTTCTCTCCCCTTTCCCACAGGCTGGTACAGGCAGTGTAATATCATTCCCTACAGTAAAGATGTTGATCTGGGCATTTGGATCAAAGATTATAGGGATGACATCACTCAGGCGTTTCAGAAGGCTGGTCTCCCACTGAAACACAAGTTCGGAAAGGTAAGGAGATTTTTGAGAGTTCAGGATCCCATTATTCAAGTAGTTAGGACTTGGGGCCCTATTTTAATGATCTAAGCACATGGTCTAAAGCGCACGGTGCAAGTGCACTTAGGTCGTGTTTGAATCCACTTTTGCTAGTTTAAAGATGGGAAAAATGGTCGGTGCGCCTGGCGCATGGTCTAAAAGGGTTGTCTCTATTCTCTTAATGAGTAATGGGTGTGTTTTGTCTCTATTCTCTTAATGAGAAATGGGTGTGTTTTGGGCGTAACGTGAAATAAACCAATCAGAGTCTCATCTCCCATTCCCTTTAAAAGCCAGTTGCGCTCGTGCCATGGCGGATTTGCTATTTACATGACAGAATATGCAAGCAGAATAACTGAACGCTTCTCTAGCGAGGAAACGGATCTGCTTGTGTGCAAGATTAAAGCGCAAGCAGACCATCTACAGGATAAAGTGTACGTGTGTTGTGGACCCGCCTATAGGTGCACATTACTAACACGCTCTTTAAATAACCCAAAAAATAAAGCTCAGTCTATTTCAGTTCCTCAAAATAGCAACACGCCAACAATGCACTGAACACACCTCGTTTTCAGACCAGCAGCCCATGGGCGCACAAATGCATTTGCTATTTAAACAACGTGAAACTGATTACTGCAGGACATGAAAATGGTAACTGCAACGGGCTGAAACTAGCAAAAAACACTTGCGTCGTGCCACATTGTGCCGGGTGTGTGATAGGGCCCCTAATCTTGGATGCCCGAAAACAGCTTCCCAGAGGTGTTGTGAATATGGCCGCAGAGTGAACAGAGATTCATTGAAATGGACTTTGTTCTTTTTCTCAAGTTTCTAAATATAAAACACTGACACACTCTACGAACGTGTTGTACCAATTAAGATACATATTAAACAGCTTGTTTTGATCCTGGTTTTAATTTTTGATTTTACCATAAACCTAGATCAGCCATAATCCTGCTGATCTGTTTCTTCAAACGCAATTAATATTTTAGTTAGGGATTAACTTTAAAGGGACAGTTCACCCAAAAATGAAAATTCTGTCATCTTTAAATCACCCTTAAGTTATTCTAAACGTTTATGAGTTTCTTTCTTCTGTTGAACACAAAAGAAGATATTGGCAGCAGTTCTTCTAACCCTGGTTGATGGAGTGTGTAGCTTTTCAATTCTTAAAAAAACATGTAGGAAGAACATTATGGCCATATTCCAGGATGATAATGTCAAGATTCATCAGGCTCAGATTGTGAAGGAATGGTTGTGAGGAACATGAAGAATCATTTTCACACATGAATCTGTCCAGATCTTAAATTCATTGAAAGTGTTTGGGATGTGCTGGAGGAGACTTTACAGAGTGCTGGACTCTTGCATTGTCAAGATCTGGACCAAAAATGTGTGCATCTCTTCAAGGAAATAACATTTATTTACATCAGGAGGTGTGATGTGTCCTCCTACATGGTTGTTTAAGAAATGAAAAGCTACATCAGACACATTTTCACCCTTCATTTATTTAAATTTCAGGTGGAGGACAGTTTGGAGCTCTCCTTTCAGGGGAACGATGTGAAACTGGACATTTTCTTTTTTTATGATGAAGGTGACATTGTCTGGAATGGAGGCACGCAGGCAAAGAGTGGCAAAAAATTCAAGTGAGTATAAGAGCGTTTTCTATTATCAATTAAACGTTGCTTTTAATATCAGTGACATGCTTCCAGTCATGGATGTTGCCAGACCCCATTAATGCCTGGTATGTGAATACATTGCCATTAGCCAATCTTTGAAACAACAAAGTGAGGTAGTCAGAAGTTAATTTACCTGTCATTTATTTATTAATTATTTGATTAGTTTGCACTTATACACACAATAACAGTGTATGAATGTGAAGCAAGATAACTTAGAATTCCACTTACCCAGGGTTAACTAGTTCAAGTGTGGAAAGCCCTAGAGAAAATCTGTTTTTGTTTTTTCTTTCAAGAAATGTCTTCTTATATTTACATTGTTTCCTGACAGATACGTGTTCCCACGATTCAGTCTGTGTTGGGCCGAGCTGATGGAGCTGAAAGTCCAGGTTCCCTGCGAGTCTAGGGACTATGTGATGGCCAACTATGGACCCAACTGGAATGTTCCTGTAAAAACCTGGGACTGGAAGAGCTCCCCGTCCAACGTCCAGGAGAATGGCGTCTGGCCTGTGCGGGAATGGGATGATGTCATTCAGGTTTACTGAAGCATCATGGGAGTTATTTGGTATACTCCCGTTGATATGGGTGACATTGCAGTTATAGTGATTCAAACCGCTCTAAGTTACTACAAACATGATAGCAAGTTTTAGAGTTCCCTGAAAGTCTGTGGACCTTGAGTGTCTTTGTAACACTAAGAGAACTTAAAATAAAATAAAAACCTCTAAAGAAATAGTCATGCTTAGAATCATAGACTGTAAAAAAAGATGGACGACGCCCCTTCATTCTCTTCCATTGGTGAAAACTGAAGCCGCCAAAGTCTTAATATGGCCCTGACATCTTGCACAGATTTGGGACCTGCTTCTGCGCAGTAGTGAGCAGGAAGTAAAGCCGTGATATCAAGGTCCCGCCCTCACTCTAGCAGAAACCGTTAGTACAGTTTACTGCAGAACAACTCATTATGTCAGTGTGAAATAAAGTTATGGACATGTAGAAATTAAAACTGAAGCTCCAATATCCTCCCGAAAATCCCCCTAAAAGTCCGTTGGTGGTGCCTAAGTGACTATCACTATCAATCATGACGTCACAGTCCCGTTTTTATAGCATCAAATAACTAAGACCAAACTTATTTTAAAAATGAACACTTCAATTTACATCAGCGTGAAAAAAAAACTACCTAAAATGACATTTGAAAATCATTTGAAGTGTAATTTGATTTAGTTTACATCGCTTTCATTAGGCTTCATGGGGAGGCAGGCTTTGACCTATACTGGGACCAGCCAGCGGGGGGGCGATCGACACACTTTGGCTTGGCTTCACTTTTCAGGACTTGAGCGGCACGCTTGCTTAGACTGTACAGAATGTGTAAAGAAATGATGCTGTGCACCGGCTACTGATATATGTGTTTTATTCTTGAATAATAAACTATTGTGTGAACTATTTAGGCTTTTTAGACATGTAGTGATGAATCAAAATGTTGTATTTTAATAGATGATAAAGCTAAAGGTGGCCGGTATAATACTGATGTATTCAAAATACATTTTGATGATAGCAAAAACATGTACACCAAGTTGCTTAATTGAAACATATTGTACACCCCTGAGGTCTGAGTGCATCATCTACTCTGGGAACTGTGTTACCTGGAGCATTTCCTCCTGGTAGGGGCTCCCTAGTCAAACGCTTTCTTTATCAGGTTTGAGCAACATGTCATGTGATTCTGCAGAGTGGTGATTAGAGAAGACATTTGCTTTTATGATTGTGCCTGATGAGGTTGTGAACATTGAAAAGAGTAGGGGACCCAGTACTGAACCTTGATGCACGCCAAAGATTAGCTGATGAAACTCAAGACACTGTGGGTTTGTGGTGTAGGGCGCTGACTGCTGATGGTCACCACTTTTATCAGTGGAAAAGGTGACAGTCATCTGGTTTAAGCCAGAGAAGAGGGGACACCCTTATGCCACCCATCTGGATGCATAAAAACACATTTTTAAGTGCTGATGCCTCAAAAATATGTTCACGATGTTCTATTTTAAATAGTTGCTTTTTCCCACTGTTAGTTAATCCATTTTCATTTTACAAGTCATATTGGACTAAATATTTACTACATTAGAAGGCAACATTTCACCCCTTAACTTTTTAGAAAAATGGATCTCAGAATCTCTGATCAGAATGGTGAAAAAACTACTTTAATGATGCATTTATTGTATATAAGTATATAATTCACTATACAAGTATTATATTAAGCTTAGTGGGAAGTAAGTTTTTTTTATACTCAGTGAATGCTATATTCATATAAACGTAAAACACCAGCAATTCACTTTCTTTTATTTTTTTGTACAAAAGGTATCCATATATAGTATCCAACAGATACAGAACAAATGGCTTAAGTCATTTTACAAACCTTCATGACATTTATCCTTTGACTGGACAGAGGAAGCAAGTGTAGGAATATTACCCACTTCCCGATCAAAACACTAGAAAACAGGCCTGGCTTCAGACAAAGCTAAAGCTAAAGAAACATACTTGATACAACCGTCATATTGAGCAGTGCTTTGGAATACTGGCACCTATGACCTTATTTAAATGTACAACAGAAATCACAAAGACAGGCGCAGTGTTAGCAAACACCTAAAAACTGCAATAGCCACGTAAAGAACAGACAGTCTGCTCACAATCCAAAAGCAAGGGGGAAAAAAGAAACAAAAATAACATACAGAGGGGAAAGCAGCTCCATCTCAACTATGTTGAACCAGCTACAGAACCAATTATTAAAAATTTAAAGAAAAAAAAAAATGTGAGGGTAAAAATGCTTTTTGGTTTCACAGTTAAAGTTTTATGCACTGCATGCATGATGCTAACAATGGCATGGGACTGAAAGAACATTAAAAAAAATGCCCAGAAAGATTCAGTTCAGCTTTCTGATGAACATTAACTATTTAAAAAAAAAATCAAAAGCTAAATCTAACACACTATCTACAAAATGATAGAAAACAGAAACAGGTTTAAAAGCACTTCTCCCTATCTCCGGTATCGGCCCCTCTCTTTTTCCCGCTCACGATCTCGAATCCGCTCTCGTTCGCGATCACGTTCTCTGCCGCGCTCTCGTTCTCGGTCGCGACGCCCGTCCCGGGGTCGGTCTCGCTCTCTCTGCCGGTCACGCTCGCGCGGGCGACTCCTGCGTCCACTCACCACGGCCTGTGTTCGTCTCAGGAAATCGTCCACACGCATATCGTAGTCATGCTGCCAAACAAGTTTGAAAGTACGAGTAAGCACAAACGTAACATTAAAAAACACACACACCGGCTCAGTTCCAAAACCTAGTGAGCTAGTCTAGCAAGTCGACCCAACACTCTGAGACTGGCTCATGTAGTGTTGGGTTGCTAGTAGGAGTTCCCACTACTTTGGTACACGGCTGGGCGATATCGATGGTTTATATCTAGATATTATTAAAAATTGTGATATTTAATATTATTGGTGGCTAAACTCAAAGATATGAACTGTTTTTGTAACTATTACTCAATATATACAGTCCGTATAAGTGTTTGATTCAAACTTTTCCTTTCAAAGTTCCTTTCTTTTTTTACAAAATACATATTGATATTGATACATATTGATTTGGCATTATGCGCCACTGCCCAATTTAAACGTCTCTGATTGGTCATTGCATTCAGCACTCAACAGAAATGTCTGTGATTGGCTACAATGCTCAACGCTGTTAAACACGTTGCTAATAGAAATATTTGACGCTTTTCACTGAGTGTGAAGCGTTTGAAAGCAGCTGCCATACGAAAAATGTTATCCATATAAATACATTATTGTGATAAACACAATATTCCCTAAATTGTATATCGTCAGCAAAAAAATATCACAATCATATCGCTAATATTCGATGTATCGCCCAGCCCTAGCTAGTTTTCGAGCCGCTTTAAGTGGCTAAACTTTACCAAACTGGAGGCGAAAGAGCGAACAACCCTCTTTTCCCTGAAGCGGGCATCATGGGGCATGGGATGGTGTCCGGAGTAAGGGGGGTGGGCCTGCGGTGGAGGAGGATGATGATGATGCTGGTAGTACGGGTGCTGGGGGGGATGCTCCATACCAGGGTACGGGGCCTTCGGGAGAGAGAGAGAGAGGGGAAAAAAATTATCAGAATTAAAATAATGGATGACCAGAACAACAGATTCAGAAATCTCAGGAAATACAGTCAATCTTACCATTCCCTGCCATGGTGGCGGAGGCCCGATGTTGTGGTGGAATTCTCTCATGTAGTCATTGTAGGACTAGAAATAAGAAAATAAGGGTTAGTAATGTTTATATAAAGTTAATTAGCAACTACAATAAAACAAGCTGGGAATTCAAGTCAACTAAAGTCAACCAAAGTTGAGCCTATTGGCTTTTGAATGAGCGTTCCTGGTGTCACTGTGCATATAGTGCATGTTATTACCCCTCCAGCCAAATTATAAAAACAATTTTGTCTTCATAATCTAAGAAAAATATAGTACCTCCACCTTTGAAACTAATTTACTTTGGCTTGAATCCCTTATTTTTCAACTCCACAGCTTCATTCTGGCATGTAATGCCGACTTCTTCCAATTCAATGATATTCCAATGGATAAAATAAAGTCTCTAACACACATTTCTTCTGATTATCAAAATTTAGCTCTACAGGAGATTTTAATCAATAAACGGGTTGTGAATGGCATTTCATGTTGACTTAAGTCAAGAAAACAAACTTACTCCGTTGAGAAACACATCTCTCCTAACACCAGTAAAGCGCCTGTGAAGAGATATTACGTGACGTTATAACACATGTACCATTCAGAAATGCAGGATGATGAGGGAAAGACGAGACCAACCTGTCCACAGGCTGATTGCGAGGGTCTTGCATAAAACCTAAACGGACAGCGAAAATGAGACAGATTTCACCAACGACAGAAAAACAGCACAAACAATCAAACCAAGTCACAAATCGACAATTTGATTTAAAAACACAAAAGCTACAACAATCTTCGGCGAAAAAAAGAAAAGCAAATGTTCAGGGTGCAGTTCATATGCCATAGTTTGACCTACAATACAACCCTTAAAACACAAGTCACTCGATAAAGAGCCGTAACACGGGTAGAAGAAACACTTCTCGTTTTGTCAGAAACCATGGAACAGAGGAAATATGAGCGCTACACATTGCAGATATTGACCTGGTCTCTGGGGGAATTCTGGAGTGTAATCAATCCTGGGCCGCTTCCGGTTGTGCATGTCATACTCTTCAGGACGACGCCTACGTAAATCAGGTACATTAATGTGAAAGATGGCACTGATTTAAGAAAACAGACAGACATGAAGCATACAGTCAACAACACTTTTCTTTCAGTTAACAGTGTGTGTGTGTGTGTACAGGAATACATATTTTAGCGGATTTCTTTCTCACTGTACAATCTCATTTTAGTTCATGATAAAATACTTGGTGAGCAACTAAATTAATTCTTAAACTGCATGACACGTCAAGTAAAACATCTGTAAGCAAGTTCTGTACATTCACACAAACCTAGGACACAATATATTTTTGCATATTAACATCTTAATGTCCTGCATAAAACAATAGTCTGGGTTCAATACAACCTACTCTCAGCATTTGTGGAAAAATGTTGATTAGGGCTAGATGGCTAGATTTTTTTTATTTAAATGGTTTAATTTTTTATATTTGAAGCAGCTGTGCTTTTATTGGCATAACCCGTTCTAATAAAGTCTTTCAATTCATCTACTGTACAGCCGTCACCACAGCCATCATTGATCGCAGAATTGTTTTTTTTTTTACGAAATGGCATCAAGTAAAAAAAAAAAAAAAAAAAAAAAAAAAAAGACCCCTGCAATGTTCTATTTCTGAATGATTTTAGTTATACTTCTTACAAACAACCCAAAAAATGATGTCTGATTGGGGTCAGGTGACAGTTAAAGCTCATTTTAAAAAGAAATGGCTACAGTAAGATGTTTAGATAAACGTCAATAAACATCAAAATGCAGTTTCGAGAGTAAAGCCACAGGAGTGTGATGGAAATGCTTCATTTTCAGCATCATGTGCATGTAAAGCAGAAACTTTTGCATGAAGCATGCAAGATTACCAAAAGAGGTAATCAACACAATGCCACAAATGCTGTTGCTAGAGCTGAACCCAGAACAGTCCTTTAATACTAAGGCCACATTGATGTGTTTTTTCACTGCTCAATCCTCAGCAGAGCTCTACGTTGTGAGTATTTCACCGCCTTCAAATGTAAAAACTTTGTTGCACACCCATGCAAGTGAAATCGGACACCTAGATCAACTCGTGAACTCAAATAACACCATCAGAATAAACCTCCCAATGCATCTCACCCAATTGGAAAATAGTTTTATGGAGCATTTGGCTGACTTTAGTTGTCTTCCATTCAAGTCAACAGAAAAACGACAAAACATCGGGACATTTGCAGAGCATTCTGGATACGTGTACGACCATACTTTGTTTTGGTCAGGGTCTGGCAGGACGAGTTTCACATTACATTGTCCTGTCAAGTTCACCAAACCCGGTTCTGTTGTGCTCCATCTACATGTTTTTGAAAGCTATTATTCTGTGTGCAGTGTCATTTTACTATTATTTATATAATTTAATAATTTGAATAAGCTTTTCATTTCAATTTTACTTACATTTTTAGTCATTTGTATCAGTTTTCACCATTTAGGCTGTATTTTTATTTCAGCTTTAGTTTTGATTTCATCTTGTTAGTAACTTGCGTGCTTCAACTTCATGCAGAAATAAGAAATGCTGAAATGACAACTCACTGAAACAAGTATAATCTCTATATTTTATGTCAGCTTAATTTCAATGAACAAAAAAACAAAGTGCATTTCTCTGTTGACTTGGAAGTAAAACAACAAAAAGCAGCCAATGACATCCAAAAAGCAATGAATGTCAATAAAGTGTGATTAATATATTTGAGTGCTTAATTGTTAAATGACAAATTTAAGTTGTTACCAATATATTTTTGGATACCAGGTGTTGATCGGTCAAAGCTGCTACTATTTCATACTGCCTATCACTTGACAAAGATATCAAATAGTTTGCTTATAAGCGTATAAAACCATCTAAGTACCAAGTATACATGGATAGAAGTTAGCATTAATGTTATAATCCCGCACTTTAACAGTGTAACAGTAGAGCCCTGCTCAGAATTGTATAAAGACTTAGTCTAGCTTTCGCTGTGTGTCCTGAAGCCAAAAAACCCCACATGCCTTCAACTGTGCCATGAGGGATTGTTAAACACTTTTGATGAGTCTTTCTAGAAAGACTGTTCCTAAACTCTACTCGAACACATACTCAATATAAATAGTTGCCCTCAGTGAAAATGTCATTCTAACAAATGGTGAGAAACCCAATGTCAAAAACAACAGTATCTACAGTGGAGAACAATAAAATCTGGTTGAGAGTGTGACATACCGCATTCTTGTAGTTTTGTGACTGCTAACGTTGGCAAATACTTTTAAAGAGTAAAAGTTCATATAAAAGTCCATCTTATGCTTTAACACATTTTTTAAATGGGAGGGCCTGGTAAAGCAGAAGAAGGGGGGAGTGATAAGGAGTGGTGCAGTCCATTGCAAAGCAAACCAAAAAGACCAAGAGAAGATCCAGACATCTGGAAATAACCCTTCTCTTGGGATACTCAGTCCATGGAGGGCTCAGAGAAACACAGAAGAAGGGAAGGGTGGAGGCATCATCATTTTACACCATCTTTAGTCCAAACCGCCTACCTACCACCAGCTGGAACATCCCATCGATTGAGAGGAAGGGGCTTTTTGTAACAAAGAGGGTGGGGAAAGGGGAGGGACGTGTACACATGTAACGCATCCAAACTGGAGTCCATCAGTTGGGGCTTTGGCCAGACAACGTGTAAATTGACAAACTTCCTCAAAACGTTTGTCTGGAGAAAGTAAGGATGCGTTTAAGTCCTTTTTGGGGGCTTTCTTTGAGCACAGAGTTCATGTAAAGCAGTGCTCTATAGGGACAGTCCCTGGTGCGATTCGAGTCCATATGCACTGCAAACGGGACGACTACTCACTCCAGGAGCTTTTTTTGCCCTCCCTCCCTGTCTCTCCCTCTCTGTTTTCATGCTTTCCTTCACCGTTTTGACGCTACACCCCCGCACACTTCAACTATCTATATTCTCAAGCACACACCGGAGCTTTTTCTGGACAGGAAAACCATCAAAGAAGTCCCAAAATACGCTCCTCTTGACAGCTTTTTTAAAACAACGACTGCTTTCTGCCCCCTCAAATCGACGTGCCATCTTCTCTTTAATTATTAAGGCTCCTTTTACAAGAGTCCCAAATTTGACTGGCTCTATCCCCCATGGACACTCCTGCAAGAAAAGGCTTTGGGAACAAATTTAAACACAGTCTCATCTACAGAAAGAAACAGACCTCAGTGCTACAACTAAAAAGTTAACTAGACCATTCTTAGTTGTTAACAGTTAACAGGCATATCAGTTACACCATTTCAGCTCCCGTTAACCATCAAATTTAACAATAGCACGCAGGATTTATGCTGTGACTTTCCCACAAAAGCCGCAGCCGGTCCGGTCTGCTCTGGTCAGCTTGGTTCGTTGCTCTTCTCTGACCCTCGCTCAAGTGACGATGAAGACGAAGGTGGAAAAATAACAAAAACACACTTGTTCCCTTCGCATCAGGTGACAGGGACACAAGTGCGCACTATCAGTCCAAAGAACATTTCTAACCTTCCCACGTCCCGAGGGACGGGCTCTCTGTGGGGTAGTCGGCCCCGAGATCGAGGCTCTGAGTGCATCCTCCTCTTGTGGCGCATTTTGTGAATGACCTGATACAAGTCAATGCTCTCATCAGGTGGGAAGAGCATGCACAGCTGTGTCCCGCAGTCTGGTTCGATCTCCTGCGGTCGGCCGTTTGCAGAGGTCCAAGTGATCATGCGGGACAGTGAAAAGAAAGAACGTTAACGTTTGTTTTTATGACCAAGCTAACCAATTTTGTGCATATTCCTTGGCATCTACGAGGCTGAAGAGTCGGGGTGTCACAATATATCACAATACAAAAATGCAACAATATGTATCGTGGATAGTGACAATACATATTGTGTATTGTTCACCCAAAATTAGAATTATGGTCGATGTGTGAAAAAATGTCTGATGTTACCAGTAAAAAGTGGCCAACATTATTTTAAATATTATATCAAATATTATAATAAATATTTAAAATTATATCTCGTCAGTGACAGAGCGCAAGCTTTTTCGTCTAAAATAATTCTGTATTTTCAGCTTCAGAATTATGAATATTGTTATTCTGGTGTCTCTATTGTCCTGTGCTTTGGGTTTCCAGCACCAGGTCCAATACTGTTCATTTACACCCGAAATATAACACCAAATTTAGCATTTTAATCAAAAGTTAATTTTTTGTTAACCTTTTGCCATATGTCTTGGAGTATTGCAATAATATTGTTTCGAATCGTGACATGAGGGTAACGTTACACCCCTACTAAAGAGCAAATGGAATGAGAAATCAACAGGAAATCAATATTGCGTTCTTAGTGCCTGTTAGTGTTTGGTCTCATCAATAAGGATGGCACACATATAGCGTTAATTACACCTTTGATTTCCCTCGATGTTTATTCAGAGTTTGTAGTGCTTGTAAAATTTAAAAAAATAAATTAAAAAAAGAGAAGTTTTCATAATTACAGACCAATAGCTTCATGTCATTACTTCCAGCAAACCTGTGTGTGAATGTAAAGCTGTCAGGGTTAGGCTATAGATGTGAAATTTCCAGCCATAAAAATCTAATGTGTGTATCTTTTTTTCTGGAAACTTAACTTACTTTAATATTTTCCTGGAAAAAAAAATGCTTCGAAAAATGGATCCCTTCTGGTATAACATCCTCTTCTTACAATACAATCAATGGATACAAATTAGTGATGGGTCATTCATGAACGATCCGTTCATTACGTCTGTCACGTGACAAATGAACGAAATACTCGGAAGGTAAATAAATTATTTATGTTCCCTGTAAATTATTTTTGACTGCATTATAATGATTTCTTAATTAAGAATATGATCAAAGGTGCGTAGGTGGATGTGTTTGGGGAATTTGGCCGTTAAATGTATAACATTTAAAGCCACTTAAATGAACGAATTGACTCAGAAAAAAGATTCATTCATTTTGATAACCGAGATCGAACAAGAGAGTCAGTAAAATGATCCGAACTTTCCATCACTAATACAAATGAATAAAACCAAGTAAAAGGAGTAAATAAAGAAATTTCATGATAATACGGCTAACCTGTCCATCACGTCCAATCTTCACAGGCTTGTGCTCGTTCCACGGGTTGGAGAGGTGAGCAGTTTTTGTGAAAGGTAATTCCCGCCTTTAAACAAAGAAAACAAACCTGAATTGCAAACGAACAACAAGCAAGCCAGACGGGAAATATCTAATTTTCTCATGGTTTAATACCTGCAAATCCAGTCAATTTTGAAGACTCCTCCAAGCATCTTGGCATTCATGCCTGCGGGCAGAACCCAGTGAATGGGAGAACCTCCATGATGAGACTCAGACGAGAGTCGAGCAAAACCTGAAACACAAACACACATCCTTAAGTGAACCTGCATTAAGCCACTCCATATGAGTTTCCATTCACTCAGGTAAAGGGAAAATGATATGGATTTAATGAATATGGTTGTGCCTTGAGCATGTAACCAGAAATGATGGACAACAGACTAAAATTATGCCATTTTACAAGACAATGATATTATTAAGGCCATGACACACCAAGCCGACGGTTGGCCCAGTTTTTGCAGCGTGTTTCCGAACTGTCGGCACTAGTTGGACATCGTCTGGGGTGTTTTGAGCGATTGAGCATGTTGAATCAGCATTCGTTGGCGTTGGTGAGAGAGAGATTACTCTGATTGGCTGTTCAGCTTAGCGAACGAGTTAGTGCACAAAGTGATGAAAGCGAGCAAAGAAGTCAAGACAGCACCGACAGAATTTTATGGCATCTTTCCAGAGCATGCCAATGCACAAATATTATCATAACAACATAAGCCTCGCCTGGAATGAAGAAAGTCATCAGCATGACTAATATTCAAAAACTGTAAGCAAGCGCTGCTTTGTTTATGGTTTTTTTATCTGCAGTCCTAGGCTACGTTCACTGTGAGCCTCAGTGCTCAATTCAGATTTATTGCTCAGATCCAATTCTTTTGTAGCTATTCACATTGTTGTTTTAAATGTGGCCAATATCAGATTCCAGTGTCAACAGAACATGGTCCTGAACTTTCTCGTACGTCGTCAATTCACCTTTATTTATATAGCGCTTTTTACAATACAGATTCTTTCAAAGCAGCTTTACAGAGATAACAGGAAAATAATTCAACAAAGTTCGGCTGTACATCTGAAAATCATAGTCCAGCTTAAGTTCAGTGATGGTTAATTTTTGTTGTAAAAAAGTTATTAAAGGGGTCATGAACTGGCTTTTTAGATTTTTTTTATATTGTTGTCTGAGGTCAACTTGTGACGTTCGCTTGGTTTTTACATTCAAAAACATCAAAATGAATAAGTAATATTCAGGCTTGTAATAAACAGGCTTTCCTGTAGCTCAAACAGTAGAGCGTTGGCGCTAGCAATGCCAAGGTCATGGGTTTGATTCCCAGGGAAAGCAAGAACTGATAAAATGTAAATTGTGTACCTTGAATGCAATGTAAGTCGCTTTGGATAAAAGCGTCTGCCAAATGCATAAATGTAAAATGTAAGTAATAGGCTATTTTCTACCCTGG
The DNA here is from genome assembly GCF_964197995.2 of Scardinius erythrophthalmus. Classification (NCBI taxonomy): domain Eukaryota; kingdom Metazoa; phylum Chordata; class Actinopteri; order Cypriniformes; family Leuciscidae; genus Scardinius; species Scardinius erythrophthalmus. The sequence goes on from NC_138225.1 coordinate 52,333,806, forward strand.
GTTTGTAGCATGGTAATACCAAACTCTGCTACTTCACTTAGCTTCATAGACAGAGTCTGGCATGGCATAATTGAAAAGCGTTTTCTTTCTAGCGGGGGGGTGCTTGTCTGAAGTTTAAAATTATTGGTTACCCGTAAGCCAATCACATAACGTTTGGTTATGACGTGTTATGCGCATGCTCAGCCGCATCTAACTTCCACTGTAAACACATGTATGATGCGAAAACAAAACCATCGAGCGAAATACTGGAGTGAACATGGCTGTGAATGACTTTTGCAGATTATGTGAAGTAAATCTACGCATCCACGGTACAATCAGCGTCTACGTCACGGCTCTCAGCCCGCCCTCTGTTCGTTGATTGGCCGGTTGTTTTGAAGCCGGAGGAAAACGGTCGCTATCTCAGACTGAGTACAGAAGCAAACTGAAATTGAGCGGAAGTACGAAGTCTGGCGTAGTCAGGCTACTGGTTTTGAGCCTAGCTCCTAAAACGCTTGTGCCACATTGAAGACTTGGAAGCAAACGCCCACTGCTATGATTGGATAACAGTGTTGCATAATATAATGAGTTTCATGTAATGCGTGAATCGGTGGACGGGGCTAAACAAGCAGTGTTGAGGTAGGCGTTGATCAACTTCTGCGGAGGCGGGGTTTGATACCCTTTGACGTCAGATTCCCACTTTGAAAAACCTGTCGTTCGCTGTGCCTGGTGTCACTAAAAGCTTTTATTGGACTAACAAGGAAGTTTTCAGTTCTGAAACTTACTAATTATTTTAGTATAATGATCTCTTGTCAAAAGCTCAAGGAAAATTTTATTTCTCAGTTCATCACCCCTTTAATTTAGTTCATTTATCTAAACAGCCGCTCTGGAGAAAACAGTGATGTCATCATCCAGCTGAGTTCAGTTCTCATATAATGGTGTCAATGCAGGCAGATCAATAATATTGTTGAATATTAACATGCATAACCCACATGCACAAAAGAATGATAAAAGAGATCACGCGGCATGCTGTCGTACTGAAGTAAACACAGACGCAAGCGTTTATTGATACTGTGATCTGCCACGGGCGCCAGCGAATTTACGCACTGGCAATATAAAAAACAAAGATATGAATATATGATGTATAGAGCTGTCACTGTAATACTTAAGAGCTCTGACACATCACGGTCCTTCACTACATTTCACAACTGTCTTGATAACGTCGGCATGTAAAATCTTTGAAGTGGCTCCCATGAGCGCTGAATGTTGCTGTTGAATGACGTAAAATTCACATGAATTCCGATATGACTGTCGCATTGCGAAATATCTGACCTGTATCAGATTTAGCACCACATAGGGAAGTGGCCCAAATCAGAATTGACAAGATCAGATTCCACGTGGTTTGTGCCATTCACACAGTCATGACAAAAATAGAGTCGCATACGAATTTTTGTTTTTTTTTGTTGATTTGTGCCACATTTACCTTAGGTCTGAACATAGCACTAGTTTGGTTTCCCTTTTAAAATGATGAATATAGACTGCTAATACAGACAGTTATTACAGTTATTTCCTTAAATGCAGGCACAGAACACAAATGCTAGTTGACATTTGCCTGTAATCCTCTTGGCGTATTCAAGTGCAACTTTTTGGCCGAGACGCAGTCGACACGAGGCAACAACAGTCAGCTTTTGTCGGCTAGGTGTGTCACCGCTTTTATGTGTCAAGCATCAATGCTGTTGTTCTTGATCAAAATGTTTATGGCAGTCCACAGAACTGTGCAGTAACTAAAACATACAAGTGTTATTGGCACTCTTGAGGTCACAAGTCACTCTTAAATCATAGCAAATCATGTGCTCTAATTCTTTAAATTGTTGCTTATGGGTTTATTGTCCATTTATGTTTGGTTTTCCTTACGGAAGTTTTTCTTTTTAAGACATACCTTGAAACTTTCCACTCTCCCTAACTGAAAAGATTAGCACAACACTTCGAGCAGCGCGAAAAGCAGCGTTGAGTTTTTTCTCGTTGACGGGCAGAGTGGACCACACACCCTGTGAAGAGAGAACGCACGCAGTGTTAACTGGGTTAAGCTTCCATTAAACTCTTAAATCTCTTAAATCAAACTGTAAACAGGGCTGTGAGTGGCACACCTTTGCTTTAGCCAGGGAAACATTCTCATGGTTGTTGCTCTTAATCAGAAAAAACCTGGCCTCTCTCAGGATATACTTCAGCTTGCTGGTTTGATCTTTAAAAAAAAAGACAAAACGGGAGAAAAGCATATTATGAAACTGGTCACAAAATGGAGTAACACTAGTCAGTACACAGATGCAGCAACACCAAAAATGAAAATAATTGACAACGAATTTTAATAGCAGTTAGTCAACTCTTTGCATCGAGAACATGTGTCAAGAGGTACACGTTTCAGTAGTAAAGCAACAAAATAACGATTTATGTTGTGACAAACAAATTTGCTAAAGGCAAGATGCCTGAAGCTACTTTTAGATTGGTCAGTTTGCTAAATTTGAAAGAAAGGATGCTGTTGATAATGTTCAACTAGAGGTACACGCCGACATGTAGTTCAGAAGTTTAGAGGCTGTACAAACTGATTACATTTATCTCCACATTTTCCCCCAAGTTTTAACATTGCACGTACAAGACATGGGGCACATAAAAATACACTGAACAAAATTATAAACGCAACACTTTTGTTTTTGCCCCCATTTTTCATGAGCTGAACTCAAAGATCTAAGACTTTTTCTATGTACACAAAAGGCTTATTTCTCTCAAATACAGTTCACATGTCTGTTAAAATCTGTGTTATTGCGCACTTCTCCTTTGCCGAAATAATCTATCTACCTCACGGGTGTGGCATATCGAGATGCTGATTGGACCGCATTATTATTGCACAGGTGTGCCTTAGGCTGGCCACAATAAAAGGCCACTCTAAAATATGCAATAATTTCATAATTTTGTTCAGTGTATGTTACTCCATATCTGCTAAACCACGGTTCTTCAACCAGGGAGTCTGGAGGGGGTCCTCCAATTAATGTTTGATCACAAATCATTTTTTGTTAAATTAAAAAATGGGTAAAAAAATTACAATGTCACATGCTAAGCACCCTCAAATGAATGCAAGAGCACCCTCAGGTGATACTGTACTAATATCATATTGGCAAACGCAAGCGGTCCAACGGATAACCAAACTCATGGTTCGGATCATATGTTTTTTGATTAACTTAATTTTACCAGCCAGCGGTGTGAGTAATTAATGTCTTCAACATGTGAGTTGGATGAAGATCATACTACAATTTATAAGTAATCAATTTAACAATCTAGGTCTCAAAGTCTAAAATTGCAACAAAAAACACAGGATTCACTGCTTAAAAATATATATATTACTGCTAGAGATTATAGACATGACAATACAATTAAATACACAGACATTATCTGAATGTGAGTGAGATGTTCTTACCCTTCCTCACAGCTCTGACAGAAGAGGACAGTTTTTCATGTTTCTTTTCAGACCCTAAAAAGTCAAGAGAGACACCAGGCTTTAACATTCAGCTCAAAATGCAGACAGAAACGGCTGGAGGTCCATGATTTTGACTGGTCCTACACAGATCATGAAACACACCAATCCTGCACAACTGGATTTAACAAAGATCATTAAGATTCATTCCCACAAGCTTTACATCATGGTATATGATTAGCGAGACAAAATCTAGTTGTTAGAAATTCACACTATTTCAGGTTGCCATCAGGTGTGTAAAAATATAATCAGAAGGATTCAGCTATCTGTAATCTGACCTGGCTCGCCAAAGATTTAGTCAATTTATACTTAAGCCAATCAACAATTAAGGCCCTGATACACTTCAAGCAAAAATCAAATAACGAACTGGTATGACAATTTCGAACAAAATCAGGCCATAAAAAAATAAGCTTGTATTTTGTTCACTTTAAACACCTTCGACTACCATTGGTCCATGGTGATGATGTAATAGGTGGGCGTGGCTCTGAGGCTCCGCCTTCTTTGACATGGAAATCTACTCCGGTTAATTTCTTCTGTTCAGTCGGTCAGATGCGAGTGAAAACGTGAACACAGTGGAACGCTGCTTTATAGTAGAAAGCAATTCTAATCATTTTTTCATGTTTAATATGGCAAAACTGTTGGCTTTAAAGCAGGGGTGTCAAACTCAGTTCCTGGAGGGCCAATGTCCAGCAGTTTAACTCCAACCCTAATTAAACACACCTGAATCAGCTAATCAATGCGCTCGTGGTTACTAGAAACTTCCAGGCAGGTGTTTTGGAGCTAAACTCTGCATGACAGTGGCCCTCAAGGAAATCGATTGTATAAAGTGAAATAAACATGACTTGAGCTTGTGCTAACACATCGCTATGATCAGATGCTTTCTTGACTACAGTTTCATGGTTGTTATTTTTTGTTTCATTTACGGTTTCATTTGTTGTCATTTTTGTTGTGTTTGTTTTTGTTATTGAGAGGAAAGCATGCAGCACGTATTCATCTAAACACTGCTCTGAGAAGCCTGGGCAGCGTCGGGATGTTCACTAATACTATATTTCTCAGGTTTTTCAAACAACTTTTTACCCCCTAAGCAAAGAACGGAAAAGAACTTCGCTGTGAGTATATTGGGAACTTCACAATCCAATTTTAGCCAAAATCTTACCATTACAACAACGGTTAAGTATTTATTACTGCTCTAAGGAACAGATTATTACTTTTAAATGGCTCTCTGAAAATGTTAAACATTTAAGCTGTCCCAGTTGATCAATTGGGTTTTCTTGCATAATTTCAACACGATTCATGTAGCCACGTAAAGAGTAGGGGTGTTGAAAATAATAGTTTCTATGATAGATCGCGATGCGGATGTGGATGATTCTGCATTGATGTAACAGACTATAATCGATAATAGCCAACTGGCATTTCTCTGACGTCATTCGCTGCATATGTGCATCTCGCACTAGCGTAAAATGGCGGAGGGAGGCGAAACACAAAAGCGTGTTTTAAAAAAATGCACCCACTGTTTTAACATTTACTGCGTGCGTGTGTGTGTGTGTGCGAGCATCATTGTAACTTTAGTACACTACTTGACAGTTTCATGCACTTTTAGTATTTACTAGTGTTTATTAGTTCTAAATGCTCCGGTTGCCTGCTGTGTTCAGAGTTAAGTTTTGTTTGATGTTTGCTACATTCAGGAAGTGTACTTTCTCGGAGCAGATATAATAAAGGGAGTTCATATATCTGACTGCTATTCATTGACGAAAACGCAGCCATTTGCAGTAATATTGAAAATTGAGGATGCAACGCATTGTGATTTCAAATTGAATCGTTGACATTAGGGCTGTTGGAACGAATTCCGAAATTCGAATATAATTCGAATATTAAAAAAATCAATACTATTCCAATGCTGAAGTTCCTATTCGAATATTGCTTTTTTATGTATATTTAAAAAAAAAATATGCAATCTTGCCTTTGTCGCCGCCTTGGCACACACATGTGAAAATTAAACGCTTTTGTTTCGTCTGATAAACAATAAAGTTTTTGAATCGTAACACAATTGTGCACGTTATCCACGCTGTATCATCACAACTGTCAAAAGTCGCGGAGAGGAATGTCTCCACGGTAACGGAGATCAACAATTTGATTCTCAGTCCACACTACAACGTGAAAACGGCGTCTTCAAATATATCCACTTTGGAGTGCGTTTTCATTAATAAAAACGCCGTCTCATTGCTGACGGAAGGCCAAAACGGAGAGGAAAATATACGTTATTTTTTTTATGACAACTTACAACCTGACAAGCTAGGCGATCTGTCCGAGGAACCGCCGCTAAAACAGGCAAGAATTACTTATGTTCTGCCTCTCTCTCTCTCTCCTCATCACGGGGCTCAACTGCTAAGTTACCAGCTGTCCGCCAAAAGGCAATAACAGACAAACTGATGGTTTATCTGTGAAGATATGAGACCGATCAACATCACGCATTGGCGATCCATAAGACTGTGTAATGTCGTAAATATTAATAATAGGATGAATTTGAGCATTTAATATTCGAATATTATTCGAATATTAAATAAAATAAGGAATGGAATTCGAATAGTATTATAGAGGAAGATTGACAGCCCTAGTTGACATAATCATAATCGAATTGAAAAGTGAGACCAGTGACGATTCACACCGCTAGTAAAAAGCGTGACGACATACAGACAAGTTGGTCCATATCACAAAATAAATCCCTTGAGGGTGACCCCCCTGTTGTGGCTTATTTTGCAGTAATGACGAGCTGACTGTACATTATCTATTACATAATTAATTTTATACTTAATTTTGCTTTTTCTTTGAAAGCCACCAGAGCAGAGGCAAGTCAGGTTACACTGCTGCTGAACGAACTCAAATAGCGACTAAATCCTAATCTGAAATCTGTGACTTAACAGATTTATTAGTATTATTACTGCCATAACTATTAATGTTGTTATTGAGCGGTTAAGGGATTATTTAATACCTGTATAGGATTCAGAAGCTGAACTTCCACTTCTATCAAAAACGATTGGTGATATCCCTCTAGCGTGCTTCTTGGCTTTGCTTTCCTCATCTGAACAGTAAACGGGAGAACATGGTCCCTTATGTTAGAATATCAAGGATTATTTGAGATCGCTTGCGCTCCGATTTCTAGTCAAATAGTTTTTCTGTCCTTTGATGAACACAGCCAGGTAGCGACCCGTAGTGAAAACTTCTAACAACATGAGATTGACCAGTCACAGGTAAGAAAACAAGTGAGGCAAGGCAAGCTGGAAATGAATATTTTTGTGGGACCTCTTTAATGAACAGGTCTGCTCCAAAACCCAGTGAACTGCCAGCTAGGCAAAGCGGTGGGCATCATAAAGGCACTCGCGGTTTGAAGGCGACTGCAATTATGTTGCCTAATTTTGGCCAAACTGTTTGGTAGCACTGCATGAATGCTTCACAGACAAAGAAACAGCAACAGTTGGGTTACGGAAGTAAAATCGACATCTAATTTCTCCATGGGGAAATAGATTTTTAACGATAACTTATAAAGCTTTAAATACAGACCTACTATGAGCTACGATGTTGTTAATCGAGGTAAAATAGATCAGTATTTTGTTTTTGCCCATTTCTGTGCCACCCTTATACTCCAGTCATTTTAAGCCAAAATGGGGGTCAACCTTGAACAAATTGCAACAGAAGCAAACTCAACTGATTTTGTATCCTCAATATGTCCTGAGTAAGGAAAAAAAGCCCCTAAGAATCCTATTAGGGGAAAGTTTCGAAAAAGACCGAAAGAAAACCCTAAAATTACCCTTTACGCCTATTCATTATTTTTCTCACGTGAATATGGTAAAAATTTTAACCTTTAGATATCACCATGAAAATTACTGAGTTGATTACTTACATCAAGACAAACAAAAAATGTATTACAAGTTTTTTTAAATTGTTTGTTAACATGGCCAAACGGTGCATAATCTAATTACATATGTGTTAATTTGCATAAATACCACAACAGATCTAAACATTGGGTATAGCCAGGTGAAAAAGTCTTGTTGAATCTTGACATATAACAGTATAACAGATTGCCGAGTTCACGCGCGTGATCATAGGTAACTAAACCTTTGCGCGTGAACTCGGCAATCGATTACTTTGGACTTCAACCGAAAACAGGATGTAAACACAGGTATTTGCGCTGGCTTAAATAACATCATTTTTATTCATATATTTCACATCTACTGCAGTCAGATCCACTCGTGTTCACAGAAGGAATCACTCACATTTTCTGTGCACTTGTAATGACACATCAAGGATGTTAAGAGGCTAAAAGCAGGTTTAGTACTTGCCCTATTGAAGTCAACAGGGTGCAAATTTTAAAAATAGAATAACTCGGTGTAGGCAACACCGATTTTTGTCGTTGTTCTCTGTATTGACAGCACTCCAAATGTACAAAAAAATGAGCTCAATGTTAAAATTGACCGGAGTTCTCCTTTAAAGTCTGAATGGAACCCATTTAGGCTACCCATGAGCATTAATACATAGAGGCAGGAAGAAGTACTTTAGAAACCATCAACTCAGTCATTTTCATGGTGATATCTAAAGGTTAAAATTTTTACCCTATTCACGTGAGAAAAATAATGAATAGGCGTATGAATAGGCTATATTTGGGTCTTTTTCGAAACTTTCCCCTAATGGGATTCTCTGGGGCTTTTTTTTTTACTCAGGACATATTGAGGATACAAAATCAGTTGAGTTTGCTTCTGTTGCAATTTGTTCAACCTTTTTTCATAAAATGGCTGGACTATTAAGTGTTTGAATGGCCACCCCATGAAAAAAATACTATGTCAAGACAACATTGGGATTTAAACGGATCACTTTTATGGCGTTTTCCATTTCTGAGCTTGAAAACAGGTGGTCATATTGAACCAGAAATATTCCATTAAAGGGGATCTATTATGACCCTTTTCACAAGATGTAATACAAGTCTGGTGTCCCCAGAATCTGTCTGTGAAGTTTTAGCACAATTCTTTTTGCCCTTGTGTGAGCAAAAACACAGTTTTCGTGTATGTCCCTTTAAATGCAAATGAGCTGCTGTTCCCGGCCACCTTTCCAGAAGGCTCATGCTTTGCGTTATATTATTGCTATCATATTCTGTGCAGGCAATTAGCTTACTGTGCTGTAAATAGAAAAGCATGACAATATCACTGCTAAATATCTTGAAGTATTGTGGTATTCCGCCATGTTTCTCACTGACACGCACTCAACTCGTAAAGATCAGGGCTTAAAGAAAATCCCGAGCTCCCCACTCGATTTACAACATTGTGGTGGCGTTCATGTGCGTTCAACTCGTAAATACGATCTATACGAGATGACTTGAACGCACCAAAAGCTAATAGGGCACATCGTCACCAGTGATGGGCGTGGCTTACGTAAGAGTAGGGGGAAATCTGAAACCGTTTATGATTTATGGGGATTGTAAAAAATGTGGATTTTTACCATTATAGGCTGGTTGATTTACACACACTGTGGACACGTGTTCAAACACCTTCTAAAATGTAACGTTGCCCTTTAACATTTCAAAACAGTCAGATTTCGATTAGAATGCTTCTATTCGGTCTATATAGACTGTGAGGCGGCTGACTAGGGTTTGGAACAGAGGATTTTGCAACCTACCAGAGAACATCAACAACATGAGCATGGGGATTATGATTGGCACATCTCAAATTGGGAGAATTGTACACAAAAGACGTTTTTTTCCCCTAATAAACGAATCTAACCAGCCAGCAAACTTCAGTAGCTCATACCTGACGCTTCTGAGCCCGAGGCTGAATGAACAGACTCTCCCTCCGAGAAGGACACAGACTCAGACTGGGAGTCACTGGCCTCACTGCGAGTGTCGTAGTCATTCTGTTCGTTTCCCTCCTGTGGGTCCTCTTCCTCCAGTTCATACTCTTCCTCTTCCTCCTCCTCTTCTTCATCCCCTTCCTCCTCCTCCACTTCCTTCTCTTCCCCTTCCTCCTGCATGGCTCCTTCTTCGACATCAGAGCAGTTTCCTTCAGAGGAAGCCACGGAGCTGCCAGTCACGTATTCTTCTGAATGAGGCTCTTCCTCTCTGGAGGAGCGACTGGTTCTGCCTGTGCTGTCCTCACTGGTCCTCCGCATCTTCTGAAAACAAGTGCATGTATTACACACCCTGCTTGCTATGCAACATATATGATGGATGATTAGTTTTAAAAATATAACAATCTGTTTTAACTGCAACATGCCCATTTGTATGAGTAACTGTGGTAACTATGGTTATGCCTGGTTCAGATTACACAATTTTTTTGCCTGTTACGATAGCCATTGTGTCAGATTACGTGATAGTGACTCCTAAAATCTTGTTGTGTCGTGGATAAGAAACATGCCAGACTACACATTCATTGCATGCTGTCTCACACTCGCACATCACTCAAATTTACTCGCTCACACTCTCGCTTACTAACACAAATGCACACATACGCTTACTCACTAACTCATGACCGTAAAAAGAAATTACACATGCTAGTCTTTTTATCATGGTGTCTTGAAGCATCGCAGATGCGGCGTTGGTTGTCGTCCACTACGACACATTACACGAGATGAAACAATTGAATCTTGCGTCCCGATGGCTGTTCCGTCAAACGGATCGTGCCAAAATCGGGCTAAAATAGAGTAATCTGAACCAGGCATTAGACACTGAAATGATGGCAAAAATGAAGTAAAAGAACCACAAAGATGCAAATACAAATCTGAGTATGTCTTATGTAACGTGTCTGCGATCAGATGGTGTGTGTAGCAAGTTTGAGCACACATAGCATGTACATGTAATTCTCAAAAATGAGCAATCTCAGTCTCAATCACTTAACACAGTACTAGTCTCGGTCAAACTTAGGGTTGGGAACTGAGAATCTGTCCATATCCAGAATCAGTAGTGTTTTCTGAAAAATACCGGAACCATGGGCTGCACAATTAATCGCAATTTACATGTAATTGCAGTTAAAGCTCCAGTATGCGACTTTGGTATTTGACCACAAGAGGGCGCAGTTTCCAACAATAACAAAGGCGAAGCTTGATGAGGCTATGAAGGAGGTGACGATGGGAGATGTCGCTTTTAATGCGTTTTCACCATCTAGCGATATATCTACATGGAATTAATGAATCATCGTTTTTGTATTACCTGTATGTCTGATCGTATTATTTTATTTCATCATAATTAATGAACTGCAAGGAACGTGAAATGTTATGCTATATTATCCCGTTAACATACAGCTATTTGTCAAATGATTTGTTTGGTTAATGTTGTGCAGTTTTACGTTTTTATGGTTAATGCCGTGTTGTTTAACGTGTTCAAACCAATATCTAAAAGTAAATTTGAACGAACATTTCCAAGTAATGACTAAATATTTTTTTTTAACATCATATCCGATTGAATTTAATTGTACTGCCATAAGCTCGGTCACCACACGTGATAAAAAGCCTTACCAAAGTACAAAGAGCAATATAACTTTGTTTATAAGTGCTATTATTGACAGTTGCATGTCTTACCTGTCTATCAATACACTCGCGAGACCAGAGTCTCGGTCAAGTCCAAGATAGTCGCGCAGCTCTCTCCATCTCGAAAATGCCTGCCGATATTTATCTGGGTTTTATTCCTCCGTTTGTCACACAGTCTGAGTGTATCCGAATATGGACGCTTTCGTTTTGTTGGCACTTCAATACTCGCCAAAGAGTTCGTGATCCATAACAGCTATAACCATACAGTCTATGGCTATAACGCTTTACCCACCACTTCCGCATTTGACCATGCGATATTCCGGTGTGGTGGGTCATATTTTTTATTTTATTCTTTTTTTATTCTTTGTCAGACGTCTTTATTGTTTATTGTGATAAGAAAAAAAAAAACTCAATAAAGTTGTTGTAAAAAAAATAAATCCGGTGTGGTGGAATATCCTATGACATGGTCCACACCGGAAAAAAGGGATATTGCGTCACTGAGGCGCGACATTTCTTTTCCGGGACGGCCAGTTATTTAAAATCGGAATTTCTCTGAAATAAAAAATCTTTGGAGACTTTTGAGATATTGTAAGTACACAACTGAAGGAAATATATCACACTGTGCAAGTTATTTTTGGAAATTTTATTACAAAATTCCTACTTATTGGAGCTTTAAATCGAGATGATTTATCACGATTTTCAAATCGCAAAGGCTGCGATTATTTTTTATGCGCAGTTTGTCATTGATGTACGGCTCTGTAAACGCTGCTCCATGAAAGCACTGTGAGTTTGAGTCACTTATAACGTGCATTTGAAAAACAACACGCGTCAAACATCTTTCCAAAACATGAGAAGCATTTATGAACCTCTTTTAATAACGTGAAACATTTAATAACATGCATTTACTCCAAACTCACTTCATAACGACAGCTGAGCTCCTTCTTCTGTGAGATGATGTGCTTCTTACACAGAATAAGGCAGTCGTGTATTTATAAGTCATGTTTAATCCAAGCGTTTCAATCTTCTGTTTATTCAGCAACAGCGATAGGGATTTCCTGGAATGATGCGCATTATTGTACTTCTGCGGCGGGGCATATTTACCGTGTTTGCGTGAGAGCGCCCTCTGGCGTTCCAATGGGGCAGTATTTACTACCAGTCAGCCGCACTCCACTGACAAGCTGCGCACAAAATAATCGCAACCTTTGCCAAATCGCGTGCGATTTTATTGCGATTAATCGTGCAGCCCTACCGGAACCATGCAAAATTCCGGTTCCGAAAACTGTTTGACTGGTCCGATGTGTGGGCAAAGCAATGGGAGTATATCCTTTAATAGCGACGTCTCACCTCATGAATATTAATGTATTAATGAATGCACTGAAAAGCCCTCGCGCTACTCATATACGCTTTGCGTCAGATATCAATGCAATGAGAGTAGAGCTGCATGATCAATCTTTAAAAGTTCTCTCTCAATTCAAACCCTCACGTGATCTTATTCTTAAATGACAACGATTCTCATTTGTCTATTAAACCCTTGACAAAATCACACCGACATAATCAGATTTTTGCTCGCGCTGTCGCTGCTCCAGAGAGAGCAGATGTCATGTATAAATGTGAAACAGCTTCACAAACAGTCTTTTCAACCACACAGTATCATTAGTAATATTCAAAGGATCACAGAAGTACTAAAAGTGTATAGTTCGGATATAAACACTGATGTCTACCGTATCGGCCAAAACAGAGTAAATCACCTTTTGAAAGTTGCTTTAAATAACGATTGTATCAATTACATCGTTATGCCACCAGGTGGCGACAAGTAACTATTAAAATAATGATTCACTGAATCAGTCACTCAAGAGGTTTGTTCAGAAACGCTGAATCATCCAGTAATGAGTCTTTATGAATCAATCATTCAAACCGATTTAAAAACAAATATTCTGTTTCACCTGTCTGCATCTTCTAGCCCTTCTGAGAGGGTTTTCTCCACTGCTGGAGATACAGAGAGGTCCCGAAATCTCCCAGAGAAAGCAGAAATGTTGATTTTCCTTAGAAAAATTGTTAATTACTATTGCAAAAGTGGCTAAATAATATGTTGAATTTGTTGACATTAACAGTCTATTAAACTCCTTTGACAAGTATAAGGAATAAACACAAAAAGGATTGTTTGAGTTGAGTATTGAGCATTTTTATCTTACTATTTTTTTATTAGTTGTTTCAACCATTTTAATGGAACCGAATCGTTCGGCGGAACCGGAAAATTTCATATGATTCCCAACCCTAGTCAAACTACATTTAAAAGCTCACCAGAGACAGGTGTCATGCCGCTCTGAGCCGCTTTGCACTAACAGAAACTTCTTGGTCCAACATTTGGGCTGATTTCATGGAGTTTGTTCATTTAGACCCCATTCTGTTTGCCATTTGTTCTTAATATAGGAATGGATAATTGGTTTTAGATCCATCTCAATGCAAAACCCATCCTCTCTCACCTCTGTCAGCTCAGGCAGCAGGGGTTTGATCCGTCTCTGGGAGTCTCTGCTGCGGGACAGGCCTTTTTCACTATATCCTTTAGGCAGATCAGCCCGGGATCCTCTTCCTGTATGGTTCTTTCTGTCATCATAGATGTCTTCTGGTGCGTGTCTTCCTCTGGGATTGCTCGTCTTTTTGCTGTTTGATCCAGAAGAAGTGGCAGCTCTCTTTAGTTGCTGTCTGGTAGCGTGTCCTGAGGCTCTGAGCCGCTTTGCATCCTGGCTGTCTCCTCGTTCGTGCTTCCTTTTAGACCCTGAGGCATAGAGTAAACGCGCAGTTAATGTGGTAACAGAGCCAGACATATAAATTTAGCATGAAATGGAAATTGCAGTAGTGTTTTGTTCTATATTGTGGTGAGTGAGATGGCTTCACAAACAAGAAAAAATGTGGGGCGGGACTTAATATTGTCCACAGGGAATCGATTGGATTGTTGGTGTTTGCTATTGGTCGATTTCATGTGAGTGACAGGTTGCCCCGCCCTCGCGCCAGTAAACATCAGATATGTTGTTGAAAAAGGGAAGTTATTTTAATTAAAGATTACAAGGAAAATGATTTTAAAAACAATAATGATGTGCAAAGATAAATAATTTATAATAAACACTGGGTCCATTTTTTACTTGAAAATGACAGTCCAGCTCAGTGTGAATATTTTTGATTGATACTACTTAGGGCTGGGCGATAAAACGATAACGATAATTATAATTAATTAATTATATTGTTAAAGAGTAGTTTAAAACCACAGTTAACGCTCTGGTTTCTACAACTTTCACTTAGGAGCAAAAATCTGCCTTTAAACTTGAAAGAAATAAAGATTTGACTTTTATCGTGATAATTATCGATATCGACTGATATAAAAAAAATTATCGTGATTTTTTTTTTGGCCATATCGCCCAGCCCTAATACTACTGTACCCAAACAAACAAACCTGAACACTTGCAAAATGACTTAACTTACAAGTATGAATAGTTTGTCAAAATTGGATGCAGTGAGGATAAAATCTGATCCGGTCAATGCTTTAAAATGGTACCTTTTTTCTCATTAACATCATGTTCACTCTCAGGGTTGTAAAGCTCATCATCCTGGTCAGGAGCATCAGTCAAAATGTCTTCCAGCACGTTCAGTTCCCCATCTGGAAATAAAAGCACACAAATGTTGCATTTTAGTTTTAAGTATATTGGCATGTTATAGGTCACTCGCACCAACATGAAACATTACAATATAGTATTAAATACAATAGGCTCGTCACTATATATTACAGATACAAAACAGTAATAATAATAATATCAATTCAAATTAATTCAGCAAAAAAGCCAAAGTGACGTTTAATATTAAACTGTTCCCTTTAACGTGTTGGTGTAAAATGTGCAAACACTAGGCTAATTCATCCATTGTGAGACATCAGATATTTAAATTACATAATATGTGTTTTACAAAATGTATTAAACATGATAGATCCATTTTTGATGCATAACGTAACCGCAAATATGTCATTTACGTCAAATAAATAAAATAGATGTTTCTGTCTAAAACTACACTCATAAACAAAATCCTCCATGATACGTTAGCATCATGCTAAGCTAATAATCACAGTTATGATTCCTCAACAAATGCACATCAATGTCTAGTAAGAATGTGGGTGATTTTAAAACTAAAAACTTAATTAATATCCAACAGCTAATAGTTTATATAATTAGAAAAAAAACACATGTGACGGCTTTTGTTATACAAATCTGTGGCTAGGCTAACGTTACAGGTAAAAAAAAAAAATCTTTACCTTTCTCATCTCTCCTGTCGACAGACATTTTCAGCCCCCGTGGATTAAACACGCTTTAAAGGGCCCCCCTTCTCTCTCTCTAGATTTGTTCTTAATTAATATGTTAATTCGTCGATATTTTAGAAAATGTGACACACCATTAAATGTTTTGTGCCTTGAGCGTGTTTGTCTGCTTTAAAATGGCGGATGTCTTCCTCCCGCATCGCAGTGTAAATGAGGGTTGCCAAATATTCAGGCCATCACGCCTTTGTTATGTGCATCACTACTGTCTCAGTATGGCTAGCAGTATTGAATTTATTAATTCCCAGGATATGAATTCTTGACATCAACAATTGAATTGCTACTAGTAAAAATGTTCCCGGTTTTGACATAATTTTCCCCTAATAAAGTTTGATGACAAGTGTATGAGTACCAGGCTAGCTACCAAAAGTACAGCACTGATATGAAAACTATAAAAAGCTTAGTTGCCCACGTCAAAATTACTGACCCTTTCCCTCCAACCAGATATTTTGTGAGGATTTTCTGTTTAATAGTAAAGCCTTAGCCAGTCATGAACGTTATAAAATCATGAGATGAAAGCGTGCCCTATTCCCTACATTCCCTGCTGGGATATCGGCCATTACTGGCATGCTTTGTTTAGTTCTACTCAAAGGCCTAAGAAAGCTGTTTGAGCCATACACATTAACCAACATCAGAGAATTGTGAACATGCAAATGTTTTTAGAAAGGAAAATTTCAAAACAAAAAGAATAATTACATAGAACCAATAAATTATGAATAATTTACTGCCAGTGTGTGAATAATATGTAATCATGCAATTCATTAAGAAATAACTACTCTGATCATGAGCATTTTAAAATGTAATTTAATGTAATAACAATAATTTATTTCCTACATCTGTTTACGTAATCCAGATTACATCTAATCAATTACTTCCCGGAACTGCCGGTTACTCTTCTTACATAGGACAAGCGGCATGGAAAATCAAATATGTTTATTTTACATGAACATTCACATGTATTTGTTTCATTAAAGTGGCTTTATGTATTTTTTTGACTGCAGAAAGCCATAAAAATGCCATATGTTTGTAGAGATTTAGGAAAGATGCTAAATTCAACTATTTCTCAGAAAAACAATCCTGCCAGTTATTCTCCTTTGAAATGTGCTTTCTGAATATCTGTTTTTGTTTTGGTCTGTGGTCCCGCCCACTGCCAATTTACCCCCAGGTTGCCAGTTGGTGGAAAACACAGCATATTGGGTCAGAAATTAACTGGGTGATTGATCACAGTTGCATCCTAAATCTGGCAACCCGCATGAGGGTTGAGTCTGAGGAGGAAGGGACGGGGAAACAACCCTCTCTAATAATTTGACTTTAGACTGCAGCACCCAATTCAGTCGCTAGCTTACAATATTACATACTGCAGTCTGCACCTTTAAGTAGATTTGCAATACACACAAAATGCGCACTGACCGTCTCACACACGTTAGGACACACAAACCGCATCTCTGTAGAGAAGTATTGAGGGCAAGGCTATTATGCATTCACTCTTTTTTATTCTTTTGTGCTTTACCATCAGGACGAGTCTTTCTGAAACATTTACGGAGAAAGAAACTGCATGTTTTAATAAAGAGGAATGTGATCAGTGCAACAATTGAGAGTAAAAAGGCCACTACGTCCAGGCAGTGGTACTGATACCAGCTCAGTTCATGTGCCTGAACTCGAAGATGTTTAGCTCCTTTGTGCCGCATCACAAATTCGATCCAGTAAACTGCCTGGTCCAGAGGCTTCATCGGCTGATCATGGTGGATTCTGGACAGTCTCATGATGCTTTCTTTGTACCTGAAGAAAAAGAAGCGTTCTTTAGGCCCCGAAACATTTTTTGTCACATACAGCAAACATCTCCTCACTATCCGCTAGCTGCCTGTCCCCTGAACACACTGTAAAAAACCACGGTCTCTGTAGACAGCCCAGGCTCCACAAACGGCAACAAAAACAAACTGGCCCAGCCTGGACCACAAAACATAACAAACAGTGTTCCAGCCAATAACCGACAAGAATGATTTGGGGGTGGGGGTTGGGGGGTTAGTGCGCGTGCACATGAAGGGGGGTGTAGGGAGTGGAGGAGAGAGAAGCATGAAGAGGGAAGTTAGCTAGAGGAGAGATGTCCTAGACAACGACAACGACTAACGTTAGAATTATATTCTCTTGAATTTTGATATGGCCGACACACGACCAAAGAGACGACGTTCCGATGAACAATAGCAAAGAAGAGGGAAAAAGGAGAAGGAACGTGCAAAGTCCCGAATTTACATCGGAAAAGCACGGAAGGGAGGGGGAGGGGACGGGATGAGGAGGAGGGAGGGTCGAGCTAGCCTCATTTCTGTTTGACAATACTTCGAACGCTAACAAGAAGTGACGTCCCCCAACATCACTTAGTGCACCTTTTAACACAAGACAAGCTCTACAAAAGTACAAAAGTTTCTAAATATATTGAAAAGCTTTGCTTTGAACTACAGTGTTTTTTCTATGACATCAGGCAGCCGTGGTAATCCAATGACCAAAAAGAAAACTCATATGTACATTTATACACTCTATTTTCCCTGAGGTTCTTTTATAATTTTAGTGAAGTTTAGTTTAGTTGTTAAAAAAACAATATACAAAACCATTTTCCACTCTCTAGTCCTCTAATGAAAAAAAAAAACATTTTAGGGTTGTTTCTAACCTTCTGAAAATAACTGGTAGAGGCCTTTGGAAATGGATTATTTCAAATTAAAGACTTAACTCACGAGGGATTATTTAATACAGTCTTGAGAGCTTCTGCCAGGTCTTTGGACTCCATTGTATTGATATCAAGGGCAACAGCAGCTCCTTTGGTCTTCATGTGCATCAGGTTGTCAGACTGGTCACCAAACAGTGGCAAGCCCACTATTGGGACGCCATGATAAATAGCTTCATACAGTCCATTTGTCCCGCCATGGGTAATGAAGGCCTTCGTTTTTGGATGTCCTATCAGATAAAATGAAGTCAGTATCTATTTGACACCAGTTATTGTTCTTTGTGTATAATGAGCACACATGACAACACTTTCCTTACCAAGCAAATCATTCTGTGGGATCCAGTCGAGGAGTTTTGTATTGGGGGCGAGAGTTTCTGGAGTTTTTCCACTGTAACGCCAAATAACCTGTGCAAATACACATATGGAGGACGTACTAAGCATATGAACACCTAAGCAACAGATAGTTTATAGAAAAGTTGGGTTTTGTAAAAATTGCATTTATTTTTCCTACTGAGAAATGTATTTTTGATGATAACATATACCGTTAAACCTTTTTACCACATCTACAGACCTTTTAGGTTGTTAATGGTACAGGATTACATTTTGTGATGAACACATTTAGTTTGGACTTTTATTCACATATAGACATTGATTGATGCACACACGGATCACATCAAATATGGCAAACTGAGAAGCTTAAAGGGATAGTTCACCCAAAAATGAAAATTCTGTCATCATTTACTCGCTCAAGTTGTTCCAAACCTGTATGATTTTCTTTCTTCTGCTGAACTCAAAAAGATATTTTGAAGAAAGTCGGTAACCAAACGACTGATGGACCCCATTGACTTCCATAGTAGGAAAAAAAAATACTATGGATGTCAATGGGGACTAGCAACTGTTTAATTACCAACCTTCTTTAAAATATCTTCTTTTGTGTTTAGCAGAAGAAAGGAAATCATACAGGTTTGGAACAACTTGAGGGAGAGTAAATGATGACAGAATTTTCATTTTTGGGTGAACTATCCCTTTAAATGTGCTTGCTTAGGTTTGTTCTCACGTGTCACATAAGTACAGCTGAGCTGCCATTAACCATGTTTGATGTGCTCTATGTATGTGTGTTGATCAATGTTTGGATTACTTTTCTTTATGAACATTTTGAAGCTTGAAAGTTTTGGTGGAATGAATGGACTTTGAACAGACGGACATAAATATCTTTGGGCTTGGTTGGCACACCTTTTGTGGGATCTGACCAAGAGCAGAAGCAATAGTGTTTGCTCTTTCCATTGTCAGGTTGTTGATCATGGAACCCAATGAGAAAACAACAATGCCATGATCTCCTGAGGTCTGAACAAACTTCTCCAGTTCCTAAAAGACACACAAATGACCACATACTTCAACACAAAAACAGAAAACAAGACTTGAATCACCATTTACACCATGTGAACTACTTAAAGTTAGGGTAGGCATTTTTGGAGCGGCTAGCAATAGCAAGCTAGCTTTGCAAGCACAAGATCCCACCCTCCCTTCAGAGCATCTCCAAAGCTAGAGTCTGCAAAGCGTCACGAGATGAGAGACAGCATTAAATTACGTCTTGTCTCAAAGCACATACCATTACAATAATACTGAACATAAACAACTTGCAGAGCTCTTACTTGTATCACCAGACTGCTGCGGATTCATTTCGGCGTAGATAGTGCTTAACTTATTTTCCACCAGAAATGGATATGGCATTAAGTTACAATGTTATTTGATCTATTCAGGTAAGAATTCCTTAAAGGTGAATTGTGTAATATTTAGGAGGATCTGTTGACATAAATGCAATATCATAAACATAACTATGTTTTCAGTGGTGTATAAAGACCTGGCTTAATGAACCGTTATGTTTTTATTACCTTAGAATGAGCCATTTCTATCTACATACACAATCCCCTTACAATCAAATAGCCATTTTGCGCTGACATGTTTCTACAGTGGCCCTAAACGGACAAACTACTACAGAACGCGCTTCGTCACTATGTTGTTCTTCGTGCAAAGAAGCTAGCTAAAGTCAGCGAATAAAACACTGACACAATGATGAACAAGTAACAATAATATTCGCAATAACATATCGTTTTACTGAATAATTCAGTAAACATAATTTCTTAATTTATCTTTGTAAAGAAACCTCATTGCTTAACTGGCAATTATCTGGTGTCTCAGACGACGACATCTTTTCCTATCAGCCACCGTAACTTCTGTTGGTTGCAATTCGCAACCTCACCACTAGATGCCGCTAAAATTTACACACTGCACCTTTAATTTACAAATGATGCATGTTTTAATGCAAAATAAAATAAAATGTAAAGGCATCAAAACAAATCAGAAGACCAGATATTTCAAAATAATATGGCAAAGCAAAGTCATTACCTTTGACAGAGGTTTGGCGGGTTTGCAGTGCAGTCCTCCAACAAATTTAAAATTAGGCACAAGTGGGCGTGGATACTCAAAATCCCAGTAAGTTCTAATCAACCAGATGTCAGCTTTCCCTGAGGTCTCACACATTGTTGTAGGTTTGCCTGTGATGTACAGAGAATTTTACTCAGCCGATGCACAAAAGGTTAAAGGTGCAGTAAGCGATTTCTGAGAAACGCTATTGATTAGGTCTGCAGGATTAATCAAAATTAAACCTCATGCGATTTGGCAAAGGCTGCGATTTTTTTATGCGCAGCTTGTCAGTGAAGCACAACTCTGTGATCAGTAGTAAATGCTCTCGCGTAGAAGCTCCTGCAGTGTTCTCGTGCAGTGTGTTGAAACTCTGACTAAACACCAAGTTAAATCGTGCAAATGAAGACAGAGTCGTAGTAAGTTTGATGCTTTACTGTCATGCTTCCTCATTTACATGTAGTGATGAAAACTGTAATAAAATATGCCTCAATGCACATCGTACCAGGAAATCCCTTTGAGCATAATACTATCGCCGTAGCTGAATAAACAGAACATTGAAACGGGTTGATTGAACATGACTAATAAACACACGACTATGACAATATATGGTTTATCTGAGTTCTTCAAGCCTCAGGTATTTTCATGATAATGAAGTATATTTATACTTCAATGCTAATCGACATAGACTTTTTTTTTATACTGTATAGAATACTATGAAATTGTGTGTTGTGTGCCTTATTCTGTGTAAGAAACCACATCATCTCACAGACAGATGTTTTCACATACGCAACTGACGTTATGAAGCAAGTTTGGAGTAAAAACAAGTTATTAAATGTAGTCTTTTGTTGGACAAGAGGTTCATAAATGATTCTCATGTTTGGAAAGATGTTTGACTCATGTTGCTTTTCAAATGCACGTTATAAGAGACTCAAACTCGCAGTGCTTTCAGCTGTGCTTCGGTGACAAGCTGCGCATAAAAAAATGATTTGCAAATAATAGATAAATCGCACAGCCCTACTGTTAATATTTGAAATCACCAAAACAAACACGCCCCTACTCAAAAGGATCACAGCCCTATCTTGATAGCCCCACCCCCAAAATCACAAAAACGCTATGCAGCAAAGG
Source organism: Scardinius erythrophthalmus (assembly GCF_964197995.2). Taxonomy (NCBI): domain Eukaryota; kingdom Metazoa; phylum Chordata; class Actinopteri; order Cypriniformes; family Leuciscidae; genus Scardinius; species Scardinius erythrophthalmus. The sequence continues at coordinate 52,355,436 of NC_138225.1, forward strand.
CCCCTCCCCTCATGAGTGGACACGCCCCTTACTGCTGATTGGCTACAAGTGTGTTTTGGTGTTGGTCCAATGGGCTTTATGCACAGCTGCACTACTTCCTGAACTTCAGGCAGGTCCTTTGTTTCCTGTCTGCCATTATTGGACAAACTGATTAATCCAGTAGGTCAGGCACACCTGGATTAATCAGTTTGTCCAATAATAGCTTTAACACCTTAAACAGCTTTTCTCAGAAATCGCTTACTGCACCTTTAAGTCACAAGGTTAAAATAATCTAGAAAGAGACATTACTACTGAACAATTAGTGCACATGCATACAAGTTGGCACATATAAACAATAATAATAATAATAATAATTACCTAATAGTTCAGTGTAAAACGGATCCATAAACCACGGAATAAATAGAGTTACAGTCGAAAACATGATGTAGAGGAGCATGTTTTCCACTCTCTCTAGGAAGCTCATATGGTCAGTGAGGTGACCCTGCACAGCGACCGCAGGAACATAGGATGGTGGTGTGGGGATCTGACCGCAAAACCGCTCGCCAACATACGCAAACGTTGCGCGCATTGAGAAGACGAGCGGGATTTTCAGCGTCTCTGCCATCAAGTCAGAGAATTGCATCATCGGATCAGATAAAAGAACATCATAATGAGATTCCCGAAGCGTGTGTATAAGATCCTCATTGTGGAACATGCCCTTGTAAAATTCATCAAGGTGCACCTTAAACTTGGACATCAGTCGCCAGATCTTGAGGACTTTCTCGTATGTGGTGCCTTGGTAATTTACCCAGGGATGAATCGCCTCATGCAGTGTAGCACTGACCTCTACTTTCTTCATGTTGACTTTGAACACAGTGAAGTTGAACCGCTCCTTCCGTGTGTACTGTACAGTAGGAGATGAAGAACTGACCAGAACCGTCACGCTGTGGTTCTTATCAACTAACGCGTCTAGGATTGAACGCATGCTGTGCCAGTGGCTGAACTCGCCTGGCAACACCAAAACCCTGCCAGCCTCTACTCCACACAGCAGTGCGAACACAAATATAGTCCCAGAAATCATGGTCAAGTTTGTGCCTTTGTATAAGAGCAGTGCGATCTGGGGAACGATGATCCAAACACAGTAGAAGAGCCCTCGAGTGAACGGAGTTGCGAAATTCAGATTGAACGCTTTATCGTGATTGATGTAGACTTCAGTTTCAGGAAGTTAGCGTTATCGAGATTAGTACCAGTGTTGGGTAAGTTTCTATAAAACAAATAACAGAAGTCGAGGGTGGGGTACGGACTGGATTGATTCCATAGACTAGAGCTTCCGAACAAATGGGGTTTTGGTGTGCGGACTGATGGGACAGAACCCAAGAGGTCAGTCCTAGAGCTCCTCCTGTCCAACATTATGAAGCTGCAGACTCGGAGCCTGCAGCTACAGTCCCAGTAGCACCTCAATGCAGTAGCCTACATGAGATCCGGGGGGCGGAGTTGGATCCAGATATAAGGGGTGGAGATGGGTAGGTTTAGGGTTGGGTTTAGGGATCAGGGGGTGGAGACGGGTAGGTTTAGGTAAGGTGGGAGGAGTTGGATTTTATCCGAAAGATCGTATAACACCCTTATCCAAATGCCATTGAAAACAATAGGATGCAATATTACGGTCTCGTTTTATTTAAAGTTATCCAAATAAATATTTGCGTCCCCTGCTTAATGCATGTGCCAACAAAAACTCATTGTGTTCTCAGTAGTTATTTTTTGAGCATGGGTGTAATTGAAAGAAAATTACCGATACAATTACAGATTGAACTATTTTCTGAAAAATATTATGTGATATTATATTGCTACAATGTTTTTTTTTATTCAAATTTCAATTTTTCTTTCAGTTCAACCTATAATGGTCTAATTAACATTATACCATGCTAACATTACAAAACTATATTTTGAATGCGAAGCAAAACTCAAATAAGAATAGACAAAACACAAATAATAAACAATTCTGTACTTTATTTAATTATCACCTAAACATCATCTTGCTGTAAACAGGACAAAGCAAAGAAAAAAGGAAGAAAGAATTGTGTTAGTGACTTTACTTTTCGTCTTCAATTGCATTAAAAAAAAACTCCTCATAAGTCGCTTTGGATAAAAGTGTCTGCTAAATGAACAAATGTAAAATGTAATGTAAATGCATTCGTTTTTCATTCTTTTTGCAATCGCTCTGTCAAATTCCTCGACGTCACTAAAATAAAAGATGAATGCTGATCATGCAGATGAATGAAAGTCATTTTAATACTTACGTTTTATAAGAACTAATTTAATAGTCTACATAAATTAGCCTATATAAATTAAAATAATTACTGGATTAATGGTTGGACTATTCATATGTTGGTGTATCATGAGCTATAAAGTAGTTTGATTAAAAAAGAAATCGAATGAGTATGATTCCCTAAATAAAATTTAATTTGATAGGAGGCGCTGTCTCGAAAAACGAGGAGTCTGAGAATGTGGGACTCTGGGTGCGGAACTGTAGCTGCAGGCTCCGAGTCCGATTTTAGGGGAAAATCGGGTCCATCGACGTCCAATAGATTTCTTAGACGCGCCGAAAGAACACCACAGACACCGTGTAATCACGAGAAAATCTCAGAGTAAAACGTACTCGGTTACTAACGTAACCTCGGTTCTCTCTAGAAGAGGGAACGAGTACTGCGTTTTATCAAAACGCTACGGGAAAAGTCTCTTTTCACGAAACACTGAAGCAAAAAATTATCCTTTAATTTTCATATATGTAAAACGCGTTGCGGCAGCAGCAGTCAGCTATGGCGAGACGGCTTGCTCGCTCATTGGCTGCTCTGCGGCAACTGCTTAAGCCTATCGAGCGAGGCCTGAGATGACGTCAGGCCAATGAGGGCGCTTCGCGCCCTCCTCGCCACTTCCCGCCGAAACGGGCGTGGCTTACCTCTATAAAAGGAGCTCGAGAAGGCTGATTCACTTGATTTTGATCGCCGAAGCGAACCAGAGTGAACCGTACGCACGGCAGAGAACGCAGTACTCGTTCCCTCTTCTAGAGAGAACCGAGGTTACGTTAGTAACCGAGTACGTTCTCTTACGAGAGTTCTCTCGTACTGCGTTTTATCAAAACGCTACGGGAACCCCTTGCAAAACGCCGTGCGTGCTGGGATAAAAACACTGATCACCGGAAGCTATTTCAGGCACACAGTGCATAATCACCAGATTGACTCACACAGAGTCAGGGAATAAGGGTGGGAGCCTTAATTCCCTATACTGTAGCGTCGTAGAATAGACATGTCCACAGACGCAAGTATAACATCACATAGACAGGGTAGGGAACCTGAACTAATGCGGGAAATGTGGGTCTTACACAGTTCTGCCCAAGATAGTCGGTAGCGCATTGCGCATGGGTTTCAGTGGTCTGACTAGACGGCTGAACAGATTACACCGACAAAAGCTTAGCCTGTAAGGCGGGAACCTCTAGGTTATAAAACCTGATAAATGTAGACGGAGAGGCCCAGCCTGCCGCCGTACATATATCCTGTAGGGAAATCCCGCTGGACCAAGCCCACGAAGAAGCAACGCTTCTCGTAGAGTGCGCTCTGACTCCCAACGGGCATGGAATGCCCTTGACAGTATAAGCTAGCGCTATGGCGTCAACTATCCATCTGGATAGACTTTGTTTCGAAACAGCCATTCCTTTGGAACGTCCGCTGAACGAGACAAAGAGCTGCTCTGTCTGTCTGAAGACAGCAGAGCGGGACATATAAGCTCTTAAAGCCCTAACAGGGCAAAGAAAACTCGAGTCCCCTTCCTCACTCGATGCCGGCAGGGCAGCCAGGGATATAACCTGAGCCCGAAAAGGCGTGTTGAGGGATTTCGGCACATAGCCATGCTTAGGTTTGAGTATGACTTTAGAGTCATTAGGACCAAACTCCAAGCATGCCGGGCTCACAGAGAGCGCGTGCAGGTCGCCTATGCGCTTCACTGAAGCGAGAGCCATCAAAAACACTGTTTTGAAAGACAAATGTTTGAGGCTAATAGACTGGATAGGCTCGAAAGGGGCACCTTTCATGGCCGCTAGGACCGTAGAAAGGTCCCACAAAGGAACTGAAGGAGGTCTGGGCGGATTCAGTCTCCTAGCTCCCCTGAGGAAGCGGATGACTAAATCATTCCTTCCCAGCGACTGACCCAGCGTTGAACCAAAGAACGCTGAAATAGCCGCCACATACACTTTGAGCGTGGAAGGGGATCTGCCCTTATCCAACAGCTCTTGTAGGAAGGAGAGAACCTCCGTTACCTCACATTCGAGGGGTGAAATGCTCCGAGCTGTACACCAGCCGGAGAAAACCGACCACTTCGAAGCATAAACCCGCCGTGTCGACGGTGCTCTAGCCTGAGTGATGGTATTCACGACTCCCTCTGTGAGACCAACGGGTATCCGTTGAGCACCCACACATGAAGGGACCACAGTTCCGGGTGTGGGTGCCAAATCGAGCCCCCGGCCTGCGAGAGGAGATCTCTCCTCAACGGCAGTGGCCATGGAGCGATATCTGCCAACTGCATCAGAACTGGGAACCATGTCTGGTTCTCCCAGAACGGAGCTACAAGCAGGACTGGGCATTTCGTTTCCCTGACCCGTTCCAGCACCTGTGGCAGGAGGGAGACGGGGGGAAAAGCGTATAACGGGCAGCGCGGCCACCTCCGGGACAGCGCGCTGTCGGTCTTTGAAAAGAACTGTAAAAGCAATTTTTATCTCACTTGGAAAAACAGCATCACAGGTGTAAGACAACACTCAAAAGGCAAAATTGTAATATAGAAGAAAAGGCTTTATTCTTTGAGGAATCTTTTCGCAACCGCAGCCACCCAGATGTGAAACAGAAAGCCTACTGACATAATAAAACTGAGACATTTTATACAGGTTTCTGACATTCTTGACTCCTCCTTTCCCAGTCTCTGTAAATTTCCTTAAAGACATCTAGTATGGACTGGTTCTACCCCCCCCCCCTGGGCAGGTCATGCTGTTCTTTGTCCCTGAGAAGCCAAAAGGCCTTCATTTACAATCTAAATGACCTCCTGCTTTCCTCAGGAGGGGGCCTGGGACCCTACTATATGACATCCTGTATTCTTCGACTAAGATTCTTTCTCGTGCCTAGGTGTTTGTTATCTCCCCGGGCTATCTGGTTTATTACATCTGCTCTTTCCTACCCCCAATTCAGCTGTTAGAAATGCTTTTACACACACTCAAATGAAATCAACAAGTTTTAAATGAATGGACACAAGAACAATGAATTTTTCATTAACATCTCCCCCCTGTTTATCATTCTCTGATAACCAATAAAATAATAAAAATTCATTTCTGTTTTCTAATCAAACCCATTATACTATTAAATCTTTAAGAATAGAATTAATTCAAGTCTTAATTCAAGAACAGTTATACCCTTCATGTATATCAATACTAAGCCCTAATTTGATTCAATCAAATAAAATCGCAAAACTTTTCTTCAACCATTAATTGGTCAACATTTTCTCCAGATATGTTGATCATCTCGTTGCCTCATGGACGTTCCATCTTCACCAATATGACACTTTGCATGCCGTAGAGAGGATTTTTTCCAACGTTGGCAGGGGAGATTTGTTTCTAGCACATATCATTGATCCCCTACTTTATTCTTTGCGCTGGCGTGTGAGGTTGTTGATGTTGGTTGGTATAGTTTAGGTCAGATGCTTGGACCCAGGTCTAACATCCTTCAGTCATTTTCAAATCCTTACAAGATTTTCCCTTAGATCACGATCGCACCCCTACTGGAATGAGTCATTTACTGTCTACTGTCACCTGCGAATGGAGGCCTTAAGTGATTTTGTTAGTGAGCGCGTGTCGTGTCGTCCCTTTGGTGTGACCTGTGAAATTTTCAACCTGAAACATATCACCGGATAATTTCTTGCTCATTGAATAGCACTCAGGGTCCTTGTTCCCCTGAAAAAAACATTCAACCCATGTTGTTCATGTTAACAAAACAATACAGAATCAGTTCTGTTTGGTTCAATCCATCCTGACATCCTGCAAAATGAAAATTTTAAGTTAGGCATTACACAGGGTTTGGCACTGTTTCTTCACTTTGCTCATGCCATGCGCAAAAGTCTGCATCTTCTGTAAAGAAAAACAAATGTTGAGGTTATTGTTACATAGTTTTCTTTTGTCTGCTGTGCTGCCACATCTGCTCCGGCGTTTCCTGTCAAAACAATTCTTGTTATTAGCACACTTAAAATACAAACAATGCACACAATTAAACCCAATGTCCTCCCAACATTTATCTTCCCACCTGTGCGATGGCTTTCAGCAAATGTGAACCCCTTAGTAAACCAGATCTAGCTGGTTAATACAAATAAAGTTCTTCAAATAAACCCCTCCTGGACTTTTACTGTCCTCATATACCGATGAGGTCAAAGCTAGATAACCTCTCAGCCTGCTGTGAAGACAATGGGTTTAGCCCTTCCCCCCTGGATTTACTGTTTTTCCCACCTGTGAGGCCGAAATGTCTTTGTTTGTGGCCTGAATACAAATTATCCATACTAAAAAGTTCAAAGACTCATCTGACCACTTGTTTTACTGTGCGTTCTCCTGTTCCCGCCATGAGCATATTCATCCTCCTCTTGATGCACGACACCCATCTTGTGCATAAATTTAACATAATAAAATTCTCTTACTTTTATCAGACGCTTTTATTCATAGTGACTTCCATTTCAAAGTACACATTTACATTCTTATCAGTTCTTGCTTTCCCTCGGAAATTGAACCCATGACTTTGGCGTTACAAGCGCTAACGCTCTACTGTTTGAGCTATAGAAAACTGCAATATTTGTTCATATTTATTTGGTAACATTTGTTTGGATAAAGTTTGCTAACCCAAACGTTGTCCTTCAGCCAAGTTTCCCATCTTTCTCTGCCTCTGAAATAAAAATATTACTTAAGGCCACAATTTCATCTTCTTATCAAATTGTTTTTTAAGGCAACGGCCCCTAGTCTCACAGCGTTTCTTGATTTTTCAGGCCTATTGTTTGGTCTCTTAATCAACTGTCATCTACGAACATTCTCCCGGTCATCAATTGGTCAGGTCAGGTCGTGTACACTTTGTCAGCGTCAGTACACTTCGTCAACGTCAGTCGAATAACAATCTTCCCCTTTTTACAATACATAACTGTTAAGGGCTCTCTGGATAATCTGATATTTACTTAGCCTACTGTACGTGTTTGTTGCTGTCAAATTTATAACTTTTTCTCAACACATGACTGACGGCTATCTACGACTTCACAATTCTAATTTATCAATACTTAAACCTGTCCAGAAAGTAATTCAAATCTACTGCACATCATGAATGACCAAAATAATAATTAACAGACAGAGCTCGATGATCAATCAACTTAAAGCTCATCCTGTTCTGTGTTGCCTTCTCATCAGATTGACTCACAATCCTCAGCTTACTTTGTCATTTGCCTTAACCCATCTATAATGCTAAAACACTCTTTCCAGAGGTTAATGACACATGTATACACACTATTCAGACAGAATAGTTGTCCTAAACTAACACATACTGTACAAACATGAATTAACACTCACACTCATCCCTGACTATGAACTGCTCATATTTCTTATTCATATCTTTTCTCTAAAAAGATTTAAATTTTAAATGACATTTTAACCTTACATTTTCCTGTATCTTTTATCTAATGTTTTTATGGCCTCTTAACCAGTTTCAAAGCATGTCTGTTCATTATTCATCTGATTTTAGAAAAGTCAGCTGGATTGTTTTGGTGCATAATTATTACTTTGCTTCAGCTTTCTTTGGCTGACTGATAACAGAAGAACAGACAGAGTACCATCCTCTTCCTCCACTCAAGCAGTCTCTTTCTCTCTCATTATAAGCAAATAATCTTTTCAACAGCCTCCTAGGACTGTAACTAAAATAATCATAGTCATATTCAATCGTTCTATGATCTTTTCTAAGGTTATCTTTAGTTTAAATACTCAATTTACCTAACCTTTGTTTTCCAGAAAATTCTCTTGAGTCATCTTTAGCCACCACCATGTCTTATAGTGGTCCTTTGTCATGTCTAAATGATCTACAGGAGTCAGAACTGACACATTAGTTCAGCATCGACACAAATCTCTGTGTTTTCCTTGCTCATCAGGCAACTAACATTACAACTTTTTTTTTTTTTTTTTTTTTTTTTTTTTTTTCAAGCTGTCTCCACAACAGATAACCACTAGTTCAATGGTCTCTGCTGGCTCCTGAATGCCCATTCAGATCAGCTCTTAACCTATAATTGTCTTTTCTTCAGGGTGTTGTCCCCTGGCATAGTTGCAGACACTTGTCAGAAAAACAAGCCATTCAATCAACGCGGTTTCTGGTGAGTGGTATATAGAGGAACTCACATTTTCTGGGTCAGACGGCCGTAACTTCTTACAGCTCATCTCGCCTCTCAATGGTTTGCTGATGCTGCTGGCCTCACAGTCACCGCTCAACTCTAATACCTTTCTCACATAAAAAAAACACCTCCATCAGGAAATGCCCAGTGTTTTTGCGTGACCCTTCTGTCTTAGGTTGTCCTTTTGGCCTAAAAGATCGTACCCGTCGTTGAAGTAATCACTCGTACACACTGGTAACCGCTTTTTCCCATCACAGAATCTGTGACCGTTTTCTTCAACATAATCTGTTGTTTTCTGGAGCTTAGGAAAAGGCGCATTCAAGAGTCATCAGAGCCATTCTGACCTAATAGTGTTCACAGGGAGACAGGTTAATAACAACAGTATTTAATCACTTAAATTCATTAATCATCTTAAAGGTAGCAACCTGCTTAGATTATGGTCAGTGAATTTAGATCACAATCGTACATTCAGTGTACTGTTACTTCTGTAGCCGGAGCCATCAGCCCTGTTTTATGGTGGAGGCTAAAATCAGACAAAGAAGCGGTCCTAAAATAAACTAGTCAAAAATGTCACTTCTATCATTTAAGGTCTGCATTATTATTTTAAAGACTTCTTTAAAATCATTCAGTTTTACTTTTAAAACATTTACAAATTGTCCTCTAAATTTGTCAAATCTGAACTGCCTGTAGCATGATTTGTTTTAGCTTTTCCGCATCTATGAATCTGTTCAACTGAAACACTGTGCTTTACACAGCCTCAGACAACAGTTTTCAGCTGACATTGAATGAGAGAGAGACTCTTGAGGCATCAGGACTGGTACACTGCATTCTCATAAACCTTTAACTTCAGACTTTATCTGCCATCTTTTCTTTAACTGTAGCCCATCTTAAGGCATCTTTTCCATAAATTACATGTATTGTAATTTAGACATTACAAATATCCACTCCGAATGAGTCTCTGTTGCACTGAAACTGTGGCAGTTTCAGTTACAGCACATGCCAGATTTAGATAAGCAAACCTGTTTTGGCCAAATCACATTCTTATCTTTTAAAATCAACATTAACAAGCCTTTGTTTTTAATCAAATGCCTTTTACACATTTTACATTTAGCAACTGTTAATCCTGTAACACTGCTTCTGTTTATTTTATCTTAAAGAAATAATAATTATTCTAGTTCTTAATAACGTTTCAAATTTCATTTCAATTTTATTTTCAATTACCATAATTTAATACCCGACTTCAATGTTTTCTCTAGGAGTTTATCAATCTGCTTCTATGGTTCATACTAACTTTTGAGGCTGCGCTCTCTGCTTGTCATACATTTTATGATTATCACTATAAATCATTCGTTAGATTTGTCTCTCTATATCATCTAAAACCTTATCAAAGCGTTTCATTCAAAACACAATCATCCTTTTAGTGATCGGTACTTTTAAAATATTTTGCAACTCATTTAGCTCATCTGTAATTTTACGTCAACCGGTACTTTTTATAGTTCTTTTCCTTTCAAAAGGAATTCCTTACACTTAATATCTTTCTTAACAACTTTCAAAAGTTCCATCTATCAACTTTCTTTTCTCCTTCATTTACTTTTACAGTCATACAGTGGGCATTTACAGTCACTGAATGACCCAGCTGACTGCAATAAAACACTCTCTGTTATTCTGCCTTTTATCTTTCTAACATCTCCACCCTACTTTACGCCCCTGAAGCAGAGCGTTCCTATTCAGGAAATGCAAACAGAGCCACTGATAAGTTCTCTGCATTTTCCCCCACTGTCCCAGCTGCAAATTCAATTACAACAGCCGAATCACAATCTTCATCATATTAACACTGATCTACTTTCTAACTCATATTAACACAGACTTTTCTTTAAATTTGTGTTATTTTGGCACTTTCTTTGTTTGGAGCCAATTAAGTTATTGTTTATCTTTCCAATCACAATCAAACCTTTACAAAACATCATCTGCAAATCTCTTCAGAGCATGAGCAGAACTGCTTATAGCATTTGCTCTCTATTATCTCACTATTTATCAGGACTGTTCAGTTACTCTTCATACAGTATTAAAACTTTAACGTGTCATTAATTTCATCAACACTGGTTTTAAAAGCTTATTCTTCTATCAAATGGTTAGTTTGCAGATTCAACATAAATCACAAGATTGTATTATAATTATTCAGTCCTACTTATCTCTACTGTTTCACAGAAAACACAAGATTCTCTAAATCTTCTCAGTCTCTAAATTACACAGACAGCTATCTTAGCCGCTTGCACCTTCAACTCTTGTTACAAAAATATGGCAATCTATTCTTCAATACTCTGTTCTCTTTTCATAACATTAATACAATAAAGCACATTCACATCACTATTATTGGCAGAACATTAATTTTCATAAGCGACACGGAAAATCTAAATATTCTAAATGGGTTTCACAAAGTTTCTGATTAACTTTAGTCACACGTTTCTGGGGAAATTATCTCCAACCCATAATTTCCTTTATAAAACAATATATTTCCTTAAATGGCTTAATATCAACAAAATATCCAATCTCTGGACATTTTCTAATTTGATATTATCATCAACGACACTGATTACAAAACAAGTATACATTTAACATCCAGAAGCTGGTTTGAACAAGCAAGCGCTGTTGCTGTACTCCCAGCATAGCTGGACCCTTTAGGTTCAAAAGACAATCGTTTTACTTAATGAAACATTCCTTATCCTTATATCATGCCAATCCCTGTTAATCATACTCAACGCCCCATTTCCATCTAAAACTCACTTTTCGTAAAATTTCAACTTAATTTGACTTAATCAGGCGTTCATAAATAGTTCCATGAACTCTATCGTTCCCTACATATCAGTTCCTTCTGCATCGACTCTGTTCTCTTTTATCTGCTTCTTTCCCATCCAACAATTCACTGTCCGTTCACAGTTTTACACTCATGAACAAACTTCAACAACCCTTTCTGACTAGTAACGGATAAGTTAGCATTTCAGAAAACCCTGTAGGCTACCTTTGTACAATCTCATATGCTCATCATTCACAACACTGCTCAAATCATCAGTCATAGCTTTGCTCAAAGTTTCATCAGCCACACATAAAGATTTCCAACCGTTTTTTTTTTTTTTTTTTTTTTTTTTGTTTTTTTTTTTCATTGCAGGTAGCAGAAAGTAAATCAGCGTATGCATTCGTGTGTGCGTCCTTTACACACATGTTTAACACACACATAACAACCATTCTGTTTTCCCTCGTTCTTTTCTATTGATTCTTTTACGACATTGAGTCTTATCTTACTCAAGGTTCCCGCCTCGGGGAAATACATTTACATTTACCACCATCATTATTTCTCCTTTGACAGAAAATTGGTGTATAAAAATGATCTACTTTACTGTTAGATGACCCCATTTTGGCTGAATCTCCCTTCTGGATTTCACAATTTCGACACGTGTCTTACAGTATCTGTCAAACGTCTTCAACAGACCCGATCTTTCCCTTACCCCAAGATCGGTCGGGTGGTTTGTAATTACGTTTCACTCAAAAACTTCCTATAAGCACTTTCCAGCGCTCGATTAATTCTGATTTGACGTGGCTCTTCCGTCCACCTAAATCGGTTACTAGCACTTTTGAGTAAAACTAATTAATCAATAACTGTGATTCCCCTGAATCTGTGATTCCCCTGAATCTGTGATTCCCCTGAATCACCTGTGGGCTTTCCGTCCACCAACGAGCTAAGTGAGGTAGAAACTGATTCGAATTCCTCAGATCAATTCCCTTACCCCCAAAAAAATTGTGATTCCCCTGAATCAACTTTCGCCCGTACCAAAAAGCAAAACTCAGCCAATATGGTTCACGTTCACTCACAATTATCAAATTACACTCAACTTCAATAAAACAATTTTGCCGTTTCTTACCCAGAGATGCTTTTCTGTTTTTCCCGCAATCGTCGCGGATTTTTTAATCCTGGTGGGAGTTTTCTTTCACTGGCCCTGAGTGCGGGGTTTTGCCTCTCTCTCTCGTAATCTGTTGAGTTTCTATCTCAAACCGTCGAGGTATGAGACGGCCGCCTGTTGCTGCCGAGGTCGTGCACTTTCCCGTCAAATCCGTTCTCAGGACCAGGAGAAGAAGCGTCCGCACAGGATCCCTCTTCTTGACACCAGCTGTAAAAGCAATTTTTATCTCACTTGGAAAAACAGCATCACAGGTGTAAGACAACACTCAAAAGGCAAAATTGTAATATAGAAGAAAAGGCTTTATTCTTTGAGGAATCTTTTCGCAACCGCAGCCACCCAGATGTGAAACAGAAAGCCTACTGACATAATAAAACTGAGACATTTTATACAGGTTTCTGACATTCTTGACTCCTCCTTTCCCAGTCTCTGTAAATTTCCTTAAAGACATCTAGTATGGACTGGTTCTACCCCCCCCCCCTGGGCAGGTCATGCTGTTCTTTGTCCCTGAGAAGCCAAAAGGCCTTCATTTACAATCTAAATGACCTCCTGCTTTCCTCAGGAGGGGGCCTGGGACCCTACTATATGACATCCTGTATTCTTCGACTAAGATTCTTTCTCGTGCCTAGGTGTTTGTTATCTCCCCGGGCTATCTGGTTTATTACATCTGCTCTTTCCTACCCCCAATTCAGCTGTTAGAAATGCTTTTACACACACTCAAATGAAATCAACAAGTTTTAAATGAATGGACACAAGAACAATGAATTTTTCATTAACAGAACGCGGGGCAGAGCGCGTTTTCGCGGGACGCGAAAAGGTCCACCTCCGCTCTGCCGAATCTCTCCCACAACAGCCGGACTGTTTGTGGGTGTAGAGACCATTCGCCCGGGGGAACATTGTTCCTGGACAGTCTGTCTGGGCCCACATTCTGAAGCCCAGGTACATGCACTGCTCTCAGCGAGCGTAAGTTGTGCTGAACCCATAGTAGGAGGCGTTTCGCCAGCCTGTACAGGGATATGGATTTCAGACCGCCCTGGCGATTTATGTAGGACACCACAGCCATGTTGTCCGAACGGACTATGACGTGTTCGTCCTTGATGCGGGGACAAAAAACGCGTCATCGCGTTGTGCACTGCCAGCATTTCAAGGCAGTTTATGTGTAGGAGCTTTTCTCGTTCCGACCACAGGCCGAAGAACGGTCTGCCCTCGAGCAGAGCTCCCCATCCCGAGGTGGATGCGTCTGTCGACACCATCCTCACTCTCGAGGAAGTCCCCAGGCTTACACCTGATTGGTACCAGTCGTCCGCCGTCCAAGGCGCCAGGGCTGAAACACAGCTCTGATCGACCTTGAGGCGTAATCGACCGGTCGCCCACGCTCTGCGCGGTACCCGCGTTTTCAACCAGAACTGCAGCGGGCGCATGCGGAGCAAGCCCAGCCGGAGAACTGACGATGCTGAAGCCATGAGACCCAGCATCTTTTGAAACTTCCTGAGCGGGGTGACAGCGCCGCGGCGGAAAGACCTCGCCGCGCGCTGAATGATCAACACGCGCTGTGGTGACAGCCGCGCTGTCATAGACTGTGAGTCCAGAACGACGCCCAGAAACAAAATCGTTTGGCTGGGGTTCAGTGAACTCTTCGCCCAAATGACCGTGATACCAAGATTCTCGAGGTGATCGAGTAAAATGGTTCTGTGCTCCACGAGCTGTGATCGTGATTGAGCTAGGATCAACCAGTCGTCCAAATAGTTCAGCACTCGCATGCCTCTGAGTCTGAGAGGAGCGAGCGCTGCGTCCATGCATTTCGTAAATGTACGGGGTGCTAGGGACAAGCCGAATGGCAGGACTGTATACTGGTATGTCTGACCCTCGAAGGCGAATCTCAAGAATCGCCTGTGATGTGACGCTATCTGTATTTGAAAATACGCGTCCTTCAGATCTATCGACATGAACCAGTCTTCTCGGCGAACATGCGCGAGAATTTTGCTGGTTGCGAGCATTTTGAAACGGCGTTTCACTAATACTCTGTTCAGTCGTCTGAGATCCAGAATGGGTCTGATACCGCCGTCCTTTTTGGGGACTAGAAAGTATCTGCTGTATATCCCCTGTTCGCTTTGAACTCGGGGAACAAGCTCTATCGCCCCTTTGCTTATCAGTTTTGATATTTCGGCGCGAAGTAGGTGTGCTACATTGCCTTGTGGTTTTTGCCAGTGAGTATTATCCGCACTGGCGTTTGCTTGTCAGGCATGTACCACGTGCTTGTGGGCAGCAAAAAACACGTCTGCAGTTGCTACTCGGGGAACAAACAGAGTGATTTGCATTCGGCGGCATAAATATTTTCTGCCGGCCGGCCTGGGGTTCGAACCTCCGATCGCCCGCGCGCAAGTCTAAGAATCTACCACTGGACCACAGTGAAGATACATAGACAAAGTCAGCGCGAGTATTATCCACACTGGCGTTTGCTTGCAGGCATATATACCACGTGCTCGTGGCCAGCAAAAAACACGTCTGCAGTTGCCTCTCGGGGAACAAACAGAGTGATTTGCATTCGGCGGCATAAATATTTTCTGCCGGCCAGCCTGGGGTTCGAACCTCCGATCGGCCGCGCGCAAGTCTCACGGTGCGTTCACACGGGGCGTCCGCGTCAACGCTTCCCATTGACTTTGAATGGGTGACGTCAAGCGTTGCCGAAAAGAATTGTGGATCCGTCGGCGGTGCTTCACTGGCGTTGCTCGCGGCAAAAGTTGAGAATTTTTCAACTTCTGCCGCGAGCAACGCCAGTGAAGCGCCGCAGACGGAAGCGTCAGCCAATAGGATCGCTCTATGCAAATACAGTAGCCAGGCGGCAGCTAATCACGTTCATCCTGTTCAAGAGCAGCAAACTGAGGATACATTTTAAATTTCATTGGCTGACGCTGCTATGACCATGGCGTCAGTGCCAAACTTCAGCCACGCCTTCCGTCAAGCGTTGACGCGGACGCCCCGTGTGAACGCACCGTAAGAATCTACCACTGGACCACAGTGAAGATACATAGACAAAGTCAGCGCGGGTATTATCCACACTGGCGTTTGCTTGCAGGCCTGTACCACGTGCTCGTGGGCAGCAAAAAACACGTCTGCAGTTGCCTCTCGGGGAACAGACAGAGTGATTTGCATTTTCAGAACGCCTGCAAAATGCCAGAATGTGAGAAGAGTGGAAATCGCCCAGATTCAGCGGGGCTGAAAACACTCCATTCTCTTTCGCCAGTGACGCGCGGGAACCGTAGAAACGGTGTTCGGTTGCAGGCAAGCGGGTACTACGCGCTCGCTGGCTGCAAAATGCATCTCTGCAGTCGCCTTCAGGGGACTTACAGAGCAAAGCATTGGCGGCATAAATATATATGCCGCCAGACCGGGATCCGAACCCCGGTCTCCCGCGAGGAGAACCTATAATTCCACCACTGAGCCACAGGGGGATACAGGCTTTGAAAGCGGCGTCAAGATGTATTCTTCGGCGTTTGCTGGCAGGCAAGCGTGTAACAGACTCACTTGCTGCAATAATATTTCCAGTCGCCGAACAGGGAACTGAGAAATGTGAGAGAAAAGAGGTCAGACCGACCAACGGTGGGACTAAGAACACTCTTTTCTCCTTCGCCGGTGAATGACGCGTGCAGAGGCAGGGTAGCTTTTCTTGTAACGTAAAGAAAAACTAATCCCGCCGTCCGCTTCCAGGAAGGGCAGCCTCGGAAAGGAAGCCTGGCGAGTCCTCAGAGTCACCGTAGGCAATTGGCTCGGAGCGAGCGCGAGCGCTGCATGAGAAGGCGTCTTGAAAAAGACGCAGCTCTTTTAGGGGTGAGTGTTGCAGCGAACACACACACACACAGAAAACAGAGCAATATAGCAATAAAGGATATAGGCGTCGGAAAGCGCAGCAGGTACGGCTGTAGAAGGCGGCGTTGGCCAGCGGCTTCGAGGGCTCGTCCCGCTGAAGTGCTTGCTTCGAACGACGCTTGCTTCCGTGATCCAGCGATGCGTGCGCTTCGCTGAAGAGATTAAAATCAAGTGAATCAGCCTTCTCGAGCTCCTTTTATAGAGGTAAGCCACGCCCGTTTCGGCGGGAAGTGGCGAGGAGGGCGCGAAGCGCCCTCATTGGCCTGACGTCATCTCAGGCCTCGCTCGATAGGCTTAAGCAGTTGCCGCAGAGCAGCCAATGAGCGAGCAAGCCGTCTCGCCATAGCTGACTGCTGCTGCCGCAACGCGTTTTACATATATGAAAATTAAAGGATAATTTTTTGCTTCAGTGTTTCGTGAAAAGAGACTTTTCCCGTAGCGTTTTGATAAAACGCAGTACGAGAGAACTCTCGTAAGAGAACTGGGAGTTGTGAAAAATATGATATAACACACAGACATGTAGCCCAGTTACATTAATGTTTTTAAAATGTAAAATTTCTGCCAATATTTGAGGATATTGGTCCGTAGGCATTCGATCTCAACCACCACACTGTGACACTTGGTTCTTCTGTATATCTCTGCATTTGAAATTCTTTCTGGCCAGAAAATACCACATATTTTCCTCAGGCAAGAGTTTTGGAAGACATCCAGCTTTCAGTTTCAATTAGTGTGGTCAACTAAGTCTACACTGATACATATTTCAGGCTAATGTTAAATCGGTTAAAGACTGTGTGTTGCTGTAGTTCATTTCTTTTTTATGTTCTTAAAGGTCTCGTATTATGCCCCTTTTCACAAGATGTAAAATAAGTCTCTGATGTCCCCAGAGTGTGTATGTGAAGTTTCAGCTCAAAATACCCAACAGATCATTTTTTACAGCATGTTTAAATTGTCATTTTTTGGGGCTCAGAAAAACGAGCTGTTTCAGTGTGTGCCCTTTAAAATGAGCAAGGTGCTGCTGAACGGCACAGGGGGCGGAGCTTCATGAGCTCGCGCACAGTCTGTCAGGACAATATCATCTCACGGAATGATGATAATATCAGAAACTGTCAGTAATGGTGTTCATTTCGAGTCGGACAATAATGCCTACAGAGTCAGAGTGCCGTATAGAGATGCAACAGGTATAGTTTAGTAGTTTAATTACGGTTATTATAACGTATTTGCCATCTGCTTGTATGCATCCATTATTTATTAATAACCTACAAGTCTGCTGTTTCGGACCAGGTCTGAATGATGATCAAACATGTACTGATGAGTTTAATAAAGTTTATTGTACATCACACAAAAGATGAAGCGTCAGTTTTACTTCAGAAAATTACCGTAAGAGCTGAGTAAACACAGTAGGCTAAGTTATAAGAAGTGCGCAAGTAGCCAGTAGAGTTGAGGGAGCATTCCTGTGGGCGGAGGTTAGTCAAAAAACGGCACTAGTGACATCATTAAAGAAGGAAGTAGAGGGATGTAGTCCAAACGAGCCGTTCACTGTAGTCGACTTCTGTTAAATAAAATATCTCGCTTGGCATTGAACTTTGAGCTTTATAATTTTACAGATATTGTTTATGCTCTAACAGCAACATTACACACTAACTAAAGTTTGAAACATGGGATCACGAAGAACGGGACCTTTAATCTTGTATGTTAGTCAAGGGCAATGACGTCTTAATGTTTACCACGGTTTCACTAATCCCATGGTATAGGGCCTCAATAATTTTTAATGATTGTTATCTTTATGATTTTCAGATATCAGAGACTGAAAGAGGATAAAGCTGAACTGATAATGACAGTGAAGATGATGACAGGCTGACAAGTCCAAATGAACACAAACTAAACCAAACACCACTGTGACAGTAACATGTTGTCAGTAAACCGAATAAAACTTTGTTCAGTAATCACATTTTCGACAATACACTTCTTGTGAAGCAGGACAGCCCTGACTTAAAATCTCAAGAGGATTAAAATTCCCTGGATTACATGAGCTAACGTTAATAAAATGAAAACAGCAATGAATATTATAGAGCTGGTAAGTCCCGCCCATCCGTAAAACCCCACTGGACCTCTAGGTTGAAAAATCGTCAATGCAAGTGAATGTGAGAAAATAATTATTTTCTGGTCCCGTTTGAATTTTGCCATGAATGTGAACATATGTTGTCTGAATTTTTTATATAATTTTTCATGTTACGGGTTTGACAGTATATTGTATGATTCTTTGGCTAGCAGTTGTGGAAAAGAAATAATGAGAAAGACTAGCCTACATGTCGCCTGTGTGACGTGACCCCATAACACATTTTCCCTCCACTTGTCAAATCACGGTGCAAATGCTGCGATAATCTATGGAGACAGATCGAGATGTCTGTTTGTTTTGTACCCAAATGTCACCATTCAAACCAAAATGGGCTGTTCTTCAGATTCCCGTCGAAAAGCAGCGAAGAGTTGTAGTCCACAAAATGCTTTCACACAAAGTCTAACCGTATCAAACTTCTACCCGCTAAATTGTAGCATTCTTCACACGAAAAAATATATTAAAATTCACATAACATATGTTCACATTCATGGCAAAATTCAAATGGGACCAGAAAATAATTATTTTCTCACATTCACTTGCATAGACGATTTTTCAACCTAGAGGTCCAGTGGGGTTAGCGGGAGGGGCGGGACTTACCAGCTCTATATGGTTAGACTAGAGCAGGCGTTCTCAACCCTGGTCCTCAAGGGCCACTTTCCTGCAGAGTTTAGCTCCAACCTTGATCAAACTCACCTGTCTGTAGCTCTCTCGTAATCCTGAAGAGCTTAATTAGCTGGTTCAGGTGTGTTTGATTAGGGTTGGAGCTAAACTCTGCAGGAGAGTGGCCCTTGAGGACCAGGGTTGAGAACGCCTGGACTAGAGTCTTCCAAGTTTTACATATTTTTGTCCAGACTTCCAGAATCAATTAGTGCAGGTTATTACTGGATATGATGCAGACATATTTAACATAATTTGTTTATTGATACATTATCGCATAGTTGTTTAGTAACTTACAATTATATATACTCTAGTTGATTGAGAGGTGCTTTTGTCCCAAAATTCAGAAGCATGGATTGCATTTATGACATTTAAATAGTCATTCCATATTGTGAAAATATTCAAAGCTAAATGGTATTTTTTAAGAAGGAACAAAAAAAGAAGAATAATTAGGGAGAATCAATAAATTGACTGCCATTGTGTGAATAATATGTAATCCATTAAAAAGTAACTCTGATTATGAGGATTTTAAAACATAGTTTAATGTAATTACAGGTACTCTTTTTAAATCAGATGTCATAAATAATAATAATAAAAAAAATATTGTAGTACATATTACTTAATTTTCCATGCCGATTTTCCTATGTATATATTTTTTACTTTCCATTAACAATCACGTGTATTTGTTTCATTAAGTGCATTTGCAATATACACAAATTGCACATTGGCCGTCACACACACGTTAGGACACACAAACCGCATCTCTGTAGAGAAGTATTGAGGACAAGGCTATTATGCATTCACTCTTTTTTATTCTTACCATCAGGACGAGTCTTTCTGAAACATTTACGGAGAAAGAAACTGCATGTTTTAATAAAGAGGAATGTGATCAGTGCAACAATTGAGAGTAAAAAGGCCACTACGTCCAGGCAGTGGTACTGATACCAGCTCAGTTCATGTGCCTGAACTCGAAGATGTTTAGCTCCTTTATTCCGCATCACAAATTCGATCCAGTAAACTGCCTGTTCCAGAGGCTTCATCGGCTGATCATGGTGGATTCTGGACAGTCTCATGATGCTTTCTTTGTACCTGAAGAAAAAGAAGCGTTCTTTAGGCCCCAAAACATTTTTTGTCACATACAGCAAACATCTCCTCACTATCCGCTAGCTGCCTGTCCCCTGAACACACTGTAAAAAACCACGGTCTCTGTAGACAGCCCAGGCTCCACAAACGGCAACAAAAACAAACTGGCCCAGCCTGGACCACAAAACATAACAAACAGTGTTCCAGCCAATAACCGACAAGAATGATTTGGGGGTGGGGGTTGGGGGGTTAGTGCGCGTGCACATGAAGGGGGGTGTAGGGAGTGGAGGAGAGAGAAGCATGAAGAGGGAAGTTAGCTAGAGGAGAGATGTCCTAGACAACGACAACGACTAACGTTAGAATTATATTCTCTTGAATTTTGATATGGCCGACACACGACCAAAGAGACGACGTTCCGATGAACAATAGCAAAGAAGAGGGAAAAAGGAGAAGGAACGTGCAAAGTCCCGAATTTACATCGGAAAAGCACGGAAGGGAGGGGGAGGGGACGGGATGAGGAGGAGGGAGGGTCGAGCTAGCCTCATTTCTGTTTGACAATACTTCGAACGCCAACAAGAAGTGACGTCCCCCAACATCACTTAGTGCACCTTTTAACACAAGACAAGCTCTACAAAAGTACAAAAGTTTCTAAATATATTGAAAAGCTTTGCTTTGAACTACAGTGTTTTTTTCTATGACATCAGGCAGCCGTGGTAATCCAATGACCAAAAAGAAAACTCATATGTACATTTATACACTCTATTTTCCCTGAGGTTCTTTTATAATTTTAGAGAAGTTTAGTTTAGTTGTTAAAAAAAACAATATACAAAACCATTTTCCACTCTCTAGTCCTCTAATGAAAAAAAAAAAACATTTTAGGGTTGTTTCTAACCTTCTGAAAATAACTGGTGGAGGCCTTTGGAAATGGATTATTTCAAATTAAAGACTTAACTCACGAGGGATTATTTAATACAGCCTTGAGAGCTTCTGCCAGGTCTTTGGACTCCATTGTATTGATATCGAGGACAACAGCAGCTCCTTTGGTCTTCATGTGCATCAGGTTGTCAGGCTGGTCACCAAACAGTGGCAAACCCACCATTGGGACGCCATGATAAATAGCCTCATACAGTCCATTTGTCCCGCCATGGGTAATGAAGGCCTTCGTTTTTGGATGTCCTATCAGATAAAATGAAGTCAGTATCTATTTGACACCAGTTATTGTTCTTTGTGTATAATGAGCACACATGACAACACTTTCCTTACCAAGCAAATCATTCTGTGGGATCCAGTCGTAGAGCTTTGTATTGGGGGCGAGAGTTTCTGGTGTTTTTCCACTGTAACGCCAAATAACCTGTGCAAATACACATATGGAGAGAGTACTCTGTTACTAACATAACCTCTGTACACTGAGATAACTGGAACGAGTACTGGATAGCAAGACGCAATGTGGAAAACTCCTTTTCCTCCGATTACTGAAGATTATAGAATAACGCAGTGGAGCTGCACGAACCTATGGGGAGAAAGCCCGCCAGAGCCCGCCAAAATGGGCGAGGCTCTCCCTCTTTATTAGCGGGCAATCTGCCATAGGGATCTGCCATCATTTTAATTCGACTGAAGCGACGAACGCCGAGTCATGCAGCGTGAAAAAGTACGGCCGGTGACGCGGTACTCAGGGAACCAAGGTTATGTTAGTAACCGAGTAAGTTCCCTTTCGATACGGTTCTCTCATACTGCGTCACTAGACTCAATGGGAACCCAGTGCAATCTTGCGATGCTTAGAACTGCGGAATGACAATCGTTCTGGGACCCTGGCCCAGAGCGCAAGAATAAGGGCCCAAGGGTGCCAAGTTTAATATAGGGCGATATAAAGCCCAACAGCAAGGGACTCAGACTACATGTCGGAGTTGCATGGAGGGTTCTAGCGGGTTGAGCTCACATAGAGGTCAATGCCCAGCTTACACAGACAGGACCTGTGCTTGTAGTGCAGGGACATCCAGGTTAGAGAATCTGGTGAATGTGGATGGCGAGGACCAGCCGGCCGCCACACAAATGTCACCAATGGACACTCTGTTGGACCATGCCCAGGGTGAGGCCATGCCTCTGGTGGAGTGTGCTTTAACTCCGATGGGGCACTGTGTAGGCCCATTGAAGCGTAGGCCTGTGCAATTGCGTCCACTATCCAGTGGAACAGTCTTTGCTTCGTGACCGGATGCCTTTTACCGGATGCCTTTTACTGCGGCCACCGAAGCACACAAAGAGCTGCTCTGACTGCCTGAACGGGGCAGAGTGCTCGATATATACTCGTAAGGCCGAACAGGGCAGAGTAAATAAGACTCCTGTTCACTCTCAGATGGGGGAAAAGCAAAGAGAGTGATAACCTGTGAGTCGAGAGGACCTTCAGCACATAGCCGTGTCTTTGTCTGAGGTTGACCTTACAGTTGTTAGGCCCAAACTCAAGGCAAGAAGCACTCACAGAGAGTGCTTGTAGGTCACCCACTCGCTTGACCAATGCTAAGGCTAGCAGGAGAGCGGTCTTTAGCGAAAGGGACCGTAATTCGGCCAGCTGGAGCGACTCGAAGGGAGGGCCTTTGAGGGCCCTGAGGACCGTAGACAGGTCCCATGTAGGAACTGTGAGGGGGCGGGATGGGTTTAGCCTCCAAGACCCCTTCACAAAACGTTGTTCTTGCCTACGGACTGTCCAGCCACAGGAGCCTGGAAAGCTGCTATCGCCGCCACATAGACTGTGAAGCATGAAAGGGGTGCAACCTTTATCTAGCAGCTCCTGGAGGAACGACGGTACAGATTAAATGTCACAGGATTGTTGGTCTTCACACTTAACTACGCACCAGCTGGAGAAGACAGACCATTTAAGGGATAGAGGTGTCTTGTGGACAGGGTCCAGCCTCAGAAATACTGTTCAGGACTCTCGCAGGGAGGTCCATCGGCTCCGATCAAGGGGCCAAAGGAGAAGGGCCCACAGCTGTGGTTGGGGGTGCCAGATTGTTCCTTTCACTTGGGAAAGGAGGTCCTTCCTCAGTGGAATTGGGGCTGCTGAGAACAGCTGTGTCTACTCTGGGAACTACAGTTGGTTCCTCCAGAGGGAACTACCAGAGAGACTGTGCGTTTGTCCTCCCTTATCCATCTGATGACCTGAGGGAGCAGCATAACTGGAGGGAAGACATATGGGGAAGGCTGGGCCATTTGTAGGCCAGTGGGTCCCTGTCCCTTGAGAAATATATTGGGCAGAAGATTCTCCAAGATCATACGAACCGTTGGGGGGATGAAATATCCACACTTTCGAGGACACGTTTCCGCGGGACAGCATGTCTGCCCCTTGGTTCAATCTGGCATGTGAGACGCTATCAGCAAGCGCAGGTTGGGTTGTGCCCATAAGAGGAAGCGTCTCACCAGTTTGTACAGAGGTCTCGATCTGAGTCTACCTTGGTAGTTTATGTAGGACACCACTGCCATGTTGTCATGGTGCCATTTCAGATCTGGCAGGAAGTTTCTGCGCTCAACCAGTTGCCTGAAGTCGGCCTGCCCTCACACAGAGCTCCCCAACCCGTGTTGGAAGCGTCTGTTGAGACTACCTTCCTGCTGGAGACCATTACCAGATATATGCCTGATTGGAACCAACGAGGGTCCTTCTAAAGGGTCAGGGCCTTGATGCAGCCATGATCCACCCTGATGCAGACAAGCATGGGCTGGAACTCTGGGTATCAGACAGTATTGTTGGGGTCGCATGTGAAGCATGTGAAGAAGTACTGGTGACGTGGAGGCAATGAGGCCCAGCATCCTCTGAAACTTGCTGGGGGGTGGGGGGTGGGGGGTGGGGGGGGGTCAAGGTGAGAACCCAACATGAAAGATGCCATGAGCCGATCCTGACTCCTAGGCTTTCCAAATGGCCGAGGAGCACAGATCTGTGAGTGTCTAGATCTGGGCTAGAATGAGCCAGACTCCAAGGTAATTCAGGTCGCGCACTCCCTTCTATCTTAGAGGGGAGAGGGCCTTGCACTTCGTGAAAGTGCGTGGAGCAAGAGACAGTACGAATGGAAGGACTGCATACTGATAAGCCACCGCCTTGAACGCGAATCTCAAGAACGGTCTGTGATGGGGGGATATCTGGATATGAAAGTATGTGTCTTTCAGATCCACTGAGAAACACCAATCCCCTGAGCACACTTGCGAGAGGATTTGTTTCAATGTTTTCAAACATATTGAATGGCCGTTTCATAAGGGCGCAGTTCAGATGTCTGAGGTCGAGGATGGGCCTGAGGCCACCATCCTTCTTTGGAACGAGGAAAGAGCGTCTGTAAAAGCCTGACCCGCTGTAGGTGGGAGGAACTGTTTCTACAGCTCCTTCTGTTAGCAAATTCATCACTTCGGTGCGGAGGACATGGGCCACGTTGCTCCCTACCAAGGTGGTGACGACACCCCTGAAGCGGAGAGGCAAGCAAATTGCAGCGTGTTCAATACCTATCTTGACACTCCAGGGATGGCTTTCCAAGCCTCGGCCCGGGTGGCAAGGGGGACAGGCTGCAGCAAGACTTAGGGCCAATCTCATTTCTCTGTCTTACCCCTTCCCCTTCCCCTATGTCTGCGTCTTCCCTTGCCCTTCGATACCGAGTGAAGGGGGGTAGGGGGAAGAACGTTTCTCTAAGAAATGAGACACCACTCGATTACCGTTTGCGTCATCTTCCCTTTCCGCTAGCTGGCTGCTACGTCAACAGAGGCGATACGCGTTGACATAAACAAACAAAGATGCCGTCGTCTCGGGTTGTGATATCGATTGCCTGGTCTCCCTTTATCTTTGCACGCTTGTGTGCCATCAGTCAAAGACATTGTTTCATTGTATTTAACGGCGGCGCCGGCGACACCATAAGCAAAACATTAGCAAACGGCAAATAGCGCATAGCTGCTAGCTAGCGGTTAACTAGTGATTCAAAACAAAAACATTACAATTAAAATCGCTTGAATGTTTTATTAAAGGTATCATAAAACACAAGTGTCATTAAACTGCTGAAAATACATACATTTGTGCGACTCACTTCTGAGAAATTCCCACCCCTCTCTTTCAAGTGTGGTCCTCCGCAGACTTCGTTTCAAGGGCTATGTAGCCCTACGCCTTGGCCCTAGCCCTTAATCAAAATGAGAATTGGGACACCACTTCCCCTCACATGAACGTGCAAAACCGAGGGGAAGGGGTAAGAGTAAGGGGTAAGACAGAGAAATGAGACGCAGCCTTAGCCTGCTCCTCTTCCTTCCTGAAGGATCAGGATGGCTTCTGAGGCGCAGGACCCAGCGTTATCTTAGGCCGGGGACCTAGGGGTAGCTCAATGAGAGCAGTTCATCTCAGTGAGCGCGGCTTCTGCGTGGGATTAACTTTATTATTGCTATAAAGAGACAAAAAAAAGTTACACACCTTTTGTGGGATCTGACCAAAAGCAGAAGCAATAGTGTTTGCTCTTTCCATTGTCAGGTTGTTGATCATGGAACCCAATGAGAAAACAACAATGCCATGATCTCCTGAGGTCTGAACAAACTTCTCCAGTTCCTAAAAGACACACAAATGACCACATACTTTAACTCAAAAACAGAAAACAAGACTTGAACCACCATATACACCATGTAAACTACTTAACAGTAAACATATTTACATAGGAAATAGCAATCACAGGGAAAAGAACCCACAAAAAAACAAAATACACTCTAACACACTCTAAAAACTTGATATTTCTACCAAGGGTCAAGGTTCGGATGGTTTGCATGACCCAGTTTGTCCCTAATGGTAGATAATGGACAATTATGGTAGACATAATTGCACCAACTGGGTTCAAAAAGCACCCCCCCCCCTCACAGACTGTCATTCTAGCTGTGAATGACATTCATAGTTGCCGTGTATTAATGAAAGCATCAATATTGTATTGTACTGTAAAATGTCATTACTTATATTCTTCCTCATCTGTTTTAAAGTTTGGAACCATGCAAATTCTTTTGGTGCCATCAGTCAGACCACAGGGCCAAAATAATTAACCGAACAGTATTGACAGATCAGGTGTTTGGCTCAAAAAATATTCTTGTGGCGAGTTACAAAAGTAATGTAAAAATTAAGTAATTTTTTTGCCTTGATATGCAATTTCTCCCTTTACCCAGCTTTTTATTAGTGACCTAAATGTAAGATATTTTCCATCATGTCAAAGTGTTCCATATGCAGTTTACAAAATGGGATGACATTGCAAATCCATAGTTTCTTTTAAGGTCAACCGAGCCAAATCCCTCTCCAAAGTTACAATGTTACTTGATCTATTCAAGTGAGGATTCCTTAATTTACAAATGATGCTTGTTTTAATACAAATTAAATAAAAATTTTAAGGCATCAAAAATATTTCAGAAGAGCAGATATTTCAAAATAATATATGGCAAAGTCATTACCTTTGACAGGGGTTTGGCGGGTTTGCAGTGCAGTCCTCCAACAAATTTAAAATTAGGCAGGAGTGGGTGTGGATACTCAAAATCCCAGTAAGTTCTAATCAACCAGATGTCAGCTTTCCCCATGGTCTCACACATTGTTGTAGGTTTGCCTGTGACATAAGACATATTTCTACTCAGTTGATGTACAGTAGGTCAAGTAAAAAGTTTAAACAGTATCCGGAAGACTAGCTTACTGCACAATTAAAGCATAAAAGTCGGCCCAGATCAAACAAACAATAGTTACCCCTTATTTCAGTGTAAAGCCGGTCAAAAGTAAACCTCATGTGCAATTGAAATATGGTTGTATACATGATGTAGAGGAGCATGTTTTCCACTCTCTCTAGGAAGCTCATATGGTTAGTGAGGTGACCCTGCACAGCGACCGCAGGAACATAGGATGGTGGTGTGGGGATCTGACCGCAAAAATGCTCGAAATTATATGCGAACGATGAGCGTAGTGAGAGGACGTGCGGGATTTTCAGCGTCTCTGCCATCAATTCAGCGCATGACATCATTGGATCAGATAAAAGCACATCATAATGAGATTCCCGAAGTGCCCTTGCTTGCATGTATCAGCAGCAAGCACCATGAAGTTTGACATAACTCGTCTGATCATGGAGAGTTTCTCTTATGTGGTGGTTGTGTCGGTCATCCAGAGATGAATAAAGCCTGGTTCACACGGCAGGATAATTAGGCCGTTTTTTAGCGCCGATTCACCCCTTCCGACAATCTTAAGGATGCTCCGATTATCGTAAAATAATCTGATCAGATATTCCTGCCGTGTGTGGTGTGTTAAGACTACTCTAGTCTGCTCGGAAGGACTTCGGGACCGCTCCGATCTCAAATCGGGGATATCCAACATGTTGGATTGTTTTGGCCCGATTTCTCCTCGTGTATGGTTTCCCCCGCGACAAACGAGCACGCAGCCTGTGGACTGTGGCGTATAGATTTTTTCTTTCATCCATTGGCTGCTCTATACTATAGTATTTTATCACGCTATCATTCATTCAAGTGCTAAGAAACAATTCAAGCGCGATAAAACGCAAAAAATAACTTAAATCTTTACTGGCGGCGCGCTGTCTGTAAATCTACTCTCTGTGTGATACACACACACACACACACACAGGACTCATGCGCACAGAATCCCGCTTCAGACAGCGCGCTGCCGCATTGAGTTCTCTTTCACGCTTGAACGGACAAAAACACATTATTACAGTATTAAATTACGTTTGATCTCGAGGGATTTTGCGAGATTTCCCGTCTGACCTGGGAATGCTCGGGAGTCAAATCGGTTCGTTTGTGATGTGTTGATTTTGCCGTGTGGCTGCGCACCACACACTGTCCGACCAAAACTGTTAGACCCGTGATTTTTTATCGCCGTGTGTGGGGTCTCTCAGGTTTGGAAAATCGGCCGACAATTTTAAAATCGTCCCGTGTGAACCAGGCTTAAAGTCCATCCATACGGCATTGGCGTCTTCTTTCACCATGTTGACTTTGAACACATTGTAGTTGAACCGCTCCTTCCGTGTGCACTGTACAGTAGGAGATGAAGAACTGACCAGAACCGTCACGCTGTAGTTCTTATCAACTAACGCGTCTACGATTGAACGCATGTTGTGCCAGTGGCTGAACTCGCCTGGCAACACCAAAACCCTGCCAGCCTCTACTCCACACAGCAGAACACAAGCAAAGTCCCAGAAACCATGGTCTGTGTGACCATGTCTGAAGTGTTTGTGTGCTTTCGGAAAAGTGCAGTGTAATCTATGGAACAGTGATCCAAATGCAGGATTTGCACAACAGGATTTGGACAAAGGTCGTGTTGCATTATGGAGGGTATAGGTGCACTTTGTCATTTTGCCAAAAGATAATATCTTGCACTTTCACTCAATTCCAGTTCTAAATGGTTTATTTTGCAATACTGCAATGAATATGCAAATGTTGTGAACAACACTTTTATAACTGTATAGCATCATGCTTTTACCTATTTTCACAAAACAACTTTTAACACACTTTAAAATAATTATACTTTAGAAAAATATACTTGAAATTAAAATTCTGTTTTTTTTTAAAGTGTATTAATTTGCCCTTTATTAAAAATATATTTTAGGTATATTTTAACTGTGTGCTGGAAATGATCATTTTAACAATGCATTGGAAGTATACTTTCAAAATACATTATAGTATACAATAGTATTTTGTACAAAGTATAGAATAAATAACTGAAATAGTATAAAATACATTTCAGAGAAGGTTTTTCTCAATCTTTTACACTGGCCAAATAGTATTTTTAATTGCTTTATATTTTTAATGGAAACAGATAGGCCTTATTGTACATTATTGATACTTATTTGCATGAAAATATTTTCTCAGACCATGAGTTCTGCTATTATCATGCGCTAAGCAATCCTCGCTGTAGTTAAAACATTAAAACACATCATGTCACAAGAAAAATGTTCAACAGCATCATATAAAAAATGTTGTAACTTCTCTGTAATGTTTTCATGCATTTTAAGTGCTTAACTCCATTAATGATAACGGCATATTTTATCTAAATGAGTTTATCAGATGTAAAACATAGTTTAAATCATTCTTTTATTTATTTAAACAGTTATTGTGAACATGCACTGTATTTATGATTAGGACTCATAATGAAGATTTAAAGTGGTTTTCCTTCATCTGCCGTCAGTCCCTCAGATCACCATCGGTGTCGCCAAACTGCTCCGTCTCCAAAATGTTCGTAGGCCTATGTGTTATTCAACGGGACTGTCATGGTGCATGGATCGGCTGTGTTCTCAGGTCCTGTGATTTGGTGTCTTTCATGTGGTTACATCATGCTCATTGGAATCAGCTGCTAATCAGTCCCCGCACCAGGTGTCTCACATTACCGTCAGCTACATATACTCACCTCATTCTCTCCTTCCTTGTCTGATAGTTGATCTGGATGTTGGACTGTCTTGTTGGTTTGTCTTGGTCTTGTTCGTGTTGGATTGTCTATTTCGCCGTTGATCGTCACTGGATTGTATTCATCACGGGAGATTCACGCCACGTCATCACCAGCCATCAAGCCACTGCGCCACCCAGCCGAGAGATAACATCATCACCCACGGAGTTCATCATTGTCTTCACGGAGTTTGTGTTCACCATATTTGTCATCAATAAATATGTGTTCACACTGCTTTTGCTTCCTATCTCATTCATTATCATCACAGAACTATCAGACCACTCATGGAAGCAGCAGGCTCCACCCCACTCACGGCTGAGGAGGCTTTACGTTCCTGCATCTCTCGGCTGGAGTCCCAGGAGAAGAGCTCGGCGGATACGGGAACAGCGATCCGAGCTCTTGTGGCGCAGGTATCTGAGCTCACCCAGTGGATGCAGAACTGGCAACAACCCACTGCGCCAACCCCACCACCCATGCCGCCCGCCCATCAGGAACCATCCGGGGATCTCCGCTATCAAGTCCTCGTTCAGATCTACCTCCACGCTCCTCCCGGTCAGGCTTAGATGGCATCGTCTGGACCTGCACTGCACTGCACTTTTGGATTCAGGGGCTGAAGGTAACTTTATGGATTCTACTTTTGCGCATCAAAATCATGTTCCCCTCCTCCCCCTCACCAGTTCTATTGCAGTCCACGCACTCAATGGTGAAGAAAGATGGATCTCTGCGACCTTGTATTGATTACCGAGGGCTGAATAATATCACGATAAAGAATACTTATCCTTTGCCGTTGATATCTTCAGCCTTCGAGAGGTTGCAGGGAGCATCGATCTTCACTAAATTGGACTTAAGAAACGCTTATCATTTGGTTCGCATCAGGAGGGGAGATGAATGGAAGACTGCCTTTAATACCCCCAGGGGGCACTTTGAGTACTTGGTCATGCCCTTCGGCTTGTCCAACTCCCCAGGTGTCTTTCAGGCACTCGTTAATGATGTGTTGAGAGATATGGTCGATCAGTTCATATATGTCTACCTGGACGACATATTGATTTTTTCTTCTTCTCTCCAGGAACATGTTCAACACGTCAGACGAGTGCTTCAGAGGCTGCTAGAGAATGGGCTTTTTGTCAAGGCGGAGAAATGCGACTTTCATGCACAGTCTGTTCCTTTTCTAGGGTACATCGTGTCGGCCGAGGGTATGCGCATGGATCCCGAGAAGATCAAGGCTGTGGTAGATTGGCCAAGTCCAGATTCCCGTAAGGCCCTACAAAGGTTTCTGGGGTTCGCCAATTTTTACCGGCGTTTTATTCGCAATTACAGCCAACTAGCCGCGCCTCTGACTGCCTTGACCTCTCCCAGAACGGCGTTCAGGTGGTCAGACGCAGCGGAAGCTGCGTTTGCCAACCTCAAACGCCGCTTTGTTTCGGCCCCCATCCTTGTTACCCCTGATCCGTCACGTCAGTTCGTGGTAGAGGTCGACGCGTCAGAGGTGGGGGTAGGTGCGGTGCTTTCACAGCGCTCACCCTCGGACGACAAGATGCATCCCTGCGCGTTTTTCTCTCATCGTTTGTCGCCAGCAGAGTCAAATTACGATATTGGTAACAGAGAGCTGTTGGCAGTCAAGCTGGCATTGGAGGAATGCCGTCATTGGTTGGAGGGGTCAGGGGTACCCTTCATGGTTTGGACCGATCATAAGAATCTAGAATACATCAGAACTGCCAAAAGACTAAACTCTAGGCAGGCTAGGTGGGCACTTTTTTTCGGACGTTTTGATTTTACACTTTCGTACCGATCGCCCGTCCACTCCCGAGAGTATTTTTTCTGAGACACTTATTGTTTCTACTCTCAGTTGGGAGGTCGAATCGAAGGTTAAGACAGCCTTACATGGGGTAACGCCTCCGGCCGGTTGCCCACCTAACCGTTTGTTTGTGCCAGAAAGTCTTCGGTCCGAAGTTATCCAATGGGGTCATTGTTCCAATGTGGCATGTCATCCAGGGGTAAGTCGCACCTTACATTTGGTCAAGCAAAGATTTTGGTGGCCACTCATGGCTCGTGATGTTCGCAGTTTTGTTTTGGCTTGCTCAGTTTGTGCCACTGGTAAGACTTCTAACAGACCCCCAGATGGGCTCCTACAACCGCTGCCAATCCCTTCGAGACCCTGGTCCCACATTGCGCTAGATTTTGTCACCGCCCTCCCACCCTCTCTGGGTAACACGGTAGTTTTGACCGTGGTGGACCGGTTCTCGAAGGCGGTTCATTTCATCCCCTTGCCCAAATTACCTTCAGCCAAGGAGACAGCGGTAACAGTCATTGATCACGTCTTTCGGTTACATGGCCTCCCGATAGACGTGGTCTCTGACAGAGGACCCCAGTTTGTGTCCAAATTTTGGCGAGAATTTTGTAAACTTCTGGGGGCCACTGTTAGTCTCTCTTCGGGGTTCCATCCTCAAAGCAATGGGCAAACTGAGAGAGCCAACCAAGATTTGGAGAGAACACTACGATGTATGGTCGCTCGAAATCCTTCCTCCTGGTGTCAGCAGCTGTCGATGGTGGAGTACGCACACAATTCCTTACCAGTGTCTGCCACGGGCCTG
Organism: Scardinius erythrophthalmus; assembly: GCF_964197995.2. Classification (NCBI taxonomy): domain Eukaryota; kingdom Metazoa; phylum Chordata; class Actinopteri; order Cypriniformes; family Leuciscidae; genus Scardinius; species Scardinius erythrophthalmus. The sequence continues at coordinate 52,387,530 of NC_138225.1, forward strand.
TCCCCATTTGAATGTAGTATAGGGTACCAGCCACCTATTTTTCCCAGTCTGGAATCCGAAGTCGCGGTCTCCTCCGCTCACGCCTTCGTCCAGAGGTGCCGTCGCACATGGACCAGAGCCCGTGAGACTCTGATCCAGGTGGGAGCGCACACCAAGGCCAAAGCCGATCGCCACCGGTCGAGGCCTCCCGTATACGTCGTTGGTTCCAAAGTGTGGCTTTCTACCAAGAACATTCCTCTCCGATCCGTTGCTAATAAACTTGCTCCCAAATTTATTGGCCCGTTTTCTGTCACCAAGATCATTAGTCCGGTGGCAGTCCGCCTCAATCTTCCTCCAGCGTACAGGAGGATTCATCCCGTGTTCCATGTATCAAAAATTAAACCTGTATTTTTTGCTCGTATTAATCCGCCTGCCCCGGTTCCCCCACCGCCGCGGCTCGTAGACGGGGAACCAACCTATTCGGTCAATCGTATTCTGGACTCTAGACGGAGGGGACGCGGATTCCAGTACTTGGTGGACTGGGAAGGTTACGGTCCGGAGGAGAGAAGTTGGGTTCCTGCTAGAGATATATTGGATCACTCTCTTATTGATGATTTCAATCAACAGGTACAGGAGGCTGGGAACGTCAGGGGACGTTCCTAGGAGAGGGGGTACTGTCACGGTGCATGGATCGGCTGTGTTCTCAGGTCCTGTGATTTGGTGTCTTTCATGTGGTTACATCATGCTCATTGGAATCAGCTGCTAATCAGTCCCCGCACCAGGTGTCTCACATTACCGTCAGCTACATATACTCACCTCATTCTCTCCTTCCTTGTCTGATAGTTGATCTGGATGTTGGACTGTCTTGTTGGTTTGTCTTGGTCTTGTTCGTGTTGGATTGTCTATTTCGCCGTTGATCGTCACTGGATTGTATTCATCACGGGAGATTCACGCCACGTCATCACCAGCCATCAAGCCACTGCGCCACCCAGCCGAGAGATAACATCATCACCCACGGAGTTCATCATTGTCTTCACGGAGTTTGTGTTCACCATATTTGTCATCAATAAATATATGTGTTCACACTGCTTTTGCTTCCTATCTCATTCATTATCATCACAGGGACTTGAGACCAACTAAACAATTTAATTACACTTCAAATATCTTTTTTCCGAAGGTGGTTTCTGTCATTTACTGTATATTTTATCACGCTGTTTTTTTTTTAAAATAAGTTTGTTTTTAGTTAGTTAATTGATGCTATAAAAATGGTGGTGTGACGTCATGATTGACAGCTGTGACTGACAGGTTCTCTGAGCGAAGTAGTCACTGAAGCACCAACAGAGATCTTCGGAGAACTGAGGAGATTGGAGCTTTAAATTTAATATCTAAATTTCTATAATTAATTATTTCACACCGAGAGTGAGGGCGGGGCCTTGATTTCACGGCTTTACTTCCTGCTCACTACTGTGCAGGTCTGGTTCGGAAATCACTACTTGAGACTCAAGTCCCAAGATGTCAGCGCCATATCGGGACACTGGTGGCTTCAGGGGGCCAATGTTTCGAAAAAAATTGAATTTTCCTCGGGCGCCGCCATTGATTAGCAGCATAGATTATGCTGTTAGCATTCTATTGACTCCCATTCATTTTGGCGTCACTTTGACAGCAAATAACTTTACATCTGAGGCGTTTAAAGACATTTATTTATTTCTAAAGAAACACGAAAATGTATAAAAGGCTCCATTACCTTGTATCTTACATTATGGCCCATAGAAGCAGTTTTGTAAAAATAGGCTAACAATTGCGTCATAACCACGCGACTCTCTGTCGCACAATAGAGAGATTACCGTATGGACAGGAGGAGAAGCTTGCGGGCAATCGGGGGGACATGGAGGCAAAATGACAAAATAATTAATCAGAATACTTAGCAAAAGTTGCTCCTGCTCCTCATGGACAACTCCTACTCACACTCTCCGTCTCTGCAAGTTTCGGAAGGGAATGATTCAGATTTCTTTTGGCACAGCTACTAGAAGACAGACGGGCTGCTCATGTCACATCTACGTCGTCAAGCTCAGTTTGAGTCTGCGCAGTCGCTCAGCCATCAGGAACTGAGAGCTTCTAATTGACTTCACTTTTCTCTGTTGAATCCAATGGGGTCGCTGTGTCCATTTCTTTTACTGTCTATGGGCGGCTTCCCTTCTCACCAATGGAAGAGAGCGAAGGGTCGTCGTCCATTTTTTTTTACAGTCTATGGTTCGTACGCATGGATCAGAGTTTGTGTGCAGGTGCGGAAATTTTCCCATCACGTTTGTTTTTATAAATCACAACTTATGCATCAGAAGTGGCGTACGCCTCTTTTAGGGCCTCTTTTGTGCGTACGCCTCTTTCAGGGCCTCTTTTGTGCGTACGCATGACGGTTATAAATTCGGCACGCATGTGATTCGCGGATTAACTGCTAAATTTAACCATCATAGAGTGAAAGTTTGTTCGCTGCCTTTGATATCCCACAATCCTGTTCTTTCCATTCTGTGACAGTTGAGCTAAAAAATAAAGACAGCGTCTGAAAGAGAGAGAGAGAGAGAGAGAGAGAGAGAGAGAGAGAGAGAGAGAGAGAGATTGAGGCGCGTTTCAGACATGCTTGAACACTGAATTGAATCCTCTTTCGCGTTTACTTGCGCTTGAACGGACACACACACATAATTATGTAAAAATTCCGGCAAGTATTCTCTCAGTTATGTCATTAGTGAACAGTTGAGAAAGAACCGGATGTGTGTCAGTGTATTCGGTTCGTGCATTCTGTCTTAAAGTGACAGCAGCCTAACATTCCTGCTGTTGTCTGTGTCATTAATGTTAATAATAATAAAAAAACATCATTATCATCATCCACCATGTTCAAAAGAAAAGAAGATAGTGAAAAGTTATGTGCACCCCTGCGCTATAAATGTACATAATTTTTTTTAACAATGAAAATATAACTTTGCTAGATGTACGATGTTAATAAAAACGTGTCTCACAGTCTGCGAAAATTGTGCCGCATTAAAGCGAGAATGTCATGCATCAGTTCGGCCGGCAGCTGAATTGTTTTGGACAAAATCTGAATGTCTCTATCAATAATTCCCTTCAGAGAGATGGGTTGCACAGACTGTGGCAAGCCATTTTGACTTTTATTCATTCACAGGATATGAACTCTGTCTTGATATTAACAATTCAATTTCCACTAGAATTTTTTTATTTTTTATTCTTGATTTCAACAATGACATCATCACTCGCAGAAATACAAATTCTTGATATCAAGAATTTAATTTCAACTAGTAAAAACTATATATCTGTAATTTTTCACTATATAGTATCACCATAGGCTGCCATTCAAATTCAATTGTTGATATATAGAATTGAATTCTTACCAGTTGAAATTCCAAATTCTCAGAAATACAATTATTTCTGATATAAATAATTAATGGTTACTACCACGTATTACAACGTAATTACTGATATGAAAAATTATATTTAAGAAATGCATAGCTGATATGTTTCAACTAAGAAATCAATTATTGATATCAAACAACTGAATTTGAATGGCAGCCTAGAGTGAAAAATCCAAATTCTGATATCAAGAATTAGTATTTTAAACAGTGAAAATGTAATTCTTGATATCGATAATTCATATCCTGGGAATGTAAATGTCATAACGCAAGTTGCAATACACAGACAGCAGGCTCCAGTGATAATGCTGGAAATTTAGATTTTCCCTCACAAATGCGAGTTTCCATCTCACTAATAGTCCGAAGTGCGAGAAAAAGTCAGAATTGTGAGGTTCCCTTACGAGAACGTTCTCTCGTACTGCGTTGAAAACGCTGTGGGAAAACTCCTTTTCTCGAGAATATTGAAGCCTTTATTTTAAAACGCATTGCTGCAGCACATGCGAGAGCTAGAAGCTCGCGTGAGTGTGCTGATTGGCTTGTGCAAAGCAACTGCACGAACCAATGGCGGAACAGCAGAGGAGCGTGAGCCAATCGGGGCGCTTGGCACTCTGCCAGAGTCAAGCGCGCGAAACTGCACGTGACAGAAGAGTATAAATACACAGAGAATCCGCGATTTGACAGATTTTATCTCCTTCAGCTTTCGACTCACCTCGTCGCTGATTCTCTCCGAGTGAAGCCGCTCGTCGTCGAACAGCCTTCCAGCGGAACTGCTTCGCATCCCGGCGTCTGCCAAGCTGAGCGTTTCCCTGTGGCATCCGACGAGTATCCTTTTTCTAACTCAAAAAGAGCATTCTAAGAGAGCAAATCGCTGTTTTCACAGCGTGCGGCGTTGTTGCAAATGCCGCTCACCGTGTGTGACTCATGCGGGGTCTCCCTGCACGCCTCTGACACACACTCTCTGTGTGTTGCCTGCCTCGGCCCTGAGCACGCCGAGGCAGCGCTCACTAAAGGCGGCTGCCTTCACTGTGACGGAATGCCTGTTGCCACGCTCCGTGCCAGATCTTCCGCCGCCTCGCTGAGTGTTCCCGCCCACCTTCCATCTTCGGCGCCCCGTGAGCCCCGTAGGAAGAAGCGGCGCGACCAGAGGCCTCCTGAACGCGCTCATCTGGATGAATGCACGCCGGGTCTCTCCCCGCACGCTTCGCCCGCGCCTTCATCTCCAGTCCTGTTCTCACAGAGCGACCAACGCCCCTCTTCTGAAGCGGCAGGTCTCGTCTCTTTCGGTTTGTCCGAAGAACTGGACGACGCTATTTCTATGGCGGCATCTGAAAGTGAGGAATGGTCGGGCTCCGCGGACCCCGCCCCCCTCTCTCAGCTGGATCCTGTTGACACTCGAGCGAGCATCGACGCCGAACTCTTCCGTGTCATGTCTCGCGCTGTCGAAGAACTGGGACTAGACTGGCTTTCCCCAGCTGAGCCTACCAAAAGCCGCCTCGACGAATGGTACCTGCCGGGGCGCCAACAGGCCCCTCGTCAACGTGCCGCCCCCTTCATGCCCGAAGTTCATGATGAGCTCACTAAAAGCTGGCGCGCGCCCTTTTCAGCGCGAACGCGCTCTTCAGCTTCTTCAACGCTCTCCTCTGTCGACGGCGCTGAAGAAAAAGGGTATGTTTCTCTACCTCCTTTAGAGGAAGCGGTCGCTGCACACTTATGCCCTCCCACTGCTGGGAGTTGGAGGGCTAAAACAGTGCACCCCTCTAAGCCGTGCAGGACCACTTCGGCTCTCGCCAGCCGCGCTTATGCTGCCGCCGGCCAAGCCGCCTCTGCACTCCACGCTATGGCGACCCTGCAGGTGTTTCAAGCTAAGCTCCTCCGCACTATGGACGAGTCTGGCCCGGACCCAGACACCTTCAAAGACCTCAGGAGTGCTACAGATTTGGCGCTGAGGGCCACAAAGACCACCGCGCAAGCACTGGGCCGCAACATGTCTAGCCTGGTTGTCTTAGAGCACCACTTGTGGCTCACGTTAACGGAGATCAGGGACGCTGACAAAACCGCCTTCCTCGACTCTCCAGTCTCTCCATCCGGTCTCTTCGGCCCTTCTGTTAATGGCTTCGCTGATCGCTTCACGGAGGCTCAGAAAGCTTCAAGTGCTATGAGGCACTTCCTGCCCAAACGCTCTAGCTCGGTCCAACGGCGCCCCAAGAGCACGCCGCGACCAGAAAAGCCCGCGTCTCAGGTTCCCCAGCCCCTCCCCGCGGCTGACACCACTCGACGCCTGAAGCCTGCAAAACGATTCCCGTTTCCCAGGCGCCAGGGCCCTCGACCGAAGCTGACGCTCGACCTCGAGCCCAAGAAGCTGTCCTAACCGGCAGGAAAAGGGGTCTATGTCCCGCCGCGGCCGGACCAGCCCCGAAGATCGCTCGAGTGCTTCTCACAGCTCCCTCTTCAGTTCAGGCGGCTGGAGCAGTTGTGTATGCAGACAATGGGCCCGTCACGTGTTACGCACCCCTGCACCCAAACGCTGTTTTAACAGCGACCCACACAGAGCACAAAACGAGCAAAATTTCTCCCCTGACTTCATATCAGTTCGAGCCCCCGTCTCCGGGCGTTCCAGATATAATGATGCCTCTGGCTCTTCGGGCTCTAGCTTGGCAGGCTATCCCAGGAGTTTCAGAATGGGTGATAAACATCATAAAGCGCGGCTACTCGCTTCAGTTTGCACGCAGACCCCCGCGCTTTCGCGCTGTGGTTCAAACCTCGGTCAGCAGCACATTACGTCATGTCCTCCGCACCGAAGTATTAAGTCTGCTAGCAAAAGGGGCTATCGAGAGGGTTCCCCCCTCTCTAAGCGAGTCAGGCTTTTACAGCCGTTACTTTCTCGTTCCAAAGAAAGACGGCGGCCTGAGGCCCATTTTAGATCTCAGGCGTCTGAACAAGGCTCTCATGTCACGGCCGTTCAGGATGCTCACGACCAGACATATACTGGCGCAAATTCGCCCAGGCGACTGGTTTTTCTCAGTAGATCTGAAAGACGCTTACTTTCACATTCAAGTGAATCCCCACCACAGGCCATTCTTGAGATTCGCCTTCGAGGGGCAGACATACCAGTACACGGTTCTACCGTTTGGACTGGCTCTGGCACCTCGTACATTCACGAAGTGCATGGATGCAGCTCTCTCCCCCCTGAGACAGCGGGGAATGCGCATTCTAAACTACCTCGACGACTGGCTCATTCTGACTCAGTCAGAGGCGGAGTCACATACTCACAAAGCCTGGCTCCTCAGCCATCTAGAGGGTCTAGGGCTCAGGGTGAATTTTTCAAAGAGTATTCTGTCACCCAGCCAACGTATCATGTTCCTGGGGACAGTATTCGACTCCGTTCTTATGAGAGCATGGACCTCCCCGGCCTGTGCTCTATCGATTCAGCGGCTCGCCGCATCGTTCACGAAGGGCTCTCATGCACCCCTCAGAACGTTTCAGAGGATCCTTGGCCTTATGGCCTCAGCATCATCAGTACTCCAACTAGGCCTACTGCGCATGCGTCCTCTTCAGCTATGGCTAGCACCTCGGGTGCCACCCCGCGCCTGGCACTCAGGCCGATTGACTATCAAGGTGGATCAGCGCTGTGTTCAAGCCCTGGCCCCTTGGACGAACGCCAGCTGGTTTCAGCAGGGCGTGAGTATGGGGGTGGTCTCCAAGAGGAGGATGATTTCAACAGACGCTTCCAACTTAGGTTGGGGAGCCCTGTACGAGGGCAGGCCTGCCTCCGGCCTCTGGTCGAGCTCGGAGAAACGCCTACACATCAACTGCCTCGAAATGAGGGCAGTTTTTCTGGCCCTGAAAACCTTCCTCCCATACCTGGCTGGACACCACGTATTGGTCTGGACGGACAACATGTCAGTGGTATCTTACATAAATCGCCAGGGCGGCCTCAGGTCCCGCAACCTGCTTGCCATAGCCACCCAGCTACTGTTATGGGCTCACACCAATCTGCGCTCGCTCAGGGCAGCTCACGTGCCGGGCACGTTGAACACGGGAGCAGACATGCTCTCTCGGGGCAGGGTTCCCCCAGAGGAATGGTCTCTCCACCCTCAGACGATTCTCCTGCTTTGGGAGGTCTTCGGGAAGGCAGAAGTAGATCTCTTCGCCTCAGAAGACAATCGTCACTGCCCAATCTTCTTTTCAAAGAGCAGGGATGCATTTGCCCACGACTGGCCCAGCCTTCCCCTCTATGCTTTTCCTCCGGTCTCAAAGCTCCCTCAGGTCATCGAACGGATCAGAGACACGAAATGCGCAGTGCTCCTGATAGCTCCTCTATGGCGAACCCATTCTTGGTTTCCGGAGCTGATACGGCTGTCTGTGACAGACCCTTGGCCAATCCCAGTGAGGCGCGACCTTCTGGCTCAGGCCAGCAGGACTATATGACTTGACTTGACTTGAGCAGGACTATATGGCATCCCCGTCCCGATTTGTGGGCCCTACACGCTTGGCCACTCAACGGGTACCCCAGGACCTCCCAGAGGGCGTCCTGAACACGATCAGGGAAGCTAGAGCTCCGTCTACCAGACGCCTCTACCACCATAAATGGTCAGTGTTTTCCAGCTGGTGTTTAGCTCGAAACCTCGACCCACACACTTGTGAAATTCCAAGAGTGCTATCTTTTCTCCAAGAGATGCTGGATGCGGGTCGATCCCCCTCCACTCTCAAGGTATACGTAGCAGCCATTGCTACACAGCATGTTTTGGAAGCAGGAGCCTCCTTAGGAAAATGCAACCTTATAGTTCGCTTCCTTAAGGGCGCCAGAAGGCTTAACCCGCCTCGGCCGCCATCTGTCCCAGCATGGGACCTTTCTTTGGTTCTGCGGGCTCTTAAGGGACCTCCCTTTGAACCACTTCGGTCAGCCGACCTAAAACCTCTCTCCCTGAAAACCTCCCTGCTGTTGGCACTGGCGTCAGTCAAGAGAGTAAGTGACTTACAGGCGCTCTCTACTAGCGCGTCCTGTCTGGAATTTGGCCCCAATGACTCTAAGGTCATCCTTAGGCCAAGACATGGATATATTCCTAAGGTGCTCTCAACTCCGTTCAGAGCCCAGGTTATTTCTCTGTCAGCTCTTCCCACCTCAGAAGAGTTCAGTGATGTTCTCACACTCTGCCCTGTCAGAGCTTTGAGAATTTATTTAGAGCGTTCAGCCTCTTTCAGACAGTCTGAACAGCTTTTTGTTTGCTTCGGGGGCCGAACCAAAGGTCTTCCTGTCACGAAGCTCACGCTGTCCAGGTGGATAGTGGATGTCATCGCTCTGGCCTACACCTCACTGGGCCTTACATGTCCCATAGGTGTTAGAGCTCACTCCACGAGAGGCGTCGCCTCGTCGTGGGCCTGGTCAAGTGGTGTTCCTATCGAAGACATCTGTGCGGCGGCCGGATGGTCCGTCCCGTCCACATTTGTGAGATTTTACAACCTGGAAGTTCCTGCTCTGCAGGCACGAGTTCTCTCTATCTAAGCTCTGGCTCTGCGGATCCAGGCTGGTTTTGACATTCTTTCTGTCACACTTGTGCGACGACCGGCTAGTCTGTTTCGTCCACATTTGTGAAACATTACAACCCAAAAGTCCCTGCTCCGCAGGTACGAATTCTCTCTAGCTAGGCCCTGGCTCTATGGATCCAGGCTAGTTATGAAAATGTCTATGCAGGACGTTATGCGGCGGCCGGCTGGTCCGTTCCGTCCACATCTTAGACCTCTATGGTACCTGCCTTATAGGCATGAGTAGTCTCTATCTAACGCTGGCTCTGTGGACCCAGACTAGTTTTTGACTCAGACACTGGTTGTCATCTCGTGTTGTGGGATTCTTAAGACTGGCCCTTGGCCCAGCTTTATCTGTTTGGATATCTAAGGGCCCGAAGATTCGGTCTCTTTATCCTAGGCTATTCTGTACTTCCTGGAACTCGGTGAGTCAGATTGGCCAAAGACGACAAGCACGGCGTTTTAAATAGTGTTCCCACAGCGTTTTCAACGCAGTACGAGAGAACGTTCTCGTAAGGGAACGTACTTGGTTACTTACGTAACCTCGGTTCCCTTAGAGATAAGGGAACGAGTACTGCGTTGCCTTGCCGTGCTATTGTCTCTTATGGCAGGTGTCTTTTCGCTTCAGTCGATTTAAACCTGTCAAATGGCGGATTCTCTGTGTATTTATACTCTTCTGTCACGTGCAGTTTCGCGCGCTTGACTCTGGCAGAGTGCCAAGCGCCCCGATTGGCTCGCGCTCCGCTGCTGTTCCGCCATTGGTTCGTGCAGTTGCTTTGCACAAGCCAATCAGCACGCTCACGCGAGCTTCTAGCTCTCGCATGTGCTGCAGCAATGCGTTTTAAAATAAAGGCTTCAATATTCTCGAGAAAAGGAGTTTTCCCACAGCGTTTTCAACGCAGTACTCGTTCCCTTATCTCTAAGGGAACCGAGGTTACGTAAGTAACCAAGTACGTTTTTTTAGTGTCTTAAGCTTCCATATTAAGCTTATTCTAGCTCAACTACACTTCCCACAATAGCCTATAGATGTTCATGCGAAGAAAAAAACATTCGTGAGTCCTTACCTAATATTTCACTGTAGTAATTATCCAAACTCATCGAGGCCATCCGAAACCCGATGGAATAAACAACATAAATAATCATATTTTTCACTCTTTCCATGAAGCACATGTGATCTGTCATCACCGACGGAGGAACCGGTACATAAGAAGGCGGTGAGGGCATCTGTCCACACATCCTCTCCATGGAAAACCCGAGTGAAAACCGTAGACGAATCTCTGCCAGTAAGTCGCTGCATATGAACATGGGATCATAAAAGAGAACATCAAACTTTACATCCCTCAAGCGCACGATCAGCGCGTCATTACGCAGCATGGAGTCGCACACGGTGCGCTTAAATTCGTTCACTTTACCCATCAGGTCCACGATCTGGAGACCAATTGTGACCATGCTTGGTGTGGGGTACTGCATCCAGATGTCAATCAGCTGTTCGCTCACACTGGGCACCTCGTGCGCCTTCGGAGGCACGTCAAACACCAGGAACGGAAACCTGTCCTGCGCTGTGAAGTTCACGGTCGGCGAGGCAGAGCTCACTAGAACTGTCACACTGTGATTGCGGTTCAGAAGCTCTTCCAGAATGTTGCACATGTTGTGCCAGTGGCTGTATTCTCCCAGCAGCACGAGCACATTGCCACCGTGCGTAAAGCTCACGTCAGTCAATAGGAAGATTAAGAAAAGTATGCATGACTTTCCCAAACAGTGCATGGCAGAAACGCTCGTGAAGACGCTCAACCACTGTTTCCGCTTAGCATCTGGACGATCTGGACTGAGAAGGTGAAGAAGAAGGTAGGCATATCCAGGAAAGAAGGTTTAGGGCAAAGGGCGGGACAGCAGGACTTTGGAGGAAAGTGGCGTCACGTAGGAGTCAGGAAAACGTACTCGGTTACCTAATGTAATCTCGGTTCTCTCTAGAAGAGGGAACGAGTATTGCGTAAGTTGCTTACGCTACGAGGGAAAGTCTTCTTTCTTCGAGATCTGAAGCCAAAAATTATCCTTAATTTTGTATTCATTGTCAACGCAGTGCGGCAGCCGGCAGACCAAGGCAGGCTGTATAAGCGTGCTCATTGGCTGCTCGGCGGCAACTGCTTAAGCCTATCAGTGAGCCTCGTGAAACGTGGCCTCCAATGAGGGCGCTTGGCGCCCTCCACACCCTTCTAACTGTCAAGATGGGTGTGGCCAGTGTGTATATATTGAGGGCTCACAGGCTGAATATCTGGTTTTCGTAGTCTGAAGCGCAAAAGCTCGTGGCGCGACACGGCAGGTTACGCAATACTCGTTCCCTCTTCTAAAGAGAACCTAGGTTACATTAGGTAACCGAGTACGTTCTCTTACGAGAGGTTCTCTCATATTGCGTAAGTTGCTTACGCTACGGGAACCCCTTGTCAACGCCGTGCGCGCCGAGCATCCAGCACATGAATCCCAGGGAGACCGGGGAAAAACATTCTGCTGGAACAGGTGGCCGGTCGGAGAGTTGGGCCAACACAGTACAAAGCACTTCACTCAGTGTATAAAATAGAGCGGTGTGGCCTGTCTTTAAGTATATATCAGTGCAAAACAGTGGGGCCGGCAGCGCGAGCCTACACAGTACATAAGCACACATTAGGGTAAGAAAAGAGCGGCATCTTCGTCTTTTACGAAGAGAATAACCCCCCGCGCAACAGAGTGGAAGACGGGCGGCCAGCAGCACGGGCCAGCACCAGTAAACAGCGCGTAACGGGGAATGAGAAACAGAGCGGCCCAGCCGGTCTGAGTATAAAACACTTCACCCTAAGTACCATACCAGAAATATCGCCAGCATGTGAACGTAGTCTGCACATAAGCGACTGGGACACAAGCGACACCATACAAATATCGTGGATAGAAATTCCACTGGACCAGGCCCACGAAGAGGCAATGCCTCTAGTAGAGTGGGCTCTGATACCCAGAGGGCACTGCAGTTGTTTGGAGGCAAAAGCTGCTGCAATCGCGTCCACTATCCACCTGGACAGGCTCTGTTTCGAGGCGGCGAGACCCTTGGTGCGTCCGCCGAAGGAAACAAAGAGCTGCTCGGAACGCCTGAAAGCGGCGGAGCGCGTGATGTAAACTCTCAGCGCCCTGACAGGGCAAAGAAGGTTATCACTGTCCCCATTATTGGATGCTGGCAGAGCCGAAAGGGAAATGATTTTTGCCCTAAAAGGGATTCCAATCGCTTTGGGGATGTAACCGTGTCTCGGTCTGAGAATGACTTTCGAGTCGTTCGGTCCGAACTCAAGACATGCAGGGCTAACAGATAGCGCGTGCAAATCCCCCACGCATTTTACTGAAGACAGAGCTATCAGAAAAACGGTTTTGAGCGACAGGTACTTTAAATCCACGGATTCAAGCGGTTCAAAGGGAAAAGCCTTCAGGGCCTCCAGGACCAAGGACAGATCCCAAATAGGAACCGAGGGGGGCCGCGGGGGATTCATCCGTCTAGCTCCTCTGAGGAAGCGGATAATAAGCTCGTTCCTTCCTATTGCCTGGCCGCGCGTCGTCTCAGCAAACGCTGCAATAGCCGCCACATGCACTTTGAGCGTGGAAGAGGACCTGCCCTTGTCCAACAGCTCTTGTAGGAAGGAGAGCACCCATGGGACCCCACATGCACGCGGATCCAAGCTCTTAGTAGCGCACCATTTAGAAAACACCGACCATTTAGATGCGTAGAGCCGTCTCGTGGAGGGAGCTCTAGACTGCGTGATCGTGTTCACGACCCCTTCTGGCAGGTCAACGGGTATCCGTTGATTACCCATGCATGCAGAGACCATCGTTCTGGATGGGGATGCCAGATCAATCCACCGGCTTGAGAGAGGAGATCCTTTCTCACCGGGATCGGCCATGGGGATGAGTGCAACAGCCTCACTAGCTCTGGGTACCAGGTTTGGTTCTCCCAACGCGGGGCTATAAGAAGCACTGGGTGGTGCGTTTCCCTGATCCTCGTAATGACCTGTAGTAACAGGAAGATCGGGGGAAAAGCGTACAGCGGGAGGCTGGGCCATGTCTGGGACAGCGCGTCCTCGCTTTTAGAGAAAAATTTCGGGCAGTGAGCGTTGTCTCTCGACGCAAAGAGGACGACCTCCGCTCTGCCGAATAGGCGCCAGAGAAACTGGACTGTCTGGGGGTGCAGGGACCATTTTCCCGGGGGAATGATGTCTCTGGACAGTCTGTCTGGACCGACATTCAGGTGGCCCGGCACGTGCGCAGCTCTCAGCGAGCACAACGAGCGGTGAGCCCACACGAGAAGGCGTTCTGTCAGCTTGCACAGGTTCCTGGATCTGACACCGCCCTGTCGGTTCACATAGGATACCACGGACATGTTGTCTGAGCGGACTAACACATGGTGATCCTGTATGAATGGGAGGAAGTGCTTGAGCGCGTTCTCGACCGCTATCATCTCCAAACAGTTTATGTGGAGGCATTTCTCCTGGTCTGACCACAGACCAAAGACCGGTCTGCCCTCGAAAAGAGCGCCCCAACCTGAGGTGGAAGCGTCCGTCGAGATAACTTTGCGGTGTGAGATGGCTCCCATTGTCACTCCCCGCTGGTACCAGTCGGCCGCTAACCAGGGCTTCAGTGCTGAAACGCAGCTCTGAGTCACTCTGATTCGAATGCCGCCGGAAGCCCAGGCTCTGTGAGGCACTCGGGCATTCAGCCAGCGTGGTAGCGGGCGCATACGTAACAGACCCAGCTGAAGCACTGCTGCAGCTGAAGCCATACAACCCAGCATCCTCTGAAATGTCTTGAGAGGTGCGGTGCTGCCCGGCTGGAAGGACGCGGCCAGGTGTCGAATGCAGCGCGCGCGTTGTGTCGACAGGCGGGCCGTCATTGCCACAGTGTCCAGATCCAAACCCAGAAAAGAGGTTGATTGACTGGGCACTAATGCGCTCTTGGTCCAGTTGACCGTGAGCCCCAGGCTGTCCAGGTGGCTTAGAAGCACTGTTCTGTGGGTGATGAGTTCGGCCTCTGACTGTGCTAGAATTAGCCAATCGTCGAAGTAGTTCAGAATTCGCATTCCCCGACCCCTCAGGGGAGCGAGAGCCGTGTCCATGCACTTCGTAAATTCGACAGGCCGAAAGGCAGGACGGTGTACTGATATACCTGACCGTCGAAGGCGAATCTCAAGAATGGCCTGTGACGGGGTATTATCTGGATCTGAAAGTACGCGTCTTTTAGATCGAGAGATATAAACCAGTCCCTCGGGCGAATTTGCGCGAGAATTTGCCTGGTTGTGAGCATTTTGAACGGTCTTCTCATAAGAGCCTTGTTCAAACGTCTTAGATCCAAAATTGGTCTGAGAGCTCCATCCTTCTTGGGAACGAGGAAATAACGGCTGTAAAAGCCCGACTCGCTCATAGAAGGGGAAACCGGTTCTATAGCCCCTTAGCACAGAAGTGTAGCTATTTCTGCTCGAAGTAGATATGCTACTTCTCCATTCACTCTCGTCTCGGTACGCGTCTGAAAGCACAGGGGGCGGCGAGCGAACTGCAGAGTATAGCCCTTTTTTACTGTGCTTAGCACCCATTCTGATGCGCCTGGAATAGCTTCCCACGCTTTTGAGTGTGAAGCCAGGGGCAGAATGGCCTCCGGGCTCTTATCGCCGTGCATTGCGGGCTCGAGAGCTCGAAATGGAGGGGTGGGCGCAGCGCGCGCGCTCTTGGTGCTTAGATATGGCGGATCGCACGCAGCGATAGCTGGCCGTTTTACACACAGTGTCCCGGTGGCTTGGACGGGGAACATATAGTGTGAGGCGTGAGGGTGGCATCGGGGGCGAAATGTTCGTTAGTATGTGTGAGCGCTCGAGGGCAGGCACAGGACTTACATTTAAAACATGACCGGTCGTGAGAGGCCGTGTGACAGAGTGGGCAGTGAGTAGGTGTGGGCACGGTGAGGTGGACATGTGACCTACTTTTAACACTCGAGCGGCTTCTGCCTGCTTTATGAGAGTGGGCTCTGTGAGAGACACGGGATTTATAGTGCTTGTGTGCAGGGGTGAACACGGAAACGTGGGGACATTCACTGCATTTGAAACACATACGGCGTGAGCCGTGCAACCAGACATTATGCTCATTTGAGATTTCTCTGGGTCGCCGTGAGAACGGTGGTTGCGCGCAGGCGAGCGGGTAGATATACCGGCTCGTTGACTGCGAGGTAAACATCTGCAGTAGCCGTGGCAACGGGGACTGACAGAGCGTGAAGCTTTGACAGTGGTCCAGCCGCAGCGGGACTTAACCGTCTTTTCCTCCCTCGTGTTTAGACACTCATAAGTACTCAAGCACCATGAGTAGGAGTGGTACGAGAGGCAGGTTCGTTTTCTGTATGTAAGAAAAACTGGCCGCGAGCTCAGAGAAGCGAACAGCATACATTTTTATCTGCCGCGAGGGCCGGGATCGAACACGGGTCTCTAGCGCGAAAGCCTATGATTCTGCCACTGAACCACAGGGGAGAACACATTACCTTTCAGTTAGCGCGAGGATATAAGAGAGCGACCTCATGTTTGTTTGCAGGCGTGTATAAAAACAGGCTTGTTTACTGCAATAGTAATATTTCCAGCTGCCTGAACTTAAGAGGGGACTGAGAAATGTGTGAGAATTGGCGGTTTGTCCGGCCACAGCGGGACTAAAACACTCTCTCTCCTCTTTTCGCTGGTGAGTGAGGCGTGCGCGCTGAACGTTGCTCGTGACCGTCCGCTCTGTTATCCCTTGTGAACGGCGCAATCTGCGCGGCCCAACAAGGGGGAGAGCGGGTTCGCTTTCTGTATGTAAGAAAAGATGGCCGCGAGCTTGGAGAAGCGAACAGCATAAATTTATAACTGCCGTGAGAGCCGGGATCGAACACGGGTCTCTGGCGCGAAAGCCTAAGATTCCGCCACTGAGCCACATCATGTCTTGTGGCGGCATTTGCTTGCAGGCGTGCGTGTATTTATAACAGGCTCGTATACTGCGATATGAACAATTCCAGTCGCCTGAACTTAAGAGGGGACTGAGAAATGTTTGAGAAATGGAGGTAGGTCTGGCCACAGCGGTACAAAAACACTCTGTTCTCCTTTTCGGCGCAGTTTGCGCGGCTTGAACAGAGGGAGAAGAAGCTCGCTCCGAGACCGTCCGCTTCTGCCATCCCTTGTGAGCGGCGCAGTTGCAGGACTCGAACAGAGGGAGGATGTCAATCTCATTCGCCTCATCCTCTGACGCGGCGGCGGCGCGGGCGAGAGCTGGCGGTTGAGCGGCCTGGAGGGGGGCGGAGAGGGTGAGAGAGAAGCTCGAGGGAGAGGTTCCGGCGAGCTCCTCAGTCACATCAGTCTCCGGTGGTCTCTGCGAGCGGCGCTTCTTCTTGCGTGGCCTGGCAGGGACAGGCGGAGCGACAGCTTGGTCGAAAACTTCAAGTCGAGCCCGCAGGGTCGACATTGAAAGTTCTTCGCACTCGGGGCAGCCGCCCGTAGAGAGTGCGGTGGCAGCGTGCTCGCGGCCCAGGCAGAGAGCGCAGATGAGGTGGCGGTCTCCGTTGCTGAGCGGGGCGCAGCACGAGCCGCAGGAAAAACGAGGCATTTTGACAAAAACGCCTCGTGCTCTTTTAGAATAGTGAGAGAAAGTGTGTGTCGCAGGGCGAACACACACAGCAGTAATAAAAGGATATGTCGCCGGATAGCGTAGCAGGCACGGATGGCTGAAGGCGGCCGGCTTCCTCAGGCACTGTCTTAAGCTTGCTGGTCGCTGGTTTCAACGGGGGCGGCTCTCAAGATCCAGCGATGCGTAGAGCTTCGCTGAAGACTAGAAAATCAGATATTCAGCCTGTGAGCCCTCGTTATATACACACTGGCCACACCCATCTTGACGGTTAGAAGGGTGTGGAGGGCGCCAAGCGCCCTCATTGGAGGCCACGTTTCACGAGGCTCACTGATAGGCTTAAAGGGTTAGTTCACCCAAAAATGAAAATTCTGTCAGTAATTACTCACCCTCATGTTGTTCCAACCGCGTAAGACCTTCGTTCATCTTCGGAACACAAATTAAGATATTTTTGATGAAATCTGAGCCATGTCTCACTCCTCCATAGGCTGCTATGTGACCGAAACTTGCTGGCCCAGAAAAGTTATTAAAGAGATCGTTAATATAGTCCAAGTAACTCCAGTGGCTCAATCTTAAGTATATCAAGCGACGAGAATACTTTTTGTGTGCAAAAACAAACAAAAATAACGACTTTATTCTACTATTCATTTCCTTCTCTCTGGGCCTCGTAGTGTTTTTGCACTGCGCGTCTGTGTTGCACGTCATCACGCATCACACACATGACCGGCGTCGGCCAATAGTAAGCCTACGTGGTGACGCGTAACACAGACGCGCTGCGCAAAAACACTACGCGAACCAACTAGAGGTCCAGAGAGAAGGAAATGAATAGTGGAATAAAGTCGTTATTTTTGTTTGTTTTTGCGCACAAAAAGTATTCTCGTCGCTTGATATACTTAAGATTGAGCCACTGGAGTTACTTGGACTATATTAACGATCTCTTTAATAACTTTTCTGGGCCAGCAAGTTTCGGTCACATAGAAGCCTATGGAGGAGTGAGACATGGCTCAGATTTCATCAAAAATATCTTAATTTGTGTTCCGAAGATGAACGAAGGTCTTACGCGGTTGGAACAACATGAGGGTGAGTAATTACTGACAGAATTGTCATTTTTGGGTGAACTAACCCTTTAAGGAGTTGCCGCCGAGCAGCCAATGAGCACGCTTATACAGCCTGCCTTGGTCTGCCGGCTGCCGCACTGCGTTGACAATGAATACAAAATTAAGGATAATTTTTGGCTTCAGATCTCGAAGAAAGAAGACTTTCCCCCGTAGCGTAAGCAACTTACGTAATATGAGAGAACCTCTCGTAAAAGAACCAAACCATCACTACATGAAAAAGAAGTGCGCTTAATTGTATTGAATGTGAACTTGTAGGCCTGCATTTAAACGTATTAAATAACTGTACTTGCCGACTATATATTAATAAAAATGAAAGGTTAAGTGTAGGCTACATAAAGAGAGAATGTACACTTTCACGACTCGTTGATATTTTTAAAAAGTGCACTTTGTAATAATGTCAAAAAGTTTTACTTTAAAGCATGAAAAAAAAGATGATTAAAACATGATTTAAAATGTACTTTAAAGTAGCCTACACTTATTTTGATGTGTCGACTAACATAAAGTGACATTATGTAAAGTACTTGATTATCATTTTAACTGTATAGTGTTATTCAATATTACATTTAAAGTTAATATATTTTAAAAGTATAATTGCAACTCATAATTACAATCGAAATCTGTAAATACAAATAAATTTGAATATGTGACACAAGTTTCAATATAAATGAATAAAGTATATTTCAGTTTACCACAAATGCTTGTTGGTACCATATTACAAAGACAATAGAAGTAATTCGCCTATGAAATTATATGTAATGATATACTTAAGTCCTAAGTTTGTTAAAAAGCACTCTTAAGTTCAGCTAAGTGCATTTAATATAATTTTACACTGTAATACATTTACATTTAATTGCAAGTAACATGCAGAACTCTCAGAAATCACTAGTCAGTTTGCACTTTAAGTACATTTCCATTATAATTACTAAATTACTAAAGTATGATAACATGTACTTTTTCATAAAGATTATTAAATTAATAAACAAAATAACCATAAAAAAGAAAATAATAAGGATATAACCTGGAGGGACCTGAGCAGTTTGAGGATAGTGCCACCTACAGGTCATGAAAAAGAAAAAGAAAAGAAAAAAGCTATTTTTTGCCTATAACTTGGGAAAGTCCTAGTCGAGACCAGACAGAAGGTGTGTGTGGTGCAGGCTTTAGTGTGGAGCAGATGAGGGTAATTGCTGGCGGGTGTGTGCAGGTGAGAGTCAGAGAGGATGATGGGAACTGTAGTGTGACAGGTGAATCATGACAGCATCTTAAAGACACATGGTGAAAATTAATGCTCTTGATAACTTTGAAAAAGAAAGAAGGCAACAAATGGAGGGAACGGCCCATATAATCCTCTGATAATGTATTGTAGTTTGCCGGATGTACTACTCAGTGCACTTGAGGCTGAAATCACAGCATGGCAAAGTGCACATTATCAGTGGTTTTATGTTTCTTGTATTGTGTGTAAAGGTTGTGGCCATTCAGAATGACAATTAAGTTTTATAAAGAATAAGGGAAGCTATTCAAAGGGGTTTGGGACTCTACAACCTTCTAACTCATGTTGTTCTTTTGCTTATTAGGACTTTGACTAGTCTGTAGAATATAATACTGTTGAAAGTTCTTGCCAGAAATGCAAGTTTAATTGGTCATCCATAATTTGTTTAATTGTTCATGTTTTTTTATGTTTAAGACCATTTGTAAACACTTTGTATAATCCGGTTATATGCGCAAGTGTAACATGACACTGATTCAGAACACAGGAATTAAGAGGCGTGGCTCAAAAAAGAAAAATCCCGTGTTTCACAACTTTTTATACGGAAAATGCATTTACATCTTTCACCCGTTTGGATTACATGTTTTTAACGTAAACTAAACTTAATGTGACACGTTTGTCAGATTATTACTAACTATGTGCATCTATTTGATTTTATTAAAAAAAAAATCAAATTGTCAAATTGTTTAGAATCAGCATTGTGAAAACAATTAAATTTACCCATTTAAAAAGAATGAAATATGGCTATAGCTGAGAAACAAGCAACATTCAGTTAAAATGAATGAGATTGAAACAAGTTAAATGTATTGATAAATATATAAATCCGGTGATTGAGTATTTAAAACACTTTTGTTTATTACTACAATTACAGAAATCTTACCTGTTTCTTGTTTTATTTATTTATTTTACTGATAGGGAAATCTAACAAAAATTAAATAATGCTCATTTAAAAAAGCATTACTTTACTAACACAATAATATAAGAAAAGAGGAATCACTTGCAGAGCATTAAAAAGGAAGCACAGACTTATTACGTTGTTTTGTTTTGGTATCTGATTAGGTTTCAGTTTTAAAAGCAATACATAAAGGTACTTGGTTCCTAAATTTGCTTTTGTGAATATTCTCAATTTTTCATCAGATTCGGTTATATGTAAAAACTGTAATCCAAATGGGTGGAAATTTTACATGCAATTCAAATACATGAATCTCACACTGAGGCCTATTATCTGATGTACACCAGATAAAACATTAATGAAGAGGCAACTTATTGTATTTAGAAAAATAAAGCAATGCAGTCCTGCCACAGAAATTAAATGCACGCGTACTTACCCAGGATGTCTGTATAAAAGTGTTCCCACTTTGATTTAGTGACTAGATAAAACAACAAATCCTGTCCGGCATAGAACAGCACATTTTTCAGTCTCTGCATGAAACTCATTTCATCTGTATACTCAGAGCCGATGCCAGGGACGTAGGATGGCGGAGCCGGCAGTTGTGCGCAGAGTCTCTCAAACGTGTTACCAAAGGAAAACCTGAGACTGAGAACTAAAGGTAAGTTCAACTTCTGGGCCAGCAGCTCTCCACACAGGAAGAGAGGGTCAGCCAGCAATGCGTCAAACTTCTCTTCTCTCCACTTCTCGATGAGGTCTTCTCTGGCAAAGACGTGAGTGCACACGGCCCGATTCTGCTCTGATCCAACGTCAATCATCTCCTTGACCTTCAGTGAAGCCTTGATGAAGTTGTCGTTCGGTAGATCATGAGTCCAGTATTTCAGCATCCTTTCCATGTTCTCCAGGATGTCCTGCTTTGTGTGAGGAACCTGTATTATCTCCACATTGTAGCCCTCGGATGGAGTGGTTTTGACAGACGGTGTGGCCGTGTGAGTGACCACTGTGATATTGTGTCCTCTTTCAATCAATGCGTCTATGATGACTTTTACATTGAGCCAGTGGCTGAATTCGGCAGGCCAGACGAGGATCTTCCCTCCTGACACACTCAGCAGGTTCAGGTTCAGAAGAACAAGCAAAAGGAAAAGACCGGTGCTCCTTCTGGGACTCATGACAGCGACGAACAAACTCCTGCGCACAGTAAGCAGGAACAAGCATGTGGAGGAGGAGCTACTGATCGGCAGCATGGAGACGTTAGTTTTAAAGAAATAGTAGGTCATTCTATGAAAATGGTGGCTTTTTGAACAGAGAACTTTTTAAAAATGTAATTTTTTTTATACCAAAACTTATAGTCAGATAATAGTTAACCTCTTAACATTATAAATCAACTTAAATGACAGCTTAATGTATTTTTATATTTTTACTACATTACATTAAACAAGTAATAAAAACTCAGTGAGTGTTTTAGCGCAATTTTCTCACGTCATGGGATCACAACATAAGAGATAGTAAATCTTTTCCTGGATTTTTTTTGTGCGTTCCCGAGATTAGACCTTTCTTAACATAATGCCGAAAACCCGAAGTCTCTAGGTGGTCTGGTTGAGGAGTAGATAGAAGTGCAAGATTGGTGCGCACAGACAGAACAGAAATCATGAGTTAACAATCACAATTTTGTCCGGTGGAAAATTGCGCTAAAAATGCTTGTGCTGCTTTTTTGTCACTGGTGTTACCTATATTTTAGATGACAATGATGAATAATGAATAATGAATAATTTGACTTTTTAATTTGCATACATAATCAAAGTAGGGCTGTCAAAAGATTAATCGCGATTAATCGCATCCAAAATAAAAGTTCGTTTTTAATAATATATGTGTGTGTACTGTTTATAATTAAATTTGTATATATAAATACACACACATGCATGTATATATTTAAGAAAAATGTGTTATTTATATATAAAAAATATATATATTTATATATAATATAAACTATATAAATATATATACAGTATATGTATGCAAATATTTCTTAAACATGCATGTGTGTGTATTTATATATATACAAAATAATTATACACAGTACACACACATATATTATGTAAACACAAACTTTTATTTTGGATGCGATTAATCGCGATTAATCTTTTGACAGCCCTAAAGACAGAAAAAGTTAATGTAATATTAAGAAACTGTCTTGATTAGTAATAATTTACTTTAAACAGGCATGTGTAAAGTTCTATTGTGTGACATTTTTCTATTTGTACCATTGTGTTTTTTGTTGTAACATTAGAAATAATTGAGGTTGAGTGATCAAAACTGAATGATCATATCCTTAAAATGCTTACTAATGAATGCAGCAACAGGTAGGTAGATACAAAAAACATATTCTATGAAACTGTAAACATAGAATGCCAGAAAACCAATATGCCATGTGGTGGTAACACCAGTGACGCAATGTAACACCAGTGACGCAAAGTGAAACCAATGACAAAACATAAGATTATTTCAAACAATTTTTTATACATTTATTATGAAATGCTAACAAGTCTTTATTAATATAATTGTTGAGGCTTTTATGAAACCTTATGTTGAGAAAAAAGTTAGTGGTGTTATTGATTGTCACTGGTGTTATCGTCATGTCACTGGTGTTACCAGCAGCAACAGTAACACCAGTGACGATAACACCAGTGACAAATCTGCAGACAAAATGGCATATCTAAGATGGCGGCCACAGTAGCTCAAACCACACTTCTTAAATTGGTAAATAAATCACTTAATCATGCAATTTGAAAAATTATATTAATAAAATTTCCTTTCCCCTTACTATAAACTGTAGAACACATAGGCGTAATTTGCGGGTGGGACGGGTGGGACATGTCCCCACCACTTTTTGCTAAGGTCGATATTGTCCCCACCACTTTTGAAACATCTCGCGCACGAATGTACAAATACAAATAAATAAACATCTCCAGTTAACTAGCAGAGCATTCATTTAGTTCGTTTGTAAGCTGAACCGCTGAAATGTGTTGTTTTTGAAATCAAGTGGTCAAAGTGCTCGTTGCCGCAGCGATCAGTGGCGCTGATACTGTATTCTCTTGTGGCTCGCGCACAGTCTTCACTCGGACGCGCGCTTCAATCCGTTGTGGAGACTCTCTATTCGTTCCGGTGAAATTACCAAACAAAATGCATACAAACGTATGCTTGCCTGATATACAACCACTGATAAACATAATCGGTTTTAATGACAAGAGAAAAAAAAAAATTAGAACCCACAACCTCTGACACGCTTGGCAAAAATTCTACCACTGGACCACATTTTTGTTATGGATTTACTCACACCAACATATCAAACCTCATTAAACGACAAATTAAACCCATGCACTATTTCAATCGATTGCTGGACATCGTATTGTTATTGTACATACATCGATTTATGATTTAGCATTCATAACCCCCCCCCCCCCGTTTAAAAAAAAAAATAAACGTCCCACCCACTTTTTAAAACAAAGTTACGCCACTGGTAGAACACCAGTGACACATCTTAAGTCCTCGCATGAAATTATCAAATTATTTATCAAATTGCTAAAAGATGAAGAGAGAGTGCACACTCACCATGTGCTTTTCAAAACAGCCACGCCTACAATGAACGTTTGACCCAGAAAGAAGTTGTGGTGTTTTTTATAAATTGTAACACCAGTGACATGAAATTGAGGGACAGATATTCCCTGTAAATTATTTATAATATTTAGTTGATATTTTAGTTTTTTAAGTAGTCCACTAAATAACTATACTACTTCCCTTTGTATTATGACATTTAAAGGGGGGGGGGGGTATATTTTTTAACTCAAACTATGTCACTAAACCACGACTCCTGACCCGAGGGACAAGCCAATTTCATGGTACTGACCGTGTTCTACAATATATATAAAAAATGGTTTGCAATATAACTGTCTTACATATGTTTTATTAACAATAAAACACTTCAATTAAAACAAAAAACATATATTTTGAGTCATTATCTAACACTTTTAAGTGTTTTTCTTGGTGGTTGAGGCCGGGACAGGAAAGCCACCATTTTCGTAGAATGATTATGTCCCTCTGTTAGCATCTATATTCTCATTGCCTTCATAACATCAGCTTGCTTGTATATTTGCTTATAAGTTAATTTTTCTTTCACTTTTTATATTTTTTCATTTTACTTGCAGGGAAATCTAGCAAATATTAAGTAATGCTCATTGAAAAACACCACTTTCACAATTATATAAGAAAAGAGGAATCACTTACAGAGCATTAAAAGGAAGCACAGACTTATTACGTTGTTTAGCTATAAGAATTGTTTTGGTATCTGATTAGGTTTCAGTTCTCTTTCATCATCTCGTTTCGAGATCCACCTATGGGAAGGGCATCCGTACCTGACCTCTGCAGAAGCATCCAATTGCACCAAGTCTGGCTAACAGACAGAAGCGCGCAGCCAATGCCAGGTAAGGCCACACCCCTTACCTAGGCATATAACTTCTCCGCGCGCTGCTATTCCTCAGTTGACATTCGCTTCTCGCGATCTCTGCACTGACACAGTTCGGTTGGATTAACGTTACGCTGCTCACTTTCGAGTCTTCAGGAGGACATATCGCCAGATCAGCCTCCGCCAGACGTGAGTGACAGTCGTTTCATCAGCCTATCCGCTGTGTTTTTTGCATCCGGAGCCGCCCGCGCTCTCTCTGTCCTTCACCTGCTCCTCCTTACATGGCTGCCCGCCACGGATTTTTCCGAGGTCTTCGCCGCTGGCCCACCCATGGCTATGTGACTGTCTAAACCGTGACTGTGTGGTTCTCTCATCGCCGCTAAGGACCCTCTCCTTCTGCGCGGTCTGCTTGGGCTTTACACGCTCAAGAAGCTTTGAAGAACCCGGAGAATTGCGGTCATTGTAATTGCTGTCCATGTAACGTTAGCTTTTACTAAGCCGGCTTTTAGTTGCACGACCCAGCGCGCCGTGCTAGGCCTTTCTGATTCGGATGGAGGACACGGTGATGATGACGCGCTACCGGGGGACTCCCGGAGCGCCACCTCTCTAAAATAAAATATTTGAGCTGACATCAGCCTAATCCGCATTCCCTGAAGAGGACATCTTCGCGGGAAAACCTCACTCTCGTTGACGAACCGGCCGGTTCCGATGACGGGGATGACGCGGTCCTTTTAACGTTCACTAGGCTAGCGCTCACACGGCTTTGCCTCAGTAACGTTACATCCTCCTGAAGTTTGTGAGCGAGCGGCCGTTCGTCTCAAAATTGTGTGGCCAGCTCCACAGGAGGAAACAACTCTTAAAAACGTTTTTTCCAGCGTTCGCGAAGCTCATAAGCACGGCTGGAGACTAAGTCCCGCTGGACTGTTAACACGGTCTCACGGGCCTTGATGTGTTACGATTACGTGTTGAGGCTTTCAAATTATGCCTTCCTAGGAAGGCGGCCCCGAACGCAAGCGGCCTGACTGTTGTTCGACCGTTGGGAGTATCGAGCCCGCTTTCACGGGCCACGAGCCCTCCGGATTCTCTCCCGGTCCCGGAACCCCTGTCCAAAAGACACAGGGTCTCCCGCGGACGGTCGGTTAATCCCGTCTCGTGGCTGCTCAGCCCGTGTGTTTAGTGATGCTGTCGTGAGGAAAATTACATAAGCAGTGTTACCACACCGACACTTGGTTCCCCTCACCCAGTTATTAAAGGGTCATTTCACCCATTTGAACATTGTTTTTTATTTAAAGTGGGTCATATATGTAGTCGAAATGTAAAATAATTTTTGAATTTGGTGCCTTCGTGACCGAGAAAAGACAAAAAATAACTTCAGAACGCATTTGTATGAAAGACAACAACTCCCACAATGCACCACATTGCACAGCTCCGCAAGCCACTCCCACTAATCCAGAAAGCGCATATCTGCCTATAAGAGAAATCACTCTTCCGTCTACAAGGCTAGCTACTACCAGAGCTTGAAATTCATTTCACATTCACACAAAATGTCTAGTTAGTTGGCGAACTCATATAGTGCATTACTCCTCGTTTGTATTTCTTTCGAAAAGGTTAATTATTGCATGGTACCTGGATGTTCAGTCAGAACATATGCGGTGCGAAACTAGGATAGTTCTCAACACAAACGTCCGTGTCCTCGTCTGATTCAGAGATTTCGTCCAGGAGAAATTGTCATCGTTGAAATTCTTTGCCGCAGACGGACTCTATCTCTGTGTTCGTAGCGGTTCGTAGCTGCATAGTGAGATCACCGGCGCCACCAGTCCGCCCTAACTCGAGCCAGTCCGGGCTCCTCGTCCGCGGCAGGCAGGTCTTCTGCCTCGGCTGCTCTTCGCTATAATGCGGCTTGTAAAGGTAGCCACAAACACCTGATTCAAGCATCAGACTTCCGAAATCCTCTTCTTCTATATCATATTGAGCACTCTCCTCCGCTATTGTCATAACTGTACATCTGTCTCCACAGCGCCTGTTAGCTTAGCTTCAAACAAGATGGAGGATATTGCTTTCAGTTTCAGAGCGTAAAGTCC
Source organism: Scardinius erythrophthalmus (assembly GCF_964197995.2). Classification (NCBI taxonomy): domain Eukaryota; kingdom Metazoa; phylum Chordata; class Actinopteri; order Cypriniformes; family Leuciscidae; genus Scardinius; species Scardinius erythrophthalmus. The sequence goes on from NC_138225.1 coordinate 52,413,896, forward strand.
CACCCACTGATCTGTAATAGGTCTGTAGCGTGAGCGCGCCCCACCCTGGGAAAGATGAGAAACTAGTGTCTGTAGTCTTAACAGAAATCCCCCCCCCTAACACTTCCTCCTACAATGACGCAAAATGACGATTTTTGCGTCATTGTAGGAGGAAGTGTAAGAGGTAAATAACAGATTTCTCCCGTCTCAGGGGAAAATGAGAGAGTGTTGCACGACCATTCAATAGTATGACTGGGTTTCTAACAATGCAAAGCTTAATGCAAATGGGTGAAGTGTCCCTTTAAAGGCTTCGGCCCCAGTGTTTTCCCAACACAAAACACACACATTACTAAACAACACTAGGGCTGACTTCTAATAGTCGAGGATTCGACGATTCGATTCGGAGAGGTCTGATTCAACTATGAACCTCATAGTCGAATACATGGGCGTCAGTTTGGTTTGAAATGTGCTGGGGACAGAGACGCATTCGCATTTTCAGAAGGGCTGGGTACCATTTTTATTTTATTTTTTTCGCTTTTGCGCAGGTCATGTTTTGAAAGACGATGTCCTGTAGCTTACTAATGTAAATAAATAAAAATGTATTCAAAAATCTGCTTCACGTTTTCAGCAGGGCTGCGGAGCCGCTGTGAGTTGACTCCACACGGTTTTCATGTGCGTTAAAAAGCTTTACGTGGTTTAATGTACCTAAACAATGATTACCAAATTCCCCTCTCATGTTGCTCCTCATAACCACTGAAAATGGTAAAAAAAATCGAACCCAGAGTCCAATTATTATGGACGTTATCTGATATTAAGCGTTTCTGCTTCACATTTTCAGCAGGGCTGCGGAGCGGCTGTGAGTTGACTCCACACGGTTCTCATGTGCGTTAAAAAACTGACTCCACACGGTTCTCATGTGCGTTAAAAAGCTGACTCCACACGGTTCTCATGTGTTAAAAAGCTTTACGTTGTTTAATGTACCTAAACAACGATTACCAAATTTCCCTCTCATGTTGCTCCTCATAACCACTGAAAATGGTAAAAAAAATCGAACCCAGAGTCCAATTATTATGGACGTTATCTGATATTAAGCGTTTCTGCTTCACATTTTCAGCAGGGCTGCGGAGCGGCTGTGAGTTGACTCCACACGGTTCTCATGTGCGTTAAAAAGCTGACTCCACACGGTTCTCATGTGCGTTAAAAAGCTGACTCCACACGGTTCTCATGTGCGTTAAAAAGCTTTACGTTGTTTAATGTACCTAAACAACGATTACCAAATTTCCCTCTCATGTTGCTCCTCATAACCACTGAAAATGGTAAAAAAAATCGAACCCAGAGTCCATTATTATGGACGTTATCTGACATTAAGCGTTTCTGCTTCACATTTTCAGCAGGGCTGCGGAGCGGCTGTGAGTTGACTCCACGCGGTTCTCATGGGCGTGAAAAAGCTTTACGTGGTTTAATGTACCTAAACAACCATCACCAAATTTCTCTCTCATATTGCTCCTCATGTTTATGAAATGTTATGATATATGTGTGATATATATGTGTTTTTTAGCTCTTTTGTTTGAAATGGAAAAAATCTAGCTGCTATCTAAAAAAAAAAAAGAAAAAGAAAAAAAGGTTCGACTATCAGTCGACTACGGCAAAATCTAACGAATCAGATTCGACTATGAAAATCCTTAGTCGAAAACAGCCCTAAACAACACATTTAACAAACGAATCAAATGAATTCTTGCAGATTTATATATCTGCCAGCATAGAGAGCAAATCTCTCTGATCCCATGCATGTCGGCCTGAGTCTGTCCACAAGAGGGCGCCATTGCCTCACAAATCAACTAGCTGGGTTCACACAGCTCAGTTGTGGCTGCCCAGCTCATGTGTTTTTAGTGGACGTTGTGTGTGGAAGGCTTCGGGCCCTGTGTTACCCAACACAAAACACACACATTACTAAACAACACATTTAACAAACGAATCAAATGAATTCGTGCAGATTTATACAAACAAACAAATTAAATAAATCCGTTACAGAGAGAGTAGCCTATCTCTCTCCGCGGATATTATTTTTCTGCCTGCACTTGAGACTGCCTAGTTCATGTGTTCAGGTGATGTGTGTTTTCCCCCCACTTAAAAATCAGGGGGCACTTTGTGAGGGAAAGTTTAGCACAGTGGACACCACACTATGTTCCCTTTACTCTGTCAATAAAGGCTTTCAGCCCCAGTGTTTTCCCAACACAAAACACACAAAGTTACGAATCAAATGAATACGTTTTGGAAAGAAGACCTCTCTCTGCAGAGAAAACTTCTCACTGCAGAGAGAGGAAATCCCTCCAAACCCCTGCATGTCGCCTCTAGTGTGCCCACTAGATGGTGCCTTTGCATCACAAATGAACCAGCTGGGCCCATACAGCCCCGCTCCGGCCCGAGCGGGGGCGCTCGCGAGTCACGAAACGGCTTGGCAAGCCGCTTCAGCGCACGAGTGGGTTTTGCGTACCGTAACCCAGGGTTACAGGCTGCAGTTTGCAATAAAACCTCCGCATTTCAACGGTGTTCTCTCTTCTCACACAGAAGAAAACGCCTCACACATTCTGAAAGAGGAAATTTCCTCCCTCCTTAACAAGGGAGCAATTCAGATGGTGCCTTATATATTGGACCTTCAAGTGTTGAACAAACATTTGTGGAAATACAATTTCAGAATGTGACACAAGGCTCTCTCGCCCGTGCCATAAAGCAGAACGACTGGTTCACATCAGTCGATCAGAAAGATGCTTTCTTTCACATAAGCATCTACCCTCCACACAGGAAATATTTTCGTCTCGCCTACCAAGGCATTTGTTACGAATTCACAGTTCTTCCGTTCGGGCGCAATTTGAGTCCCCGAACTTTCTGTCTGTGTGCGGAGGCGGGCGTGGCGCCCCTGAGACTATCAGGGCTGAGAATTCTGATTTACATAGACGATTGGCTCATCATAGCCACATCGAAGGAGAAGGTGTCGCTAGACACCGGCCGGGTGCTCGCGCACATCACATCCCTCGGGTTCAAGGTGAATGCGAGCAAAAGCAATCTGACTCCCAGTCAGAATGTCATTTTCCTGGGCTTGGAATTGAACTCCATCTCCATGCGAGCGCATCTCTCTCAAGAGCGCGTTCGCTCGCTGATGGACTGTCTGTCTCAGTTCAGAGAAGGGGCGAGAGTACAATATCGCACATGCCTCAGGCTGCAGGGTCTCATGGCTTCATCTATCCAAGTTGTGCCAATGGGTCTCCTGAGAATGAGAGCGTTCACGAAATGGGTTTTGTCACTACATGTGATGGGCGTGGTCTCACATCTTATCAGTGCTCGGTGCCTGATATTTTGTTTTTCATGCAAGACCTTATGGAAAGAGGCAGGTCCTTTTCCACCATTAAGGTCTACCTGGCTGCGATTTCAGCCTGTCATGTGGGTTTTGTGGGCTCCACCGTCACACCCTCTAACCCGCAGTTTTATGAAGGGTGCACGCCGCTCTTTGCCGGTCATCAGGAGATCTGTTCCAGAGTGGGACCTCTCCATGGTGCTGGAAGCACGGCCTCTGTATCTTTTGAGCCTCTGGGGAGTATTTCCCTTAAGCTGCTGTCCCTCAAGACAGCTTTGCTCTTGGCCTTGGCATCTGCTAAACGGGTCAGTGAGCTACATGCACTCTCGGTTCACCCCTCGTGCCAAATTCTCCCTAAGTGGAGATAGGGTTTCCCTTAAGCCTAACCCGGCCGTCTTGCCGAAATGCTTCCCTGCGTTCACTTCGGAGGTTTTGGAGCTCTCCGCTTTTCACCCTCCACCTTTTTGCCTCCCCGGAGGATCAGAGGCTGAATGGTCTGTGTCCCGTCCGTGCTCTGCAAGCATATGACCAGGACCAGTGCTTTCCGCAAGAGCTCTTTGTTTCAAGGGCTCCCCCCGCACAAAGGGGAGTCCCATTTCAAAGCAATGCCTCTCACATTGGCTTGTGGACGCTATACTATGGCTTATAAAGCAAAGGGAGTGCAGCCCCTAGGGGGCATCAGAGCTCATTCCACAAGGGGCTTAGCCGCCTCTTGGGCTTTGTTCAGGCGAGTGCCACTGCAGGACATCTGCTCCGCGGCCAGTTGGGCCTCTCCTCATATCTTTGAGCGTTACTACCGGTTGGATGTCACCAGAACCTCGGTGGCACACTCGGTCCTAGGGGTAGGGTCCTCTTAGCCCTTTCCCACAGCCCCGTTGGGTTAACCAACGAGGAGTGAATAGGCCGGCTGGCCATGTTCATTCCTGTCACCAAGCATTTGCATTCCTTCTTGGGTTTAGCTATGTGCATTGGTGGTGTGGGGGCCATTATCATGTATGTGTCTCATGCATGTTTCATGCCCTGCTTGTCCACAGCAGTTAAGCGTGGCATCACCCTTGCAGGGTCATGTTTGTGGGACGTGTCAGGCACCGCCTCTCTGAGGTGACCGTCCTTCTCTGGCCTTCAGAACCTCACTGTGAGGGTATTGGGCAATCGGGGAGCTGTCCATGTCTCTCCCATAGGTGGATCTCGAAACGAGATGATGAAAGAGAACAATAGGTTACTGTCGTAACTCCGGTTCTCTGAAACATCGAGTGGAGAGATCCACCAGCGTTGCCCCGCTTGCCGCACGAGAAGCGAATATACTTACTGAGGAATAGCAGCGCGCGGAGAAGTTATATGCCTAGGTAAGGGGTGTGGCCTTACCTGGCATTGGCTGCGCGCTTCTGTCTGTTAGCCAGACTTGGTGCAATTGGATGCTTCTGCAGAGGTCAGGTACGGATGCCCTTCCCATAGGTGGATCTCTCCACTCGATGTTTCAGAGAACCGGGGTTACGACAGTAACCTATTGTTTTAAAAGCAATACATAAAGGTATTTAGTTCCTAAATTTGCTTTTGTGAATATTCTCAATTATTCATCAGATCCGGTTATATGTAAAAACTGTAATCCAAATGGATGGACATTTTACATGCAATTCAAATACATGAATCTTACACTGAGGCCTATTATCTGATGTATATCAAACATTTATGAAGAGGCAAAATAAAGCAATGCAGTCCTGCCACAGAAATGAAATGCAACTCACCCAGGATTTCTGTATATAAGTGATCCCACTTTGATTTAGTGACTAGATAAAACAACAAATCCTGTCCGCCATAGAACAGCACATTTTTCAGTCTCTGCATGAAACTCATTTCATCTGTGTACTCAGAGCCGATGCCAGGGACGTAGGATGGCGGAGCCGGCAGTTGTGCGCAGAGTCTCTCAAACGTGTTACCAAAGGAAAACCTGAGACTGAGAACTAAAGGTAAGTTCAACTTCTGGAATTACTTCTCAAATTACTTTTTAGTATTTAGCTCACAAGCTAGTGAAATTCAAGAGATACTGAATTGTAAATATGAGGGTCAAAATAGTGATTAAAAGCCTACTTTTCATTCTTCAATGGAATGCCAGAAGTGTAATAGCAAATGGTCAAGAATTTAAGAGATATATATACAATCTGAAAAAAAGAAAAACCTGAGGTCATATGCATTCAAGAAACATGGTTGAAACCACACCTTGATTTTGTATTGAAAGGATATAATGGCATTAGATGTGATAGAGGAAAAGACAGAGGAGGAGGGTGTTTGACATTTATTAAATTAGGAATACCGTATAGGCTTATTAATTCCAAGGATTATGAATGTGTGGTAACTGAAATATTTAATAAATATAGTGGTAATTTTACTATCTTTAACTATTATAATCCATGTAAAGCATTAAATAGTGAGTTATTGAAAAGTATTGTTAAGAGAAGCCACAGAGAGATTTGGTGTGGGGACTTCAATGCTCACAACAGTTTATGGGGTAGTAAACAGACAGATTTGAATGGTGAGGCAGTGGAAGAAATGATGAATGATAGAATGTTAGATAAATAATGGTTATGGTACTAGAATTAATGTTTATAAAAATGATATGAGTTATGTGCCCCAAAGATGGAATTTTAAAAAAGCAGATTGGGAGAAATTTGTAGAAAGCTGTGGGAATGGGGAAAGTATATCAATTAAAGGGGTGGTTGATTATGATTTCACTTTTCTAACTTTAGTTATTGTGTAATGTTGCTGTTTGAGCATAAAGGGAGATATTAGCTTTTAAAGAAATTGCTTTTTAAGGACTACAACAAACGGCTGGTAGAGACTACACGACATTCCTCCAGGGTTTGTGACATCACAAACCCTAAAATTAGCATAAACCAGCCCCCCTGAACACGATTTATAGATTATCATGACAGAATATGCTAATCAATGACTAGAAGATAACTACACATAAGCTTCATAAATTCATCAACCATTCAGAAATGTCCTGTTGCTTCTACATGTTGCCACTTCTTCTTGAGTCTCTCCATCACTGTCTGACTCCGGTTTGAACATAAAAGGCTAAAAGTTTTTGAAATTTTCAGTGCATGTGTGTGTGAGGTAAAAGGACACAAGCTCTTGAAGCTCCGCCCCTTGTGCCGGGAGCAGCAGCTCACTTGCATTTAAAGAGACACACACAAAACGGGTTTTTGCTCACCCTCAAAAAGTGACAACTTTAACATGCTATATAAAAATATCTGTGGGGTATTTTGAGCTCAAACTTCACACACACACACACTCTGGGGACATCAGAGATTTATTTTACATCTTGTGAAAAGGGCATTATACCACCCCTTTAATAATGATCAGACAGCTGATGAAATGAATAGTAGTGTCAGTTCATTTATATTGGTTTCTGCCAGCCAAATCATTCCTGTTGGTCAAAACCAAAAGAAGCAAACCGATGTTCCATGGTGGAATCATAAGTGTTCTGAGGCTATCAAGGACAGGAGTAGAGCTTTTAAGAATCTGCGTAGAACATTAACAATGCACAATCTTATTAATTACCAAAGGAAGAAGGCATTAGCCAGGAAGGTTATTAAAGAGGCTGAGAGAGATTCATGGAGACAGTTTTGCTCAACAATAGGAAGAGAGACCACTTTAAATAAAGTATGGATGATGATTAAGAAGATGATAGGCAAATTTAAGCCTCCTCAGGTTTCTGTCTTAATTAAAGATGTTTCCCATGCAATCTCAGATATGGAAAAAGCCAATATGCTTGCTAGAGCTTTTGCAGACATACACAAGGGTAGCCACCTGGAGGAGCGGTATAAGAGAAGGAAAGAAGAGGTACTGAAAATAAATAGGAATATCTTAAATACCAAAGAGTCAAATATGTCTATTGTGGATTCTGAAATTAATATGTCAGAACTTAAAAGGGCATTGAGTAATACTACATACTCTGCACCAGGGACGGACAACCTGTGTTATGCTATGTTTAGAAAATTGCCTGATAATGTATTGGAGAAAGTTCTTAAGCTGTTTAACAAAGTATGGAATGAAGGTAAATTACCAAGCATGTGGAAATGGGCAAGAATCCTTCTGTTTTCTAAGCCTGGTAAAGACTCAAGTGACCCAGGAAACTATAGGCCTATTGCACTCACTTCACATTTTGGAAAATTATAATGGAAAAAATTTGTTGGGCGTTTGAATTATTTTCTAGAATACATAAATCCACTTAAAGGGTATCAAACTGGATTTAGGAGATGCAAGTCAACAACTGATGCTCTAGTTAAAGTATGCAATGAAATTGAAAAGTCTTTAATAATGAAATAAGTAATGGCGGCAGTTTTCCTGGATATTGAGAAAGCCTATGATACTATGTGGAGAGAAGGTTTGTTGATTAAATTAGGAAAATTGGGAATTAATGGGAAAATGTATAATTACATACTTGACTTTCTCTCTCAACGTTCCATCAGGGTCAAAGTGGGTGATGCAGTGTCTGATGAGTTTATTGTTGAAAATGGAATTCCTCAGGGGAGTGTTATCAGTCCTATCTTGTTCAACATAATAATTAAGGACATATATGAAAAACTGGGAGATAGTAACGAAGGTCTATTATATGCTGATGATGCTGTCATTTGGAGAAGAGGACGTCACATTTCATATCGTCACCTTCCTAAGTTCCTAAAACTAGATGTACCGCATGGCGGTACAAAATATGACCGCCGCTCAGGCCTGCACTGGCTTTCCACAAAAATAAATGACGTGGAGCAATTTGGCTGTATTGCGTGTTTATGTATACCTATACCTAAAAAAAGTAGTAGTTTGTGCATGTCTGTCTGTGTGTGTGTGTATGTGTGTGTGTTTGTGTTGCGCATGTGTGTTTGTGTGTGTGTGTCTGTGCATGTGGATTTGTATGTGTGTGTATGGGTGTGTGTCTGTGCGTGTGGATGTCAGTGTGTGTGCATGCTTGCGTTTGTTTGTATTCCTGCATGTGTGTGTGTGACAGTATCATCCTAAACCAGCAACCCTTCGCTCAACAGCACCATCTACAGGCCGATGAGTGTACAGTCACTAAATGTGCACATAAATTAATTTATTTTATACCCCCCCATGGATGAAATTCTACGAAACTTAGCAGAGGATACCCCCAGAGGATGTCAAGTTAATCATACACATGAAATATGGTGCAGTTCTGAACATCTCAACTGAAGATAGGGGCGATTAAAGCAGAATAATATTGCATTTTCATTTTTTTATGGGAGGGGCACAAATCACAAATGAGTGATTATGGGCTAGGTTGATGTGGGCCCTTAAGACCAACATACCATAAAAATTTCTTCATCCTCGGTTCCACGGTTCAAGTAGTTATTTAGTGGCCCCCGGGGACCAAACGAAATTTTTCCGTAAAAGTCTAGTGGGGCTACATGCCCACCAAATTTCATGTTCCCCGGTGTTTCGGTGTCCCTGGTATCGTTGACGGAAAATTCAGTAGATTGACCAAAAAAAAAAAAAAAAACCTTTGCCAATCCCTATATGACCGCTTTCGCTAGCTACGCTAGCGGCGGTCATAATAATTGCCTAAGTCATTTTTTCAGGTTTCTCAGAAAACACAAAAAACTGAACCTAACTTCAGAGGCCAAGTAGATTTTCTTTCTTCTTGATGCAACTGCCATCTTGAAAAGCTTGTAAAATTGCCTAAGTCTCATTGTCTTTTGACTTAGGCAAAATAAAACAGCCTAAGTCACACTCTTGACATAGGCCATTATACTACAGGGGTAGAAATGCATGATCTGTTAAACTGAGGATGTGGGAGATTTTACCAGAGGTGGCCAGCATCATGAGAAGATGACTTATGCAATAAAATAATTTTTGTCAAAAAATGACTTAGGCAATTATTTTAGAAAGATTCAAAAGGACATTCATGTACTTGAACAGTGGGGAATTGACTGGGGTTTTAAATGTTCTATCTCAAAGTCACAGGTTGTTTATTTTACTAGGAAAAAAGTCCCTGAAAATTATAAAATTATGCTTTATAATCAGCAACTTGAAAGAAGTGAAAAATGTAAGTACCTAGGAATATGGTTAGATGCCAAACTTACATGGAAATATCACATTGAATATATTGAAACAAAGTGTAAAAAGGTAATTAACCTTATGAGAATGGTCACTGGGCATAATTGGGGAGCTGACAGGCAGTCTCTGATTAACATAAAGCATTGATAAGATCAACTATTGATTATGGCTGTATAATGTATAGCTCAGCATGTAAGACATCCCTCAAGAAAATTGAAAGAATGCAGTTTAAAGGTCCCGTTCTATGCCCCTTTTCACAAGATGTAAAATAAGTCTCTGATGTCCCCAGAGTGTGTATGTGAAGTTTGAGCTCAAAATACCCAACAGATCATTTTTTACAGCATGTTTAAATTGACATTTTTTGGGGCTCAGAAAAACGAGCCGTTTCAGTGTGTGCCCTTTAAATGCAAATGAGGTGCTGCTGGACGACACAGGGGGCGGAGCTTCATGAGCTCGTGCTCAGTCTGTCAGGAAAAATTCATCTCACGGAATGATGATAATATCAGAAACTCTCAGTAACGGTGTTCATTTCGAGTCGGACAATAATGCCTACAGAGTCAGATTGCTGTATAGAGATGAAACAGGTATGGTTTAGTAGTTTAATTACGGTTATTATAACGTATTTCTCATCTGCTTGTAGGCTATGTATCCATTATTTATTAATAGCCTACAAGTCTGCTGTCTGAATGATGATCAAACATATAATGATGAGTTTAATAAAGTTTATTGTACATCACACAAAAGATGAAGCGTCAGTTTTACTTCAGAAAATCACCGTAAGAGCTGAGTAAACACAGTAGGCTAAGTTATAAGAAGTGCGCATTCTGCGCAAGTAGCCAGTAGAGTTGAGGGAGCATTCCTGTGGGCGGAGGTTAGTCAAGAAACGGTTCTGGTGATGTCACTAATGCAGGATGTAGAGGGGTGTAGTCCAATCGAGCCGTTTTTTGTAGTCAACTTCTGTTAAATAATATATCTCGCTTGGCATTGAACTTTGAGCTTTATAATTTTACAGATATTATTTATGCTCTAACAGCAACATTACACACTTACTAAAGTTTGAAACATGGAATCGCATGCAACGGGACCTTTAAGGCTTTGAGGATTGCCCTTGGTGCTTTTAAAACAACTCCTACAAGTGCTTTATTAGTTGAATCTAAGGAAACCCCTATTAATTTAAGGTATGAGAAATTGTCACTAACTTATTGGGTAAGGTTAAAAGGAAGTTTCAACAATCCAGCTCTGTCAGTGCTTAGTGATTGTTGGGAATATTTTAAAAAGTCCAGTGGGTTTGGTTGGAATATTGACAATTTAGTGAATCATTATGGATTAAAAGAGTTGAAGTATGGCCCAGCATTAGCTTTAAGTTGTGTTCCTCCATGGCTGCTTCCTGTTCCAGTGGTAAATATTGATTTATTAGCGGGAAAAGGTGAGCATCACACTAAGCAAAGTTTTACTGAAGCCTGCTTAAGTTATTTAAATACTTAATATTATGAATATTTGAAAATATTTACAGATGGTTCTAAAGAACCCAAAGGTCATTGTGGTATTGGTATTTATATTCCAGAATTTGAAAAAAGATATGGGTATAGAGTGAGTGACCATTTATCAGTATATTCAATAGAGATGACTGCAATAATAACTGCCCTTAGGTGGGTTGAAGAGACTAAACCTCTTAGATCAGTTATTTGTACTGACTCTGTATTACAAAGTTTTATAACAGATAATGCAATACGTGAAGATTTGGTATTAGAGGTAAAGCATCTTATAAGCCTTGGACTAGCGGTGCAGTTCTGTTTGATTCCAGGCCATTATGGAATTGATGACAATGAAATTGCTGATAAGTTAGCTAAAAAAGCACTGGAATTAGACCAAGTAGAAATTCACATTCCATTGGGTAAAGGAGATGCTAAAGCTTTAATTAAATCACAAATTATGCTAAGGTGGCCAGATGAATGGGAGTCAGAGAGAATGCCAGACACTATCATAGGAACCAGAACTGTGTTGGAGGGAAAAGAATCACCTCATTGGGTCTTAGGCACGAAGAAGGTATTATAACCAGATTGAGGTTGGTTATGATTTAATGTGTCATTTGCCAACGTCCTTCTTACACACTCCTGTGTAGTAGTCCAGTGGGTGGCGGTAAATATCGTGAAGATATGATCCGCCATTAATCAGAAGAAGAAGAAGACAGACTTGACTAGTAATTTGACACGCGATTGTAAAAGATTTTTGTACAGTGTTTGTCGTGCTTCACTGACAAGCTGCGCATAAAAAAATTATTTGCAAATAATAGATAAATCGCACAGCCCTACTGTTGATATTTGAAATCACCAAAACAAACACGCCCCTACCCAAAAGGATCACAGCCCATCTTGATAGCCCCACCCCCAAAATCACAAAAATGCTATGCAGCAAAGGCTCCTCCCCCTCATGAATGGACACGCCCCTTACTGCTGATTGGCTACAAGTGTGTTTTGGTGTTCGGTCCAATACACCTTAGGCCAAACAGCTTTTCTCAGAAATCGCTTACTGCACCTTTAAGTCACAAGGTTAAAATAATCTAGAAAGAGACATAACTACTGAACAATTAGAGCACATGTGTAAAAGTTGGCACAGATAAACAAAAATAATAATAATAATTACCTAATATTTCAGTGTAAAACGGATCCATAAACCACGGAATAAATAGAGTTACAGTCGAATACATGATGTAGTTGAGCATGTTTTCCACTCTCTCTAGGAAGCTCATATATTACATATACATACATATACATAGTATTTAAAGCAGGGATCAGCAACTCCGGTCCTGGAGGGCCACTGTCCTGCAGAGTTTAGCTTCAGCCCTGATAAAAACTCACCTGCCTGTATCTATCTAGTAATCCTGAAAACACTGATTGCCTTGTTCAGGTGTGTTTAATTAGGGTTGGAGCTAAACTCTGCAGGACAGTGGCCCTCCAGGACCGGAGTTGCTGATCCCTGATTTAAAGGTTGTGTAGGTAGGATTTTTCTAAAACAAAACATTCCAAATTTGTTTAAACTGTCTTTATATACCAATACATAATTAAAATGTAAGTACTCTGAAAAAGAGAGTATAAAAATCGAGTGACTGTAGACCTTTTAATTTGCAATAAACACAGCTCATTATTTCCATTCACTCCACCCCCTCCCTTCTGAGCTCCTTCCAAAGCCACGCCCCCAAAACACATGAACACGCGACGCCAAACGCTCAGGCTCAGCTGGAAGACGGCGCATTTATTTACCTGAGACGAGTGGAGAGGAAGGAGCGCAGTGCATGCAGTGACATCATGTCAGAATCACATGTAATAAAATACCTAACTTTATCACTATGAATATAAACAAATAAGATTTATTTTAGTACTCACTATCAAGCTAGCATATCGATACTGGTAAAGTTTGATTCGGTAACGAGCTATATTTATAGGTAACGAGCTATATTTATAAGGCAAAGCTAAAAACAGGTTGCATTGATACACGTTTTTCCATTACCATCAGTTACACTGTGATGAAGGTGAATTTCGTGTAAGATTCATAACATATACAGTGTTTTGCATGTAAGAGTTTCCATGATGAAAACATTGTTGACTCTAATGAAGACTAACGTACACTCCGGAGACAAGTAGCTGCTACCGCATCGTCGGTTCGAGGACAGGTCCGGGGTCGAGAGCGAAGCAGAGGAGGTCGTTCAAGAGTGCGGGCATACAGGGTCCGAGGAAGTAGTTTTTGCCTTGTTTGCCTTCGCTGACTGCATATGCAGGTGCTTTGAATTTTGAATGCTCTTTCTCTGCCATCATTTTACTCTTCGTAGGTTCCGCGCCTCTCAAATCAAACGGGTGCGCGCGCATATGGGCAGATCTAGCGACAGGGGTGGTAGCCATTGGTTGCGAGAGTGAGTGACAGTTGCCCAAACCAATCAATTGTTTCGTCCCGAATGGAAATAATGAGCTGTGTTTATTGCAGATTAAAAGGTCTACAGTCACTCGATTTTTATTCTCTCTTTTTCAGAGCACTTACATTTTAATTATGTATTGGTATATAAAGACAGTTTAAACAAATTTGAAAAAAAGTTTTTTATAAAAATCCTACCTACCCTACCTTTAAAGGGAGAGAGGGTTTTATTAAAAACAAATTGTAACATTAGACGTTAAATTTTTATGTTAATTCCACTATTGTATAGAATTGCTCTATACTGTATTTAAAGCAGTAACTGGAATTAAAGCTGCAGTCCTTTTTTGTGTTAAAAAATTACAAAATGTATAATAATCGAGTACATCATGAATCCAATTTCCAAACCATGTTTTTGTCTTATCCTGAATCACTACCTAGGCCTATAACAAGTGTTTATATTATGACTATTTTAGACCGATTCGGGTCGAACCGTTTGAGCGACAAAAGTTACGGACTGCAGCTTTAAATTACAGAAAAATTAAGAGTAATCCCTTACTTTACTATTTCAAGGGAAAAGTAATTAGATCACAGTAATTAATTACTGAGTTACACCCAACACTGTATGACACACAGACATGTTTATGTAATATATGTAGTTACATCAATGTTTTTAAAATGTAAAATATCTGCCAATATTTGAGGATATTGGTTTGTAGGCATTCGATCTCAACCACCACACTGTGACACTCGGTTCTTCTGTATATCTCTGCATTTGAATTTCTTTCTGGCCAGAAAATACCACATATTTTCCTCAGGCGAGAGTTTTGGAAGACATCCAGCTTTCAGTTTCAATTAGTGTGGTCAACTAGTCTACACTGATACATATTTCAGGCTAATGTTAAATCGGTTAAAGACTGTGTGTTGCTGTAGTTTGTTTCTTTTTTATGTTCTTAATCTTGTATGTTAGTCAAGGGCAATGACGTCTTAATGTGTTCCACGGTTTCACTAATCCCATGGTAACTTAGGGCCTCAATAATTTTTAATGATTTTTATTTTATGATTTTCAGATATCAGAGACTGAAAGAGGATTGTCAGCTCACTGCACAATGGGTCAGTGGACTAGCAGTGTAAGCAAATAACTTAATGTTTTTTTGAGTTGTGATTGTGCTCACTGGCCATGTGCTCTTATTTTTTGTCATGTTGGATGTGAGCACATGGATGTTATGTTTGTTTCTTTGTGCCATGTGCTCTCCCTTTTTGATTATTGGTTCATTCGCCCCCGCCTGCTCCCTATTTATTCTCCTTGTGTTTTCATTTCTGTGCCAGATCGTCATCTAATGTTCTTGCGTGCCTTGCTTGAGTGAACAGTTAATGCACTTTAACTTTACTCAGTGGCTCTGTTTTGACCTAACTTGTTTAACATAGATTTGCATTGGATTATTGTGTACCATGTTGCTATAAAAAAGAGAAAGAAAATATATTCCATTCTTTGTTATCAACATCATGACATGCATTAGACCAAGGTTTCCCAAAGTTTGTGAAGGAACTGCAGGGGGTTTGTGATTTGATGAAAAGCTAATAAATAATTATTATATAATAAATAGTTGTATACATTTATTTACAGCATTAGTTATTTTGAGAAAAATCTTCATGCATTACCTGATATATTCAAATGAATCTATATTGAATCGAATCGTGAAATTTGTGCCAATAACCAAAATCACAGTACAAGTCATTGTATAGCATGTAACTGTCACGGGTGGTTGCAGGAAGACAGAGCAAGATGAAGGTATCTTTTCAACACAAAGGTTTAATGATCAAAATACAAGACACACTATTTACAACAGAGATCGGACGAAGCCTGACTGAACAGATGGAACTTAAATATAAACACAATTATAAAGATAACGATGATTGACTAAACACAGGTGATAAAGCTGAACTGATAATGACAGTGAAGATGATGACAGGCTGACAAGTCCAAATGAACACAAACTAAACCAAACACCACTGTGACAGTAACATGTTGTCAGTAAACCGAATAAAACTTTGTTCAGTAATCACATTTTTGACAATACACTTCTTGTGAAGCAGGACAGCCCTGACTTAAAATCTCATGAGTACTTCAAGTAAATATTTTAGGTTATAGCGGTTCGGCTTACAAAAAAGTTTGGATTCCCTGAATTACTTGAGCTAACGTTAATAAACATGAAACCAGCAATGAATGAATATTATATGGCTAGAGTCTTCCCAGTTTTACATATTTTTGTCCAGACTTCCAGAATCAATTAGTGCAGGTTACTACTGGATATGATGCAGACATAATATTTAAGATAATTTGTTTAGTAACACATTATCACAGTTGTTTAGTAACTTACAATTATATATAGTCTCATATATGTAGTCTAGTTGATTGAGAGGTGCTTTTGTCACAAAATTCAGAAGCATGGATTGCATTTATGACATTTAAATAGTCATTCCATATTGTGAAAATATTCAAAGCTAAATGATATGGACACACAGTAGGATTTAAGAAGAAGAAAAAAAAGGGAGAATCAATAAATTGACTGCCATTGTGTGAATAATATGTAATCCATTAAAAAGCAACTGTAATCTGATTATGAGGATTTTAAACCATAGTTTAATGTAATTACAGGTACTCTATTTTTTAAATCAGATGTCATAAATAATAATAAAAAAAATACTCTAGTATTTCCATGCCGATTTTCCTATGTATAAATGTTTTACTTTCCATGAACAATCACATGTATTTGTTTCATTAAGTGCATTTGCAATATACACAAAATGCACACTGGCCGTCGCACACACGTTAGGACACACATACCACATCTCTGTAGAGAAGTATTGAGGACAAGGCTACTATGCATTCACTCTTTTTTATTCTTTTGTGCTTTGCCATCAGGACGAGTCTTTCTGAAACATTTACGGAAAAAGAAACTGCACATTTTAATAAAGAGGAATGTGATCAGTGCAACAATTGAGAGTAAAAAGGCCACTACGTCCAGGCAGTGGTACTGATACCAGCTCAGTTCATGTGCCTGAACTCGTAGATGTTTAGCTCCTTTATTCCGCATCACAAATTCGATCCAGTAAACTGCCTGGTCCAGAGGCTTCATCGGCTGATCATGGTGGATTCTGGACAGTCTCATGATGCTTTCTTTGTATCTGATTAGAGAAGAAAAAGAAGCGCTGCTGAAAAAGTTTCTAAATATATTGACAAGCTTTGAACTACAGTGTTTTTCTATGACATCAGGTTTAAAGTGAAAAGCGGCCATTTTATTTCATTTCAAATTTATGAAAGACTTAACTCACAAGGGATTATTTAATACAGTCTTGAGAGCTTCTGCCAGGTCTTTGGACTCCATTGCATTGATATCGAGGACAACAGCAGCTCCTTTGGTCTTCATGTGCATCAGGTTGTCAGGCTGGTCAGCAAACAGTGGCAAGCCCACCATTGGGACGCCATGATAAATAGCCTCATACAGTCCATTTGTCCCGCCATGGGTAATGAAGGCCTTCGTTTTTGGATGTCCTATCAGATAAAATGAAGTCAGTATCTATTTGACACCAGTTATTGTTCTTTGTGTATAATGAGCACACATGACAACACTTTCCTTACCAAGCAAATCATTCTGTGGGATCCAGTCGTAGAGCTTTGTATTGGGGGCGAGAGTTTCTGGTGTTTTTCCACTGTAACGCCAAATAACCTGTGCAAATACACATATGGAGAACGTACTCTGTTACTAACGTAACCTCTGTACACTGAGATAACTGGAACGAGTACTGGATAGCAAGACGCAATGTGGAAAACTCCTTTTCCTCCGATTACTGAAGATTATAGAATAACGCAGTGGAGCTGCACGAACCTATGGGGAGAAAGCCCGCCAGAGCCCGCCAAAATGGGCGGGGCTCTCCCTCTATATTAGCGGGCAATCTGCCATAGGGATCTGCCATCATTTTAATTCGACTGAAGCGACGAACGCCGAGTCATGCAGCGTGAAAAAGTACGGCCGGTGACGCGGTACTCAGGGAACCAAGGTTATGTTAGTAACCGAGTAAGTTCCCTTTCGATACGGTTCACTCATACTGCGTCACTAGACTCAATGGGAACCCAGTGCAATCTTGCCATGCTTAGAACTGCGGAACGACAATCGTTCTGGGACCCTGGCCCAGAGCGCAAGAATAAGGGCCCAAGGGTGCCAAGTTTAATATAGGGCGATATAAAGCCCAACAGCAAGGGACTCAGACTACATGTCGGAGTCGCATGGAGGGTTCTAGCGGGTTGAGCTCACGTAGAGGTCAATGCCCAGCTTACACAGACAGGACCTGTGCTTGTAGTGCAGGGACATCCAGGTTAGAGAATCTGGTGAATGTGGATGGCGAGGACCAGCCGGCCGCCACACAAATGTCACCAATGGATACTCTGTTGGACCATGCCCAGGGTGAGGCCATGGCTCTGGTGGAGTGTGCTTTAACTCCGATGGGGCACTGTGTAGGCCCATTGAAGCGTAGGCCTGTGCAATTGCGTCCACTATCCAGTGGAACAGTCTTTGCTTCGTGACCGGATGCCTTTTACCGGATGCCTTTTACTGCGGCCACCGAAGCACACAAAGAGCTGCTCTGACTGCCTGAACAGGGCAGAGTGCTCGATATATACTCGTAAGGCCGAACAGGGCAGAGTAAATAAGACTCCTGTTCACTCTCAGATGGGGGAAAAGCAAAGAGAGTGATAACCTGTGAGTCTAAAGGACCTTCAGCACATAGCCGTGTCTTTGTCTGAGGATGACCTTACAGTTGTTAGGCCCAAACTCAAGGCAAGAAGCACTCACAGAGAGTGCTTGTAGGTCACCCACTCGCTTGACCAATGCGAAGGCTAGCAGGAGAGCGGTCTTTAGCGAAAGGGGCCGTAATTCGGCCAGCTGGAGTGACTCGAAGGGAGGGTCTTTGAGGGTCCTGAGGACCGTAGACAGGTCCCATGTAGGAACTGTGAGGGGGCGGGATGGGTTTAGCCTCCAAGACCCCTTCACAAAACGTTGTTCTTGCCTACGGACTGTCCAGCCACAGGAGCCTGGAAAGCTGCTATAGCGGCCACATAGACTTTGAGCATGGAAGGGGTGCGACCCTTATCTAGCAGCTCCTGGAGGAACGACGGTACAGATTAAATGTCACAGGATTGTCGGTCTTCACTCTTAACTGCGCACCAGCTGGAGAAGACAGACCATTTAAGGGATAGAGGTGTCTTGTGGACAGGGTCCAGCCTCAGAAATATTGTTCAGGACTCTCGAGTATATATCCACACTTTCGAGGACACGTTTCCGCGGGACAGCATGTCTGCCCCTTGGTTCAATCTGGCATGTGAGCTATCAGCAAGCGCAGGTTGGGTTGTGCCCATAAGAGGAAGCGTCTCACCAGTTTGTACAGAGGTCTCGATCTGAGTCTACCTTGGTAGTTTATGTAGGACACCACTGCCATGTTGTCATGATGCCATTTCAGATCTGGCAGGAAGTTTCTGCGCTCAACCAGTAGCCTGAAGTCGGCCTGCCCTCACACAGAGCTCCCCAACCCGTGTTGGAAGCGTCTGTTGAGACTACCTTCCTGCTGGAGACCATTACAAGATATATGCCTGATTGGAACCAACGAGGGTCCTTCTAAAGGGTCAGGGCCTTGATGCAGCCATGATCCACCCTGATGCAGACAAGCATGGGCTGGAACTCTGGGTATCAGACAGTATTGTTGGGGTCGCATGTGAAGCATGTGAAGAAGTACTGGTGACGTGGAGGCAATGAGGCCCAGCATCCTCTGAAACTTGCTGGGGGGTGGGGGGTGGGGTGGGTCAAGGTGAGAACCCAACATGAAAGATGCCACGAGCCGATCCTGACTCCCAGGCTTTCCAAATGGCCGAGGAGCACAGATCTGTGAGTGTCTAGATCTGGGCTAGAATGAGCCAGTCGGCAAGGTAATTCAGGTCGTGCACTCCCTTCTGTCTTAGAGGGGAGAGGGCCTTGCACTTCGTGAAAGTGCATGGAGCAAGAGACAGTACGAATGGAAGGACTGCATACTGATAAGCCACCGCCTCGAACGCTCAAGAACGGTCTGTGATGGGGGGATATCTGGATATGAAAGTATGTGTCTTTCAGATCCACTGAGAAAAAACAATCCCCTGAGCACACTTGCGAGAGGATTTGTTTCAATGTTTTCAAACATATTGAGTGGCCGTTTCATAAGGGCGCCGTTCAGATGTCTGAGGTCGAGGATGGGCCTGAGGCCGCCGTCCTTCTTTGGAACGAGGAAAGAGCGGCTGTAAAAGCCTGACCCGCTGTAGGTCGGAGGAACTGTTTCTACAGCTCCTTCCGTTAGCAAATTCATCACTTCGGTGCGGAGGACATGGGCCACGTTGCTCCTTACAAAGTGGTGACAACACCCCTGAAGCGGAGAGGCCTGCAAGCAAATTGCTGCGTGTTCAATACCTATCTTGACACTCCAGGGATGGCTTTCCAAGTCTCGGCCCGGGTAGCAAGGGGGACAGGCCGCAGCAAGACTTAGCCTGCTCCTCTTCCTTCCTGAAGGATCAGGATGGCTTCTGAGGCGCAGGACCCAGCGTTATCTTAGGCCGGGGACCTAGGGGTAGCTCAATGAGAGCAGTTCATCTCAGTGAGCCTGGCTTCTGCGTGGGATTAAATTTATTATTGCTATAAAGAGACAAAAAAAAGTTACACACCTTTTGTGGGATCTGACCAAGAGCAGAAGCAATAGTGTTTGCTCTTTCCATTGTCAGGTTGTTGATCATGGAACCCAATGAGAAAACAACAATGCCATGATCTCCTGAGCTCTGAACAAACTTCTCCAGTTCCTAAAAGACACACAAATGACCACATACTTTAACTCAAAAACAGAAAACAAGACTTGAACCACCATATACACCATTGAAACTACTTAACAGTAAACATATGTACATAGGAAATAGCAATCACAGGGAAAAGAACCCACAAAAAAACAAAATACACTCTAACACACTCTAAAAACTTGATATTTCTACCAAGGGTCAAGGTTCGGATGGTTTGCATGACCCAGTTTGTTCCTAATGGTAGATGACATAATTGCACCAACTGGGTTCAAAAAGCACCCCCCCCCCCCACAGACTGTCATTCTAAAGTTGCCGTGTATTACTGAAAGCATCAATATTGTATTGTACTGTAAAATATGTCATTACTTATATTCTTCCTCATCTGTTTTAAAGTTTGGAACCATGCAAATTCTTTTGGTGCCATCAGTCAGACCACAGGGCCAAAATAATTAACCGAACAGTATTGACAGATCAGGTGTTTGGCTCAAAAAATATTCTTGTGGCGAGTTACAAAAGTAATGTAAAAATTAAGTAATTTTTTTGCCTTGATATGCAATTTCTCCCTTTACCCAGCTTTTTATTAGTGACCTAAATGTGTTCCATGCAGTTTACAAAATGGGATGACATTGCAAATCCATAGTTTCTTTTAAGGTCAACCGAGCCAAATCCCTCTCCAAAGTTACAATGTTACTTGATCTATTCAAGTGAGGATTCCTTAATTTACAAATGATGCTTGTTTTAATACAAATTAAATTAAAATTTTAAGGCATCAAAAATATTTCAGTAGAGCAGATATTACAAAATAATATATGGCAAAGTCATTACCTTTGACAGAGGTTTGGCGGGTTTGCAGTGCAGTCCTCCAACAAATTTAAAATTAGGCAGGAGTGGGCGTGGATACTCAAAATCCCAGTAAGTTCTAATCAACCAGATGTCAGCTTTCCCCATGGTCTCACACATTGTTGTAGGTTTGCCTGTGACACAAGAAATATTACTACTCAGTTGATGTACATAGGTCAAGTAACAAGTTTAAACAGTATCCGGAAGACTAGCTTACTGCACAATTAAAGCATAAAAGTCGGCCCAGATCAAACAAACAATAGTTACCCCTTATTTCAGTGTAAAGCCGGTCAAAAGTAAACCTCATGTTCAGTTCAAATATGGTTGTATACATGATGTAGAGGAGCATGTTTTCCACTCTCTCTAAGAAGCTCATATGGTCAGTGAGGTGACCCTGCACAGCGACCGCAGGAACATAGGATGGTGGTGTGGGGATCTGACCGCAAAAATGCTCGAAATTATATGCGAACGTTGAGCGTAGTGAGAGGACGTGCGGGAGTTTCAGCGTCTCTGCCATCAAGTCAGTGCATGACATCATTGGATCAGATAAAAGCACATCATAATGAGATTCCCGAAGCGCGTGCATAAGATCCTCATTGTGGAACATGCCCTTGCATGTATCAGCAGCAAGCACCATGAAGTTTGACATCACTCGTCTGATCATGGAGAGTTTCTCGTATGTGGTGGCTGTGTCGGTCATCCAGAGATGAATAAAGTCCATCCATACGGCATTGGCGTCGTCTTTCACCATGTTGACTTTAAACACATTGTAGTTGAACCGCTCCTTCCGTGTGTACTGTACAGTAGGAGATGAAGAACTGACCAGAACCGTCACGCTATGGTTCTTATCAACTAACGCGTCTACGATTGAACGCATGTTGTGCCAGTGGCTGAACTCGCCTGGCAACACCAAAACCCTGCCAGCCTCTACTCCACACAGCAGTGCGAACACAAGCAAAGTCCCAGAAACCATGGTCTGTGTGACCATGTCTGAAGTGTTTGTGTGCTTTCGGAAAAGTGCAGTGTAATCTATGGAACAGTGACCCAAATGCAGGATTTGCACAACAGGATTTGGACAAAGGTCGTGTTGCATTATGGAGGGTATAGGTGCACTTTGTCATTTTGCCAAAAGATAATATCTTGCACTTTCACTCAATTCCAGTTCTAAATGGTTTATTTTGCAATACTGCAATGAATATGCAAATGTTGTGAACAACACTTTTATAACTGTATAGCATCATGCTTTTACCTATTTTCACAAAACAACTTTTAACACACTTTAAAATAATTGTACTTTAGAAAAATATACTTGAAATTAAAATTCTGTTTATTTTTTAAAAGTGTATTAATTTGCCCTTTATTAAAAATATATTTTAGGTATATTTTAACTGTGTGCTGGAAATGATCATTTTAACAATGCATTGGAAGTATACTTTCAAAATACATTATAGTATACAATAGTATTTTGTACAAAGTATAGAATAAATAACTGAAATAGTATAAAATACATTTCAGAGAAGGTTTTTCTCAATCTTTTACACTGGCCAAATAGTATTTTTAATTGCTTTATATTTTTAATGGAAACAGATAGGCCTTATTGTGCATTATTGATCATTATTTGCATGAAAATATTTCCTCAGACCATGAGTTCTGCTATTATCATGCGCTAAGCAATCCTCGCTGTAGTTAAAACATTAAAACACAGCATGTCACAGGAAAAATGTTCAACAGCATCATATAAAAAATGTTGTAACTTCTCTGTAATGTTTTCATGCATTTTAAGTGCTTAACCCTCTACTGCATAGAGTTGCCCCCAGGAAACAGAAAGTTTTCTTAAGCCCTATGTTCAGTACATTTTTCTTTAAATGATTGCAACCAATTAGAATGTTTGAAAAAGTATCAAAGAACAGTCCAATAAGGTTTGGGAGTCACTATCAATCACCATTTGAAGGCGGGACGTCCTTTTCTGACACATGGTCACAGGAGCACATGGTATGAGATGAAAGCAAGATTATTTGCTTTAGTAATCTTATTTAAAATGACATGAACTGTACATAAAAAATGTGTGTGTGTATGAAGGTGCAGAGAAGTCTTTTGGCAGGTTTTGTGAAGGTTTTTTTATTTTGCATGTTCACAAATTCAGAAATAAGGGGTACTTTTCAAGGATGTCTTGGACAATACCTCACAATGGCAAATAATGTGTTACAAGTAGGGAAGATGTAGGTTTCCTGGGTGCACAGGAACACCTAATGTCACCAAAGTGACACCAATGTGCAGCATCCACCTGGATGATGCGAAGGCAGCCATATTGCGCCAGAACACCCACCACACACCAGCTTACTGGTGGAGAGGAGACAGAGTAATAGATGGCTCGCAGTCTCTGCTCTAATTCATCCCAAATTTTCTCTCAGGTTGAGGTCAGGACTTGAGCGCAGTCATGTTAGAACAGAAAGGGTCATCTAACAAACTGTTCCCACAAAATTGTCTTGGTAGGCTAAAGCATTAGGATTTCCTTTCACTGGACCTAAGGGGCAAAGCCCAACCCCTGAAAAACAACCCCACACCATAATCCCCCCTCCACCAAACAACCCCACACCATAATCCCCCCTCTACAAGACTTTACACTTGGCACAATGCAGTCAGGCAAGTACCGTTTTTCTGGCCATCGCCAAACCCAGACTCGTCCATTGGATTGCCAGTCAGAGAAGCGTGATTGGTCACTCCAGAGTCCAGTGGCGGCGTGCTTTACAACACTGCATCCCACGCTTTGCATTGCACTTGGTGATGTAAGGCTTGGAAGGAGCTGCTCAGCCATGGAAACCCATTCCATGAAGCCATTTCCATTTTGTCAATATACAGTAGTGTATATGGGGATGATTAGGATACATGAAGTACATGATATGACATGACGCACTACATGATACAAACCTATGTCTGTATCAAATCAAATATATTGATGTGTTTCAAGTGTTTTTTCCCTTTTTACTTAAATTATTTTTTTATTTTTTTATTTTTTTTATTGCTCTCTGAGAATTGTATAATGATAATTTTCTCTATGATTCTTCACCATTGTTGCGCAACGTTGCCCTCAGGCAACAAAAA
Organism: Scardinius erythrophthalmus; assembly: GCF_964197995.2. Lineage (NCBI taxonomy): Eukaryota > Metazoa > Chordata > Actinopteri > Cypriniformes > Leuciscidae > Scardinius > Scardinius erythrophthalmus. Next base: position 52,438,012 of record NC_138225.1, read on the forward strand.
CATATTTTGGGGTTGGGGGTTGGGGGAGGGACATTTTTCAATAAATCAATAAAATGTTCCCAAAACAGCCAAGAAATGATGTGGAATAATTTGTATCATGTGCCATCAAAATGCATGCAGTAGAGGGTTAACTCCATTAATGATAACGGCATATTTAATCTAAATGAGTTTATCAGATGTAAAACATAGTTTAAATCATTCTTTTATTTATTTAAACTGTTATTGTGAACATGCACTGTATTTATGATTAGGACTCATAATGAAGATTTAAAGTGGTTTTCCTTCATCTGCCGTCAGTCCCTCAGACGCCATCGGTGTCGCCAAACTGCTCCGTCTCCAAAATGTTCGTAGGCCTATGTGTTATTCAACGGGACTTGAGACCAACTAAACAATTTAATTACACTTCAAATATCTTTTTTCCGAAGGTGGTTTCTGTCATTTACTGTATATTTTATCACGCTGTTTTAAAAAAAAAAAAAGTTTGTTTTTAGTTAGTAACGCGATGCTATAAAAACGGATGTGTGACATCATAAATGACAGCTGTGACTGACAGGTTCTCTGAGCGAAGTAGTCACTGAAGCACCAACAGAGATCTTCGGAGAACTGAGGAGATTGGAGATTTAAATTTAATATCTAAATTTCTATAATTAATTATTTCACACCGAGAGTGAGGGCGGGGCCTTGATTTCGCGGCTTTACTTCCTGCTCACTACTGTGCAGGTCTGGTCCCGAAATCACTACTTGAGACTCAAGTCCCAAGATGTCAGCGCCATATCGGGACACTGGTGGCTTCAGGGGGCCAATGTTTCGGAAAAAATTTAAGCTTTCCCGGGCGCCGCCATTGATTAGCAGCATAGATTATGCTGTTAGCATTCCATTGACTCCCATTCATTTTGGCGTCACTTTGACAGCAAATAACTTTACATCTGAGGCGTTTAAAGACTCCATTTGTCCATTATTTATTTCTGAAGAAACACGAAAATGTATAAAAGGCTTCATTACCTTGTATCTTACGTTATGGCCCTGTAGAAGCAGTTTTTGTAAAAATAGGCTAACAATTGCGTCATAACCACGCGACTCTCTGTAGAAAGATTACCGTATGGACAGGAGGAGAAGCTCGCGGGCAATTGGGGGGACGTGGAGGCAAAATGACAAAATAATTAATCAGAATACCTAGCAAAAGTTGCTCCTGCTCCTCATGGACAGCTCCTACTCACACTCTCCGTCTCTGCAAGTTTCGGAAGGGAATGATTCAGATTTCTTTTGGCACAGCTACTAGAAGACAGACGGGCTGCTCATGTCACATCTACGTCGTCAAGCTCAGTTTGAGTCTGCGCAGTCGCTCAGCCATCAGGAAGTGAGAGCTTCTAATTTACTTCACTTTTCTCCGTTGAATCCAATTGGGTCACTGTGTCCATTTCTTTTACTGTCTATGGGCGGCTTCCCTTCTCACCAATGGAAGAGAGCGAAGGGTCGTTGTCCATCTTTTTTTACAGTCTATGGTTCGTACGCATGGATCAGAGTTTGCGTGCAGGTGCGGAAATTTTCCCAAATCACAACTTATGCATCAGAAGTGGCGTACGCCTCTTTCAGGGCCTCTTTTGTGCGTACACATGACAGTTATAAATTCGGCACGCATGTGATTCGCGTATTAACTGCTAAATTTAACCATCATAGAGTGAAAGTTTGTTCGCTGCCTTTGATATCTCACAATTCTGTGCTTTCCATTCTGTGACAGTTGAGCTAAAAAATAAAGACGCCGTCTGAAAGAGAGAGAAAGAGAGAGAGAGAGAGAGAGAGAGAGAGAGAGAGAGAGAGAGAGAGAGAGAGAGAGAGAGGCGCGTTTCAGACATGCTTGAACACAGAATTGAATCCTCTTTCGCGTTTACTTGCGCTTGAACGGACACACACACATAATTATGTAAAAATTCCGGCAAGTATTCTCTCAGTTATGTCATTAGTGAACAGTTGAGAAAGAACCGGATGTGTGTCAGTGTATTCGGTTCGTGCATTCTGTCTTAAAGTGACAGCAGCCTAATATTCCTGCTGTTGTCTGTGTCATTAATGTTAATAATAATAAAAAAAACATCATTACCATCATCCACCATGTTCAAAAGAAAAGAAGATTTCAACTAGTAAAAACTATATATCTGTAATTTTTCACTATATAGTATCACCATAGGCTGCCATTCAAATTCAATTGTTGATATATAGAATTGAATTCTTACCAGTTGAAATTCCAAATTCTCAAATCAGAAATACAATTATTTCTGATATAAATAAGTATATGGTTCCTATACCACGTATTACAACGTAATTACTGATATGAAAAATTATATTTAAGAAATGCATAGCTGATATGTTTCAACTAAGAAATAAATTATTGATATCAAACAACTGAATTTGAATGGCAGAGTGAAGAAATCCAAATTCTGATATCAAGAATTAGTATTTTAAACAGTGAAAATGTAATTCTTGATATCGACAATTCATATCCTGTGAATGTAAATGTCAAAACGCAAGTTGCAATACACAGACAGCAGCCTCTAGTGATAATGCTGGAAATTTAGATTTTCCCTCACAACTGCGAGTTTCCATCTCACTAAAAGTCCGAAGTGCGAGAAAAAGTCAGAATTGTGAGATTATTTTAAGTGTTGTAAGCTTCCATATTAAGCTTATTCTAGCTCAACTACACTTTCCACAATAGCCTATAAAGATGTTCATGAGAAGAAAAAAACATGCGTGAGTCCTTACCTAATATTTCACTGTAGTAATTATCCAAACTCATCGAGGCCATCCGAAACCCGACGGAATAAACAACATACATAATCATATTTTTCACTCTTTCCATGAAGCACATGTGATCTGTCATCACCGACGGAGGAACCGGTACATAAGAGGGCGGTGAAGGCATCTGTCCACACATCCTCTCCATGGAAAACCCGAGTGAAAACCGCAGAGAAAGAACGAGTGGCAGATCCAGAATCTCTGCCAGCAAGTCACTGCATATGAACATGGGATCATAAAAGAGAACATCAAACTTTAAATTCCTCAAGCGCGCGATCAGCGCGTCATTACGCAGCATGGAGTCGCACACGGTGCGCTGAAATTCGTTCACTTTCCCCATCAGGTCCACGATCTGGAGACCAATTGTGACCATGCTTGGTGTGGGGTACTGCATCCAGATGTTGATCAGCTGTTCGCTCACACTGTGCGCCTCGTGCGCCTTCAGAGGCACGTCAAACACCAGGAACGGAAACCTCTCCTGCGCTGTGAAGTTCACGGTCGGCGAGGCAGAGCTCACTAGAACTGTCACGCTGTGATTGCGGTTCAGAAGCTCTTCCAGAATGTTGCGCATGTTGTGCCAGTGGCTGTATTCTCCCGGCAACACGAGCACATTGCCACCGTGCGTAAAGCTCACGTCAGTCAATAGGAAGATTACGAAAAGTGTGCATGACTTTCCCAAACAGTGCATGGCAGAAACGCTCGTGAAGACGCTCAACCACTGTTTCCGCTTTGCATCTGGACTGGGAAGGTGAAGAAGAAGGTAGGCGTATCCAGGAAAGAAGTTTTAGGGCAAAGGGCGGGACAGCAGGACTTTGGAGGAAAGTGGCGTCACGTAGTCAGGAAAACCAAACCATCACTACATTCTCTTGTGAAAAAGAAGTGCGCTTAATTGTATTGAATGTGAACTTGTAGGCCTGCATTTAAACGTATTAAATAACTGTACTTGCCGACTATAATATTAATAAAATAAAAGGTTAAGTGTAGGCTACATAAAGAGAGAATGTACACTTTCACGACTCGTTGATATTTTTAAAAAGTGCACTTTGTAATAATGTCAAAAAGTTTTACTTTAAAGCATGAAAAAAAAGATGATTAAAACATGATTTAAAATGTACTTTAAAGTAGCCTACACTTATTTTGATGTGTCGACTAGCATAAAGTGACATTATGTAAAGTACTTGATTATCATTTTAACTGTATAGTGTTATTCAATATTACATTTAAAGTTAATATATTTTAAATGTATAATTGCAACTCATAATTACAATCGAAATCTGCAAATACAAATAAATTTGAATATGTGACAAGTTTCAATATAAATGAATAAAGTATATTTCAGTTTACCACAAATGCTTGTTGGTACCATACAAAGACAATAGAAGTAATTCGCCTATGAAATTATATGTAATGATATACTTAAGTCCTAAGTTTGTTAAAAAGCACTCTTAAGTTCAGCTTAGTGCATTTAATATAATTTTACACTAATACATTTACATTTAATTGCAAGTAACATGCAGAACTCTCAGAAATCACTACAGTCAGTTTGCACTTTAAGTACATTTCCATTATAATTACTAAATTACTAAAGTATGATAACATGTACTTTTTCATAAATATTATTAAATTAATAAACAAAATAACAATAAAAAAGAAAATAATAAGGATATAACCTGGAGGGACCTGAGCAGTTTGAGGATAGTGCCACCTACAGGTCATGAAAAAGAAAAGGAAAAGAAAAAAAGCTATTTTTTGCCTATAACTTGGGAAAGTCCTAGTCGAGACCAGACAGAAGGTGTGTGTGGTGCAGGCTTTAGTGTGGAGCAGATGAGGGTAATTGCTGGCGGGTGTGTGCAGGTGAGAGTCAGAGAGGATGATGGGAACTGTAGTGTGACAGGTGAATCATGACAGCATCTTGATGACACATGGTGAAAATTAATGCTCTTGATAACTTTGAAAAAGAAAGAAGGCATCAAATGGAGGGAACGGCCCATATAATCCTCTGATAATGTATTGTAGTTTGCCGGATGTACTTCTCAGTGCACTTGAGGTTGAAATCACAGCATGGCAAAGTGCACATTATCAGTGGTTTTATGTTTCTTGTATTGTGTGTAAAGGTTGTGGCCATTCAGAATGACAATTAAGTTTTATAAAGAATAAGGGAAGCTATTCAAAGGGGTTTGGGACTCTACAACCTTCTAACTCATGTTGTTCTGTTGCTTATTAGGACTTTGACTAGTCTGTAGAATATAATACTGTTGAAAGTTCTTGCCAGAAATGCAAGTTTAATTGGTCATCCATAATTTGTTTAATTGTTCATGTTTTTTTATGTTTAAGACCATTTGTAAACACTTTGTATAATCCGGTTATATGCGCAAGTGTAACACGACACTGATTCAGAACACAGGAATTAAGAGGCTGGCTCAAAAAAGAAAAATCCCGTGTTTCACAACTTTTTATAAGGAAAATTGTGTTACAATAACTGATTACATAACGATTACAAAATATCATGTTTCTTCTTTTTATAAATAACCTTGGTTGATCAGAGTTTTGAACTGAAATGAAGAATTGTGTCACAATAACTGATTAGGTAACGATTACAAATTATCATGTTTTTTCTTTTTATAAATAACCTTGGTTGACTAAAGTTTTGAACTGAAATGAAGAATTGTGACACATAGTGTAGTTTTAGTTCCATGAGCTCATTTTAATTCCCTGTGTTTAATACCGGTTTTATATCCCTAATAGCCTGACTAAATATGAATCTTGTCACTGACTTTTTCCTCAGCTAGAATAAGGGAAGTCTTTCATCCATATTGTGACTTATGTCAGAGTGAAACTTTTTTTTTTTTTTAACAAGACTACATGTAACGCGGGACTTGATTTTGTCCATCGGGAATTGATTGGATCGTATTTGTTTGTTTGTGACAGAGGTTGTCCCATGGTGATTTGAACATATCTTGGTAGGCTATGTAACAAGAAATGTAGACATTTCATGGAATATATAGTTGCCCCTTATTACCCTCGACCTACACAGAACTGATGTAGGGCCTGTAAACAGCAATAAATGAGTGCCCTTTAACCAGTCAGAGAACATTTTCTGTCTGTCAATCATTTAGCATGTCGGTAAAGTGCAAGGATCACAAGTGTGTTTTCCTTCATGACACCACTGCCTCTCCACAGGGGCAAGCGCTCACAAAACCCATCAACATGTCTATCAATGAAATGAATTTTACCTGGGCAATTGAGGTGGAAATGTTCAATGGCTTTTTGTATGTCTGTGTCTAATTCGAAATAAACCTAAAACAATATCGTGGCACAAATTTAAGAGTTATGTAGCCTACTTGAAATGCATTTACATCTTTCACCCGTTTGGATTACATGTTTTTAACGTAAACTAAACTTAATGTGACACATGTTTGTCAGATTATTACTAACTATGTGCATCTATTTGATTTTATTTAAAAAAAATCAAATTGTCAAATTGTTTAGAATCAGCATTGTGAAAACAATTAAATTTACCCATTTAAAAAGAATGAAATATGGCTATAGCTGACAAACAAGCAACATTCAGATAAAATGAATGAGATTGAAACAAGTTAAATGTATTGATAAATATATAAATCCGGTGATTGAGTATTTAAAACACTTTTGTTTATTACTATACAATTACAGAAATCTTACCTGTTTCTTGTTTTATTTATTTATTTTACTGATAGGGAAATCTAACAAAAATGAAATAATGCTCATTTAAAAAAGCATTACTTTACTAACACAATAATATAAGAAAAGAGGAATCACTTGCAGAGCATTAAAAAGGAAGCACAGACTTATTACCTTGTTTTGTTTTGGTATCTGATTAGGTTTCAGTTTTAAAAGCAATACATAAAGGTACTTGGTTCCTAAATTTGCTTTTGTGAATATTCTCGATTTTTCATCAGATTCGGTTATATGTAAAAACTGTAATCCAAATGGGTGGAAATTTTACATGCAATTCAAATACATGAATCTCACACTGAGGCCTATTATCTGATGTACACCAGATAAAACATTAATGAAGAGGCAACTTATTGTATTTAGAAAAATAAAGCAATGCAGTCCTGCCACAGAAATGAAATGCACGCGTACTTACCCAGGATGTCTGTATAAAAGTGTTCCCACTTCGATTTAGTGACTAGATAAAACAAAAAATCCTGTCCGCCATAAAACAGCACATTTTTCAGTCTCTGCATGAAACTCATTTCATCTGTATACTCAGAGCCGATGCCAGGGACGTAGGATGGCGGAGCCGGCAGTTGTGCGCAGAGTCTCTCAAACGTGTTACCAAAGGAAAACCTGAGACTGAGAACTAAAGGTAAGTTCAACTTCTGGGCCAGCAGCTCTCCACACAGGAAGAGAGGGTCGGCCAGCAATGCGTCAAACTTCTCTTCTCTCCACTTCTCGATGAGGTCTTCTCTGGCAAAGACGTGAGTGCACACAGCCCGATTCTGCTCTGATCCAACGTCAATCATCTCCTTGACCTTCAGTGAAGCCTTGATGAAGTTGTCGTTCGGTAGATCATGAGTCCAGTATTTCAGCATCCTTTCCATGTTCTCCAGGATGTCCTGCTTTGTGTGAGGAACCTGTATTATCTCCACATTGTAGCCCTCGGATGGAGTGGTTTTGACAGACGGTGTGGCCGTGTGAGTGACCACTGTGATATTGTGTCCTCTTTCGATCAATGCGTCTATGATGACTTTTACATTGAGCCAGTGGCTGAATTCGGCAGGCCAGACGAGGATCTTCCCTCCTGACACACTGAGCAGGTTCAGGTTCAGAAGAACAAGCAAAAGGAAAAGACCAGTGCTCCTTCTGGGACTCATGACAGCAGTGAACAAACTGAGCGGTGCACAGTGAGCAGGAACAAGCATGTGGAGGAGGAGCTACTGACCGGCAGCATGGAGACGTTAGTTTTAAAGAAATAGTAAGTATAGATAGACTGAGAGATTATGTCCCTCTGTTAGCATCTATATTCTCAATGCCTTCATAACATCAGCTTGCTTGTATATTTGCTTATAAGTTCATTTTTCTTTCACTTTTTATATTTTTTTATTTTACTGGCAGGGAAATCTAGCAAATATTAAGTAATGCTCATTGAAAAACACCACTTTCACAATTATATAAGAAAAGAGGAATCACTTACAGAGCATTAAAAAGGAAGTACAGACTTATTACATTGTTTAGCTATAAGAATTGTTTTGGTATCTGATTAGGTTTCAGTTTTAAAAGCAATACATAAAGGCATTTAGTTCCTAAATTTGCTGTTGTGAATATTCTCAATTATTCATCAGATTCGGTTATATGTAAAAACTGTAATCCAAATGGATGGACATTTTACATGCAATTCAAATACATGAATCTTACACTGAGGCCTATTATCTGATGTATATCAAACATTTATGAAGAGGCAACTTATTGTATCTAGAAAAATAAAGCAATGCAGTCCTGCCACAGAAATGAAATGCAACTTACCCAGGATTTCTGTATATAAGTGATCCCACTTTGATTTAGTGACTAGATAAAACAACAAATCCTGTCCGGCATAGAACAGCACATTTTTCAGTCTCTGCATGAAACTCATTTCATCTGTGTTCTCAGAGCCGATGCCAGGGACGTAGGATGGTGGAGCCGGCAGTTGTGCGCAGAGTCTCTCAAACGTGTTACCAAAGGAAAACCTGAGACTGAGAACTAAAGGTAAGTTCAACTTCTGGGCCAGCAGCTCTCCACACATGAAGAGAGGGTCGGCCAGCAATGCGTCAAACTTCTCTTCTCTCCACTTCTCGAGGAGGTCTTCTCTGGCAAAGAGTTGAGTGCACACGGCCCGATTCTGCTGTGTGCTAAAGTCAACCATCTCCTTGATCTTCAGTGAAGCCTTGATGAAGTTGTCGTTCGGTAGATCATGAGTCCAGTATTTCAGCATCCTTTCCATGTTCTCCAGGATGTCCTGCTTTGTGTGAGGAACCTGTATTATCTCCACATTGTAGCCCTCGGATGGAGTGGTTTTGACAGACGGTGTGGCCGTGTGAGTGACCACTGTGATATTGTGTCCTCTTTCGATCAATGCGTCTATGATGACTTTTACATTGAGCCAGTGGCTGAATCCGGCAGGCCAGACGAGGATCTTCCCTCCTGACACACTCAGCAGGTTCAGGTTCAGAAGAACAAGCAAAAGGAAAAGACCAGTGCTCCTTCTGGGACTCATGACAGCAGTGAACAAACTGAGCGGTGCACAGTGAGCAGGAACAAGCATGTGGAGGAGGAGCTACTGATCGGCAGCATGGAAACATGAATCATTTTTCTTCTGACTATTTATATATAGTTTTTATTTTACTGGCAGTGAAATCTAGCAAAATTAAGTAATGCCCATTAAAAAACATCACTTTCACAATTATATAAGAAAAGGGTAATCACTTACAGAGCATTAAAAAAGAAAAGCACAGGCTTTTTAGAATTGTTTTGGTACTCTGATTTGGTTTTATTTTTAAAAGCAAAATTGTCATGATTCCTGTCTTGTGTTCCCCTTGTCTTGTGTGGATTTTTGTTATTTCCTGTCCTGTGCCATGTTTTGTAGTCCTTTGTTGTTTTTCTTGTTTATTAGTCTCCCAGGTGTTTCTAATTAGCCCCGCCCCCTTGTTATCTTGAGTTTTTCTTGTTTATTAGTCTCCCAGGTGTTTCTAATTAGCCCCGCCCCCTTGTTATCTTGTTTAGCTTGTTTGCCTGTGTATTTAAACCTCTGTGCTTCAGTTGTTGTTTGTCGGTTGTTGTAGCTGTTCTGTGTTCTGTGGATTCTCTCCCCGCTTCATTCCTGCCTCATCATAACAGAACGACCGACCAAACAATGAATCCAGCAGCTTTAAATGGTAATCTCCAGCCAAGTAGGCGTCCACGCCTGATTCTTATCCCCAGGATGCCTGCCGCCACATCTGCCGAGCCGGAGATTCTTCACGTCATGCCTGCAAAGCCTGAGTCTCTTCACGTCAAAGCCTGAGTCTCTTCACGTCATGCCTGCAAATCCTGAGTCTCTTCGCGTCATGCCTGCAAAGCCTGAGTCTCTTCACATCATGCCTGCCGAGCCTGGGTCTCTTCACGTCACGTCTGCAGAGACTGTTCTGCCTGCTCCGCCCTGGCCGCCTGCACTGCCTGCTCCGCCCTGGTCGCCTGCACTGCCTGCTCCGCCCTGGTCACCTGCACAGCCTGCTCCGCCCTGGTCGCCTGCTCCGCCCTGGTCGCCTGCACAGCCTGCTCCGCCCTGGTTGCCTGCACAGCCTGCTCCGCCCTGGTCGCCTGCACAGCCTGCTCCGCCCTAGTCGCCTGCACTGCCTGCTCCGCCCTGGTCGCCTGCACAGCCTGCTCCGCCCTGGTCGCCTGCTCCGCCTGCTCCGCCCTGGTCGCCTGCACAGCCTGCTCCGCCCTAGTCGCCTGCACTGCCTGCTCCGCCCTGGTCGCCTGCACAGCCTGCTCCGCCCTGGTCGCCTGCTCCGCCTGCTCCGCCCTGGCCGCCTGCACAGCCTGCTCCGCCCTGGTCGCCTGCACAGCCTGCTCCGCCCTAGTCGCCTGCACTGCCTGCTCCGCCCTGGCCGCCTGCACAGCCTGCTCCGCCCTGGTCGCCTGCACTGCCTGCTCCGCCCTGGTCGCCTGCTCCGCCTGCTCCGCCCTGGCCGCCTGCACCGCCTGCTCCGCCCTGGCCGCCTGCACAGCCTGCTCCGCCCTGGCCGCCGGCACAGCCTGCTCCGCCCTGGCCGCCTGCACTGCCTGCTCCGCCTGCTCCGCCCTGGCCGCCTGCACTGCCTGCTCCGCCTGCTCCGCCCTGGCCGCCTGCACTGCCTGCTCCGCCCTGGCCGCCTGCACTGCCTGCTCCGCCCTGGCCGCCTGCACTGCCTGCTCCGCCCTGGCCGCCTGCACAGCCTGCTCCGCCCTGGCCGCCTGCAGTCTGCCCTGGCCGCCTGCACTGCCTACTCCGCCCTGGCAGCCTGCACTGCCTGCTCCGCCCTGGCCGCCTGCACAGCCTGCTCCGCCCTGGCCGCCTGCACAGCCTGCTCCGCCCTGGCCGCCTGCAGTCTGCCCTGGCCGCCTGCACTGCCTGCTCCGCCCTGGCCGCCTGCACTGCCTGCTCCGCCCTGGCCGCCTGCACTGCCTGCTCCGCCCTGGCCGCCTGCAGTCTGCCCTGGCCGCCTGCACTGCCTGCTCCGCCCTGGCCGCCTGCACTGCCTGCTCCGCCCTGGCCGCCTGCACTGCCTGCTCCGCCCTGGCCGCCTGCACTGCCTGCTCCGCCCTGGCCGCCTGCAGTCTGCCCTGGCCGCCTGCACTGCCTACTCCGCCCTGGCCGCCTGCACTGCCTGCTCCGCCCTGGCCACCTGCACTGCCTGCTCCGCCCTGGCCGCCTGCACTGCCTGCTCCGCCCTGGCCGCCTGCACTGCCTGCTCCGCCCTGGCCGCCTGCACTGCCTGCTCCGCCCTGGCCGCCTGCAGTCTGCCCTGGCCGCCTGCACTGCCTACTCCGCCCTGGTCGCCTGCACTGCCTGCTCCGCCCTGGTCGCCTGCACAGCCTGCTCCGCCCTGGTCGCCTGCACAATCTGCTCCGCCCTGGCCGCCTGCAGTCTGCCCTGGCCGCCTGCACTGCCTACTCCGCCCTGGCCGCCTTGCACAGCCTGATCCGCCCTGGTCGCCTGCACTGCCTGCTCCGCCCTGGTCGCCTGCACAGCCTGCTCCGCCCTGGCCGCCTGCACTGCCTGCTCCGCCCTGGTCGCCTGCACAGCCTGCTCCGCCCTGGCCGCCTGCACAGCCTGCTCCGCCCTGGCCGCCTGCACTGCCTGCTCCGCCCTGGCCGCCTGCACTGCCTGCTCCGCCCTGGTCGCCTGCACTGCCTGCTCCGCCCTGGCCGCCTGCACTGCCTGCTCCGCCCTGGCCGCCTGCACTGCCTGCTCCGCCCTGGTCGCCTGCACTGCCTGCTCCGCCCTGGCCGCCTGCACTGCCTGCTCCGCCCTGGTCGCCTGCACTGCCTGCTCCGCCCTGGCCGCCTGCACTGCCTGCTCCGCCTGCTCCGCCCTGGCCGCCTGCACTGCCTGCTCCGCCCTGGCCGCCTGCACAGCCTGCTCCGCCCTGGCCGCCTGCACAGCCTGCTCCGCCCTGGTCGCCTGCACAGCCTGATCCGCCCTGGCCGCCTGCACTCTGCCCTGGCCGCCTGCACTGCCTGCTCCGCCCTGGTCACCTGCACTGCCTGCTCCGCCCTGGCCTCCCGTCTTGCCGCAATCTCCAGGTCCTCTTCCGCTCCACGGGCCTGGCCCTCCATCCCGCCCCCGGGTCTGCCTCTGCTCCACCACCCTCCTGGACTGTTTTGCTGAGGAGCGTCTGGAATCCGCTCGTTAAGTGGGGGCTATGTCATGATTCCTGTCTTGTGTTCCCCTTGTCTTGTGTGGATTTTTGTTATTTCCTGTCCTGTGCCATGTTTTGTAGTCCTTTGTAGTTTTTCTCGTTTATTAGTCTCCTAGGTGTTTCTAATTAGCCCCGCCCCCTTGTTATCGTGTTTAGCTTGTTTGCCTGTGTATTTAAACCTCTGTGCTTCAGTTGTTTGTCGGTCGTTGTAGCTGTTTCCATGTTCCTGTCCTAAGTTCTGTGTTCTGTTGTCTGCCTGGTTTACCTGTTTGTTTTATTAAAAGTAATGCTTGCAGATGGATTCTCTCCCTGCTTCATTCCTGCCTCATCATAACAAAAATAGGCATTTGGTTGCTTTTGTGAATATGAATTCAGCTTATTATATCTATCTTAAGTTAGAATAGTCTTTCAAGCTATTGAATTTAAGTTATTTAAAAAAGAAGGTATTTTCTGTGAAAATAACTAAGAATGTAAAATCTAAAATGCAAGGAATAAGTAATAATATAATTATAAACTTAAAATGAAGAGGGTTTAAGAGAAAAAAAAAACGCTAATACAGAAGTTTAGAGATTAGCTCATTCCTTTTTACAAAATTTGAAAGGTCAATTCAAAATTATTGTGCAATAAACAATTTCAAAATAAGTGAGTAATTGTTTCTTCATAGATGACAAAAGGAAGCAACTGGGTGAAATACTGTCATTAAACTGAAAGATCATAGTAACGTTCCAATTATAAAAAACAAATAAAAAAAAAAACAAAAAAACAGAAGATTTCTTTTTAGTTGAAGAAGCAAGAAGTCTTTCCATTCTAGGTCACTGACTTTATTATTCAAAGAGGTCTGAGTTTAATTAAGAATTGATCTAAAAAAATATTATTTGAAAAGCTAGATTAGAGTAGTCAAATTGGGCAAGGGACCATGAAGACAGACTTGGATTTCGAGTGTTTACGCTGGTTTTTTTTTTTTTTTTGACACCGAGTCTGGAAAGTTTGAACGCCGACGGTAAAATCAAATAAACTGCTCACAGTGAATGTAATTTGGACAATGGCTGAGACATCTGCTGGATATTTTATATAGTTAAGCCTAGATAATATGCTTGATGAAGGTAAAATGTTTTGGGATGAGGTTGTTACTGGCAACAAGCAGAATGTACGGCTAAGATCAGAGAGTGAAAGGGATTCCATAGAATCAGTAGTTGTGGCGAAAAAGACCAAAACAGATGGTAACAGGGCCTTGAGGCCTCAGGTTGATGTTTGGAAAGTTATTTTGGTGTTTGATAAAAAGGGAGGGCCAGATCTGCATCCAATACATATCATGAAAGCAATAGAGAAGGAAATAGGCAAGATTAATCACGCGTGTTTCATGGGGAACGGGAGGATACTGATCTTTGCAAATTCCAAGGAACAACAAAGTAATATTCTCAAGAAAACCACACTCAACAACCTCGGGTAACGTCACATATTCCGGGTGCAGCATCTAAGGTCAGAGGAGTAATTATCTGGAATCCCAACTTCAGTTTCAATAGAGGAGATCATGGAAAGTTTAAAAGATTATGATTTAGTTGAAACTAAGCGATTGACAAAAGGTAAAGATAAAACAGAAAGCCTGTCTATTTTATTAGGCTTCAAGAAAGAACTACCCAGTAGGGTTCAAATGGGATACATGTCATACTCAGTGAGAGAATATATCCCGCCGCCGTTAAGATGTTTTAATTGCCAACGGTATGGTCATGCTGCTAGCCAATGTCGAGGAAAAATTAGATGTGCGAAATGTGGAGGAGAACATGAGTATGGCAAATGTGAACAAGATGCTGTGTTAAAATGTTGTAATTGTGGTGGCAATTATAGTGCAGCTTATGGAGGTTGTGAGAAGCACAAAGAGGCAAAATAAGTCCAGAAATGCAAAATTATTCATAAAGTTTCCTATGCTGAGGCGGTTAAGAAAATTGAAATGGAAAAGAAAGGTGCTAGCCTAATTGTCCCCCCCTATACACCAGAGCAAGCTTGGGAAACAAATGCTAGCAACCCAATAAGCAGAGTAAACCACAGGAGCCATCCTAACGAGAGAGTCCAACAGGTCAGTAGGCCTAGACTTAATTCTCAACAGACAGAGTGCTGTGAATTCAAAAAGAAAATGTCAGAAGAAATATTGTTGGTCAAGAAAAAGGACTTCCTTGCCTTCATTTGCGCAGTGATCAGTAAAGCAACTGAACTTCCTCAGGGAAGTAATAAGGTAAAATCAATTGTGCATATTGCAAATTACTTTTTAGTATTTAGCTCACAAGCTAGTGAAATTCAAGAGATACTGAATTGTAAATATGAGGGTCAAAATAGTGATTAAAAGCCTACTTTTCATTCTTCAATGGAATGCCAGAAGTGTAATAGCAAATGGTCAAGAATTTAAGAGATATATATACAATCTGAAAGAAAAACCTGAGGTCATATGCATTCAAGAAACATGGTTGAAACCACACCTTGATTTTGTATTGAAAGGATATAATGGCATTAGATGTGATAGAGGAAAAGGCAGAGGAGGAGGGTGTATGACATTTATTAAATTAGGAATACCGTATAGGTTTATTAATTCCAAGGATTATGAATGTGTGGTAACTGAAATATTTAATAAATATAGTGGTAATTTTACTATCTTTAACTATTATAATCCATGTAAAGCATTAAATAGTGAGTTATTGAAAAGTATTGTTAAGAGAAGCCACAGAGAGATTTGGTGTGGGGACTTCAATGCTCACAACAGTTTATGGGGTAGTAAACAGACAGATTTGAATGGTGAGGCAGTGGAAGAAATGATGAATGATAGAATGTTAGTGTGTATAAATAATGGTTATGGTACTAGAATTAATGTTTATAAAAATGATATGAGTTATGTGCCCCAAAGATGGAATTTTAAAAAAGCAGATTGGGAGAAATTTGTAGAAAGCTGTGAGAATGGGGAAAGTATATCAATTAAAGGGGTGGTTGATTATGATTTCACTTTTCTAACTTTAGTTAGTGTGTAATGTTGCTGTTTGAGCATAAAGGGAGATATTTGCTTTTAAAGAAATCGCTTTTTAAGGACTACAACAAACGACTGGTAGAGACTACACGACATTCCTCCAGGGTTTGTGACATCACAAACCCTAAAATTAGCATAAACCAGCCCCCCTGAACACGATTTATAGATTATCATGACAGAATATGCTAATCAATTACTAGAAGATAACTACACATAAGCTTCATAAATTCATCAACCATTCAGAAATGTCCTGTTGCTTCTACATGTTGTCACTTCTTCTTGAGTCCCTCCATCATTGCCTGACTCCGGTTTGAACATAAAAGGCTAAAAGTTTTTGAAATTTTCAGTACATGTGTGTGTGAGGTAAAAGGACACAAGCTCTTGAAGCTCCGCCCCTTGTGCCGGGAGCAGCAGCTCATTTGCATTTAAAGAGACACACACAAAATGGTGCGTTTTTGCTCACCCTCAAAAAGTGACAACTTTAACATGCTATATAAAAATATCTGTGGGGTATTTTGAGCTCAAACTTCACACACACACTCTGGGGACATCAGAGATTTATTTTACATCTTGTGAAAAGGGCATTACACCACCCCTTAAATAATGATCAGACAGCTGATGAAATGAATAGTAGTGTCAGTTCATTTATATTGGTTTCTGCCAGCCAAATCATTCCTGTTAGTCAAAACCAAAAGAAGCAAACCGATGTTCCATGGTGGAATCATAAGTGTTCTGAGGCTATCAAGGACAGGAGTAGAGCTTTTAAGAATCTGCGTAGAACATTAACAATGCACAATCTTATTAATTACCAAAGGAAGAAGGCATTAGCCAGGAAGGTTATTAAAGAGGCTGAGAGAGATTCCTGGAGACAGTTTTGCTCAACAATAGGAAGAGAGACCACTTTAAATAAAGTATGGATGATGATTAAGAAGATGATAGGCAAATTTAAGCCTCCTCAGGTTTCTGTCTTAATTAAAGATGGGTCCCATGCGATCTCAGATATGGAAAAAGCCAATATGCTTGCTAGAGCTTTTGCAGACATACACAAGGGTAGCCACCTGGAGGAGCGGTATAAGAGAAGGAAAGAAGAGGTACTGAAAATAAATAGGAATATCTTAAATACCAAAAGGGTCAAATATGTCTATTATGGATTCTGAAATTAATATGTCAGAACTTAAAAGGGCATTGAGTAATACTACATACTCTGCACCAGGGACGGACAACCTGTGTTATGCTATGTTTAGAAAATTGCCTGATAATATATTGGAGAAAGTTCTTAAGCTGTTTAACAAAGTATGACATGAAGGTGTAGCTCCCCCCAGTAATTTCACGAGCACAAGGATTCTCTGATGACAGGCGATTTATTGACTGGTTCACCATGAGGATAACCATCCAACTCAAGATGCCGTGAGAACTAAACATACAAAAATAAAGTTACAATAAAGAATATAAAAAGACAAATAAATCAAATAAATAAATGTTGTCTTTGTAAACTTTCCGAACAGAGTTAAATTCACTTTAAAGGGTTAGTTCACCCAAAGCCACTGTAGTCACTTGGACTATATTAACAATCTCTTTAATAACTTTTCTGGGCCAGCAAGTTTCGGTCCCTCTGAAAGCCTATGGAGGTGTGAGACAACTCTCAGATTTAATCAAAAATATCTTAATTTATGTTCCGAAGATGAACGAAGGTCTTACGCGGTCGGAACAACATGAGGGTGAGTAATTACTGACAGAATTTTCATTTTTGGGTGAACTAACCCTTTAACAGCAACTATAGTCTTTGTATAGATATCACTCTTTTCCACACAGCAACACAATCCACATTAATCACATACAATATAAATGATAAACTTGCTTCATTGGCTGCTTATTATCAAAGGAGAACTTAATCTTGCATCTTGTGATATCTTCTGTAACTTCAGATGAGTAAATTAACTTAAATACTCATTAGAAATGTGGAATACAGCTTCAACTCGCCATGCGGTGTAGACAACTTTCTTCCTGAGTCACTCTGTGCTTTTCATAATAAAAGTCTCCACTCAAACAGCTCTTTACAAAGCAGTTTCAAATTAAAAGTCTTTAGCAGAATAGTTAAATAAACATGAAATATTAACTGACTTCTCTGACAGTTACACTCCCACCAAAGCACTTTCTTGTGATTTTTGTAACTGAGTGACATAACTTTTAATCAAAAATATTATGGACTAACCCAAGGAATGGTAGACACAAGGTACGCTTTTAATCTGCTTCAATCAGGGTAACTATTTTCTGGATGGGCCTTTCGAGGTAAGTTGGTTTAGTAACACGTTTGCCCTTTTTATCCAATGTCGAATCACTGATTAATAACTTCACTGTTCTCACACAGCCATCTGTACCACTGTGCATTTCTGTTACCTTCGCTAGCTTCCATTGACTGTGTGGAGCTGTGTCATCTTTCAGAATGACAATGTCATTAACCTTTGCATTTCTACGACGTTTGTGCCATTTCTGCCTGTGTTGCAGGTTTAGAAGATATTCCTTTCTCTATCTTGACCAGAACACATTCGCTAAATACTGCACCTTACGCCATCTCTCACGAAGGTAAAGGTCTTCCTTGACAAACTCTCCAGGTGGTGGTAAAATTATTGAAGTCTTCATAGTCAAGATATGGTTTGGTGTAAGAGGCTGCGGACCAGATGGATCATTCAGATGCTCTGTGGTTAAAGGTCTGCTATTCACGATAGCCATGACTTCATAGAGAAATGTTCTTAGTGAGGCACTATCAAGTCTTTGAGATGACTGATCCAGAATGGATGTCAAAACACTTCTTATTGTTCGAATTTGCCTCTCCCAAATGCCACCCATGTGACTTGCTGATGGGGTGTTCATGATAAATTCACAGCCAAACTCCTTTAGGCGTTCTTGGTTAATTTCCTTTAGTGCTTCAGCAAATTCTCGTCTTGCACCAACGAAATTAGTGCCCTGGTCAGATCGAAGTTGACGCACAGGTCCACGTATGGCAATGAAAGCACGCAAAGCATTAATGAATGCGTCAGTGGATAAATCATCCAGCATTTCTACATGGACCGCCCTGGAACACATACATGTAAGTAGAAGCCCATAGCGCTTCAACTCCTTTCTTCCTTCTTTGACGTAGAAAGGACCGAAACAGTCCATCCCACAGTATGTGAAAGGAGGGGTTGTCTCCAAACGTTCCTGAGGAAGGTTCGCCATCCTTTGCTCTTCGGTGCATCTTCTCAGTTTCCTGCACCTAATGCATTTGTAGATACATGAAGACACTGCTTTGCTACATCCCAAAATCCAGAAACCGTTTGATCGCAGTTCATTGATAGTCATTCCTCTCTCTTGGTGATACACTTGCTCATGATAATGTCTGATGAGTAATGTTGATATATGACTATGTCGTGGTAGAATTGCTGGGTGTTTTACATGTGGGTGTAATGCAGAATGTACTAAGCGACCTCCCACCCTGAGGATTCCATGCTCATCTAAGAAGGGATTCAGGCGATGCAGTTTGTTTGTGCTGTTGTTGGACTCAATCTCCTTCTGTTGCCGGAGTCTCTGGATCTCATCACAAAAGGCTGATTGTTAAACCATTTTGATAATGGCAAGCTCTGCATCCTGTCTTTCTTCAGTACTGGTGGCTTCATTAACCCTTGAACTTAGACCTTTTACTTCCTTGGAACATCTCTGAAGTCTTGCAATAGCTTTTACCACTCTTGTCCAATCCGAAAACTTGTGAAGTCGATCAAGCAATGATCTTACTTCTTTTGTTTGAGTTTTATGAACTTGAGCTTTTCGTAGCTCTGGGTCATGGTCTATGATCTCTCCCACCTTAACATCTCTGGGCAGTTCAGCTTTCCACAGAAACTTTGGTCCTGTGAACCAGTTGGAGGATATGAGCTCTTCTGCTGCAAGGCCTCTGGACGCATAATCGGCAGGGTTCTCTTCAGACGCCACATATCTCCATTGTTTATTATCTGTACTTTGTTTGATGCGTTGAACGCGGTTTGCAACAAAGACATGAAATCTTTTGGCGTCATTATTAATGTACCCAAGGACAACCTTTGAGTCAGTCCAGAAGTACTCTTCTAGGTTGTCTATCTCCAGCTCCTTTTTGAGCAAGTCACTTGTTTGTACAGCAACTACTGCCGCTGATAACTCCAGCCTTGGTATGGTTGTCACCTTAGAAGGAGCAACTCTGGCTTTGCCCATAACCAAGGAGCAATGAACATCTCCTGATTTGCCAATAGCTCTGAGATATGTGCATTCTCCATATCCCGATGCACTAGCATCAGAGAAATGATGAAGCTCATAACGCTGAACTTCCTTAAAGGTCGACGGAAGATAACATCTCTGAATCTTCACATCAGCCAGGTTTCGCAGATCTGTAAGCCAAGCTTCCCACTTTGTCAACAACTCATCTTTAAGTGGTTCATCCCAGCCCACCTTATCTTGACAGATTTGCTGCAGTATTTGCTTACCAACAAGAATGAAGGGTGCTGCAAAGCCAAGTGGGTCATATACAGAAGCCACTGTGGACAAGATTCCTCTTCTAGTGAGTGGTTGTTCCTTAACAAATACTCTGAACTGGAAGCTGTCAGATCTGATGCACCATTTCACACCAAGTGCCCTTTCTATGTGAAGCTCACCCAAAGCCAAGTCATGTTCCACAACACTTTTAGCACATTCTTCCTGAGGAATTGATGCTTTTACTTCTTCACTGCTTGACACAAATTTATGCAAACGAAGCTTTCCTGTGCTACAAAGTTCTCTTGCTTCCTTTATCAGTTTGATAGCTTCATCTACAGTTGAGACACTTGTCAGCCCATCATCGACATAGAAATTCCTTTCTATGAATCGAATGGAAGTTTCACTGAAGCAACCACGACCTTGAGCAGCAATATGCTTGAGGCCGTAATTGGCACACCCGGGTGATGAGGCTGCACCGAAAAGGTGTACTTTCATCCTATAGACCTGTGGCTTGGATTCTAGATCTCCTTTCTCCCACCAGAGGAACTGTAAGTAGTCTTGATCTTCTTCCTTTACATGAAATTGGTGAAACATGCGCTCTATGTCACACATGATTGCCACCGGACCCTTGCGGAAGCGACAGAGAACACCTACAAGGGTGTTTATTAACTCTGGACCAGTTAGCAAATGGTCATTGAGGGATGAACCTTGGAACTTTGCTGAACAATCAAAGACTACACGGATCTTTCCAGGTTTTTGAGGATGATAAACCCCATGATGGGGAATATACCAAGCGGGGTTCTTGTCTGTTTCTTCAGCTGGGACCTTCTCAGCATCTCCTCGAGCAATTGTCTCATTCAAAAAGTCTACATAGTCTCTATAGTATTTCTCATCTCTTTTAAGCCTTTTTTCTAAGCTTTTGAGGCGATGAATAGCACATCCTTTATTATTGGGCAAGTTTGGTCTGTCCTCTTTGAAAGGCAAAGGCATTTCATAATGACCATCTTCTTTGTGTCTGATGCCTGTTTCCATTTTTGACAGAAAACGTAGATCTTCTTGAGAAATACAACTATTCTCTGCTGCTTTCTCATTGAAGTCAGACTCAAGAGCTTTGATGACATTTGGTGGAGTGATTACTTCCTTGATCTGTGTTCTACATATGTACTGAACTTCACTTGTAAGATTGAGAGAAGACTGTAGACTTGGCAGCACTTGTTTCACTATAATGCGATGACTCACTCCAAAAGCATCCCCGTAATCTACAGAGGAATTGCCACAGCCAACAATGCTCCAGCCCAGATCCGTTCTTTGAGCAAATGGCTGATTTTCTTTACCAAACACAATTTCTCTAGGAAGAAGAGCTTGAGGGAAGTTGTAGCCAATCAGGAGGCCAATATCACAAACTTGTTTAGGAGAAATCTTCTC
The DNA here is from genome assembly GCF_964197995.2 of Scardinius erythrophthalmus. Classification (NCBI taxonomy): domain Eukaryota; kingdom Metazoa; phylum Chordata; class Actinopteri; order Cypriniformes; family Leuciscidae; genus Scardinius; species Scardinius erythrophthalmus. The sequence continues at coordinate 52,459,117 of NC_138225.1, forward strand.
AGCTATGTGCATTAGATGAGGCCACACTCTTGCAGTTTTGGGTGTAGGAATGGGAGTTCTGTTTGCAGGAATGAACTCTCTAGAATAGGTTACTGGCAAAGAGATCTTCTTATCTGAATAAAATCCTCTCACCTTTAAACCAATTATCTTCTGGCATGGAACAACTGTACTCTTGGATACCATCGTTGAGAGCTTCAGCTGCACAGATTCCTTCTTTGTGTCTAGAGCTTGAGCGATCTCTTCCAGGATGAAGGTAGTATCACTCTGGGTGTCAAGAAGTGCATATACCAGAACTTCATTATTTGGTTCACTGGTAGCTGATACCCATACTGGAACAATTGTAGAGGTGTGAGTATTATTTACATCCTGTATTACTCGATTAGATGTTGCTTCACTTGCAGTATCTTTATCCTGTACCAACTCTGGGTTTCTTTCCTTTAACTTCTCTTTTGACTGACCTGACTGTGAAGTCCTCTTTGCTTCCTTGATACGATCCTCATGTAAACATGATGGGTGCTTCTTCTGACACTTCTCACAGACACTCCTGTCTTCACAGTTCTTTGAGTGATGACCAGGCTTCAAACATCCAAAGCATAACTTATTCATTTGGACAAACTTGACTCGCTCTGCAACATTCTTCTCCATAAGCTTACGACATTTGTGAATACCATGTCCTGGTCTCTCACAGAAGGTACATTTTGCAGCATCTGCTTTTTCTCTGGACTGTACTGTTAACACCTTTGCTCTAGTGTCTTGACTTCTTGATACCTTTCCGATCTCATTAGACTTCAGTGCATGAAGTGATGTCACTGGGTTACAAGCTATCTTAGCTTCTCGTGTTAGAAACTTGACAAACCGACTGAAGGTAGGAAATGTCTTAGTTTCTTCTTCAATTTCTATGACCTGACGATTCCACGCTGAGGCCAACCAATCAGGAAGCTTGGAAAGGATTTTCTGGTTCTCATTACAATCATTGAGGACTTCAAGACCCTTAATCTGAGACATAGCTGCTTCACAGCCTCTGAGGAAGTCAGTAAATTCTCTCAGCTCAAACTGTCCTTGGAACCAATCTTTGGCCATGAATTAAGCTTGTCTCGAAAGGCTTTAGCAATGACGAATGGGTTTCCATACCTTTCTTCTAGTACGTCCCATGCTGCTTGATATGCCGACTCTGTGCCTAGCAGGAAGTAACTTTCAATGGCCTTCTTAGCTGGTCCTTCCACATATTTGCGCAAGTAGTAAAGCTTCTCATTCACTGGTATGTTTTTTCTGTCGATCAGAGTTTGAAATGAGATTTTCCAATCACTAAATCTGAGAGAATCTCCATAGAATGTTGCAGGTTCAGGTATAGGAAGACGACTTGAGCTGATAGATTCTGCTAACACCTTAACAAGGTCTGCAGTGCTGGCTTCTTGATGTGATTTTGTTACACTTTCCTGTGGAGGTATGCTCTGTAACACGGAGCTGCTTAACTTTGGTACATGCTTCTTTTTTACAGATGTGCAGTCACGAAGTAGCTCTCTTGTTTCTTCCTTTGAGTCTTTGTTTTGCTCGTAGACTTGCATTCGTGCTTTTGCAGCATTCAACCTTTTAAGTGTCTCCAAGCGCTCAAGCTCTCTGCGCTTGTCTTCTAATGCTATCCGTCTAGCAGCATTTTCAGCTTCAATCTTAACACGTAGCCTAGCTTCTTCTTCTTCTCTTTCTAGACGTCGCTTCAATTCTTCAGCTTCTTGTTCTGCTATTCTCCTTTTATCTTCAGCCTCAAGTCTTTGTAGTTCTTCCAGTTCATGCTCTTGTTGCTTTAATATTTCTAATGTTGCTTCAGTTGCAGCAATTTCTGCAGCAGCCTCTTGTTTCTTAGCGGAGGAAAAACTTGAACCTCTGGAGCTCGACTGTGAAGACCTGGAATGACCATAACTTGATTTAGAGGCTATGGATGAGAACACCGAACTTGTATCAATACAGCATGCATCTGGTCTAAGAGGATCTTGACCCTCAACTCCCTCACCTAGACGACTCCATGCAGACTCAACTATCATTTTTGTGACTGCTTCACAAGTGTCTACTCTGCGGCGAGTATCACTGTCTGGACTCACATTTTGTCGCAACTCTTCATAAGCAACATTTACATCCTTTGAAGAACCACTGATTGCATCTATGAGGCTGTGCAACATGTCATTGGAGAGACGCCCCATTAGTCTTTGTCTAGCATCTCTAGCAAGAGTCTTCCATTTCTCATAAGAGCGTTGAAAGCAATTTTTAAGTTTAGTCAGCCTTTCATCATGTAACTCTTTACCTTTCTCAGTAAGTTTGCGTGCTCTTTGAATTCTTCGTGGCTCTTGCTCTGTTGTGTCATCAACAGCTAATAATGCTTGTGTGTCTACACATTCTTGGGATTCTAGCTGCTGCTGTGATTGCACAGTATCTGTTATATTTTCTTTGCCACTCTTAGCAGACTGACCACCTTCTGCAATTTTCTGTATCTCTTAGTTACACTGACTACTCTAATTGAATAGTTGTACATGTAACGTGAACTGTACTGAACTTAAATAGACAGATGTTTCTCTTTTGATTATTAACTATGGTTAAAGTAGTATTTTCACAGTTAAATCACCTGTATATTAAACTTGTAACCGAATTCAATAACACTTAGATCAAGTTATTTTATTAGACGTTGCACTTGGCTATTTTTCACAATTAATTCTCTTACTTGCAGCTTGAAACCTGCTCAAAAAAATCACTTAAACTTGAAAAGGTAAGTACATAACACCAGCACTTCTTTATAACACTGTACTGAACACTTAAAGAGTCCTTTTTTAGCAAATGGCAAGAATAAGTCCACTTCAAGCACCTTAATTTGAACTTGGCTGTGCTTATCTTCTTGTCGGCCTTAACTTGACAATGCCTTTAAACTCTGTGCATGTGCATGTCACTAGCTTCTTGGTTACCAGATTATACAATGCTTGTAGAATCCAGAATGATGGAACTTGGAGTTAACTTGACGCTCACTTGACTGCTATTTCAACATGACATCATGACTTTGCGTAAACATACACGCCACTTTCAAGTCAAGTGGCGTGTTATTTATACGCATTTTGAGCTTTCCGCGTGTATGTCCACGCGCGTGTATGTGTACGCCGTTAAACGGCCGAGTGATTCCGCGTGTATGTGTACGCCGTTAAATGTCCGAGCGAAACGGAGGAAAATCTATATCTACATCTGGGGAGCAATATTTTTTTTCCTAGGATGGTAGGGGAACACTCATAAATGGTATTAACCCGAGTGATGGGTAGGTTTAGGGACGCGGTTGGGGTAGGTCATATATATTTATATACAGTAATGTAACGTAAATCAACGGCGTTGATAAACACGCTGAAAAGCGATTATGCGTGTTGATAACACGCCAAAAATGGAAATACGAATTGGCGTGTCATACATACGCCATTTCATGAGATCAGTCTAGCTATTTGGAAACGTTCCTTCTCCTACCCGTGAAGAGCAGATGAATTCTCACTGTAGCTCCCCCCAGTAATTTCACGAGCACAAGGATTCTCTGATGACAGGCTATTTATTGACTGGTTCACCATGAGGATAACCATCCAACTCAAGATGCCGTGAGAACTAAACATACAAAAATAAAGTTACAATAAAGAATATAAAAAGACAAATAAATCAAATAAATAAATGTTGTCTTTGTAAACTTTCCGAACAGAGTTAAATTCACTTTAACAGCAACTATAGTCTTTGTATAGATATCACTTTTTTTCCACACAGCAACACAATCCACATTAATCACATACAATATAAATGATAAACTTACTTCATTGGCTGCTTATTACCAAAGGAGAACTTAATCTTGCATCTTGTGATATCTTCTGTAACTTCAGATGAGTAAATTAACTTAAATACTCATTAGAAATGTGGAATACAGCTTCAACTCGCCATGCGGTGTAGACAACTTTCTTCCTGAGTCACTCTGTGCTTTTCATAATAAAAGTCTCCACTCAAACAGCTCTTTACAAAGCAGTTTCAAATTAAAAGTCTTTAGCAGAATAGTTAAATAAACATGAAATATTAACTGACTTCTCTGACAGTTACAGAAGGTAAATTACCAAGCATGTGGAAATGGGCAAGAATCCTTCCGTTTTCTAAGCCAGGGAAAGACTCAAGTGACCCAGGAATCTATAGGCCTATTGCACTCACTTCACATTTTGGAAAATTAATGGAAAAAATTGTTGGGCATTTGAATTATTTTATAGAATACATAAATCCACTTAAAGGGTATCAAACTGGATTTAGGAGATGCAAGTCAACAACTGATGCTCTAGTTAAAGTATGCAATGAAATTGAAAAGTCTTTAATAATGAAAGAAGTAATGGCGGCAGTTTTCCTGGATATTGAGAAAGCCTATGATACTATGTGGAGAGAAGGTTTGTTGATTAAATTAGGAAAATTGGGAATTAATGGGAAAATGTATAATTACATAATTGACTTTCTCTCTCAACGTTCCATCAGGGTCAAAGTGGGTGATGCAGTGTCTGATGAGTTTATTGTTGAAAATGGAATTCCTCAGGGGAGTGTTATCAGTCCTATCTTGTTCAACATAATAATTAATGACATATATGAAAAAATGGGAGATAGTAACGAAGGTCTATTATATGCTGATGATGCTGTCATTTGGAGAAGAGGACGTCACATTTCATTATGTTAATGATAAGATTCAAAAGGACATTCATGTACTTGAACAGTGGGGAATTGACTGGGGTTTTAAATGTTCTATCTCAAAGTCACAGGTTGTTTATTTTACTAGGAAAATAGTCCCTGAAAATTATAAAATTATGCTTTATAATCAGCAACTTGAAAGAAGTGAAAAATGTAAGTACCTAGGAATATGGTTAGATGCCAAACTTACATGGAAATATCACTTTGAATATATTGAAACAAAGTGTAAAAAGGTAATTAACCTTATGAGAATGGTCACTGGGCATAATTGGGGAGCTGACAGGCAGTCTCTGATTAACATAAAGCATTGATAAGATCAACTATTGATTATGGCTGTATAATGTATAGCTCAGCATGTAAAACATCCCTCAAGAAAATTGAAAGAATGCAGTTTAAGGCTTTGAGGATTGCCCTTGGTGCTTTTAAAACAACTCCTACAAGTGCTTTATTAGTTGAATCTAAGGAAACCCCTATTAATTTAAGGTATGAGAAATTGTCACTAACTTATTGGGTAAGGTTAAAAGGAAGTTTCAACAATCCAGCTCTGTCAGTGCTTAGTGATTGTTGGGAATATTTTAAAAAGTCCAGTGGGTTTGGTTGGAATATTGACAATTTAGTGAATCATTATGGATTAAAAGAGTTGAAGTATGGCCCAGCATTAGCTTTAAGTTGTGTTCCTCCATGGCTGCTTCCTGTTCCAGTGGTAAATATTGATTTATTAGCGGGAAAAGGTGAGCATCACACTAAGCAAAGTTTTACTGAAGCCTGCTTAAGTTATTTAAATACTTAATATTATGAATATTTGAAAATATTTACAGATGGTTCTAAAGAACCCAAAGGTCATTGTGGTATTGGTATTTATATTCCAGAATTTGAAAAAAGATATGGGTATAGAGTGAGTGACCATTTATCAGTATATTCAATAGAGATGACTGCAATAATAACTGCCCTTAGGTGGGTTGAAGAGACTAAACCTCTTAGATCAGTTATTTGTACTGACTCTGTATTACAAAGTTTTATAACAGATAATGCAATACGTGAAGATTTGGTATTAGAGGTAAAGCATCTTATAAGCCTTGGACTAGCGGTGCAGTTCTGTTTGATTCCAGGCCATTATGGAATTGATGACAATGAAATTGCTGATAAGTTAGCTAAAAAAGCACTGGAATTAGACCAAGTAGAAATTCACATTCCATTGGGTAAAGGAGATGCTAAAGCTTTAATTAAATCACAAATTATGCTAAGGTGGCCAGATGAATGGGAGTCAGAGAGAATGCCAGACACTATCATAGGAACCAGAACTGTGTTGGAGGGAAAAGAATCACCTCATTGGGTCTTAGGCACGAAGAAGGTATTATAACCAGATTGAGGTTGGTTATGATTTAATGTGTCATTTGCCAACGTCCTTCTTACACACTCCTGTGTAGTAGTCCAGTGGGTGGCGGTAAATATCGTGAAGATATGATCCGCCATTAATCAGAAGAAGAAGAAGACAGACTTGACTAGTAATTTGACACGCGATTGTAAAAGATTTTTGTACAGTGTTTGTCGTGCTTCACTGACAAGCTGCGCATAAAAAAATTATTTGCAAATAATAGATAAATCGCACAGCCCTACTGTTGATATTTGAAATCACCAAAACAAACACGCCCCTACCCAAAAGGATCACAGCCCATCTTGATAGCCCCACCCCCAAAATCACAAAAATGCTATGCAGCAAAGGCTCCTCCCCCTCATGAATGGACACGCCCCTTACTGCTGATTGGCTACAAGTGTGTTTTGGTGTTCGGTCCAATACACCTTAGGCCAAACAGCTTTTCTCAGAAATCGCTTACTGCACCTTTAAGTCACAAGGTTAAAATAATCTAGAAAGAGACATAACTACTGAACAATTAGAGCACATGTGTAAAAGTTGGCACAGATAAACAAAAATAATAATAATAATTACCTAATATTTCAGTGTAAAACGGATCCATAAACCACGGAATAAATAGAGTTACAGTCGAATACATGATGTAGTTGAGCATGTTTTCCACTCTCTCTAGGAAGCTCATATATTACATATACATACATATACATAGTATTTAAAGCAGGGATCAGCAACTCCGGTCCTGGAGGGCCACTGTCCTGCAGAGTTTAGCTTCAGCCCTGATAAAAACTCACCTGCCTGTATCTATCTAGTAATCCTGAAAACACTGATTGCCTTGTTCAGGTGTGTTTAATTAGGGTTGGAGCTAAACTCTGCAGGACAGTGGCCCTCCAGGACCGGAGTTGCTGATCCCTGATTTAAAGGTTGTGTAGGTAGGATTTTTCTAAAACAAAACATTCCAAATTTGTTTAAACTGTCTTTATATACCAATACATAATTAAAATGTAAGTACTCTGAAAAAGAGAGTATAAAAATCGAGTGACTGTAGACCTTTTAATTTGCAATAAACACAGCTCATTATTTCCATTCACTCCACCCCCTCCCTTCTGAGCTCCTTCCAAAGCCACGCCCCCAAAACACATGAACACGCGACGCCAAACGCTCAGGCTCAGCTGGAAGACGGCGCATTTATTTACCTGAGACGAGTGGAGAGGAAGGAGCGCAGTGCATGCAGTGACATCATGTCAGAATCACATGTAATAAAATACCTAACTTTATCACTATGAATATAAACAAATAAGATTTATTTTAGTACTCACTATCAAGCTAGCATATCGATACTGGTAAAGTTTGATTCGGTAACGAGCTATATTTATAGGTAACGAGCTATATTTATAAGGCAAAGCTAAAAACAGGTTGCATTGATACACGTTTTTCCATTACCATCAGTTACACTGTGATGAAGGTGAATTTCGTGTAAGATTCATAACATATACAGTGTTTTGCATGTAAGAGTTTCCATGATGAAAACATTGTTGACTCTAATGAAGACTAACGTACACTCCGGAGACAAGTAGCTGCTACCGCATCGTCGGTTCGAGGACAGGTCCGGGGTCGAGAGCGAAGCAGAGGAGGTCGTTCAAGAGTGCGGGCATACAGGGTCCGAGGAAGTAGTTTTTGCCTTGTTTGCCTTCGCTGACTGCATATGCAGGTGCTTTGAATTTTGAATGCTCTTTCTCTGCCATCATTTTACTCTTCGTAGGTTCCGCGCCTCTCAAATCAAACGGGTGCGCGCGCATATGGGCAGATCTAGCGACAGGGGTGGTAGCCATTGGTTGCGAGAGTGAGTGACAGTTGCCCAAACCAATCAATTGTTTCGTCCCGAATGGAAATAATGAGCTGTGTTTATTGCAGATTAAAAGGTCTACAGTCACTCGATTTTTATTCTCTCTTTTTCAGAGCACTTACATTTTAATTATGTATTGGTATATAAAGACAGTTTAAACAAATTTGAAAAAAAGTTTTTTACAAAAATCCTACCTACCCTACCTTTAAAGGGAGAGAGGGTTTTATTAAAAACAAATTGTAACATTAGACGTTAAATTTTTATGTTAATTCCACTATTGTATAGAATTGCTCTATACTGTATTTAAAGCAGTAACTGGAATTAAAGCTGCAGTCCTTTTTTGTGTTAAAAAATTACAAAATGTATAATAATCGAGTACATCATGAATCCAATTTCCAAACCATGTTTTTGTCTTATCCTGAATCACTACCTAGGCCTATAACAAGTGTTTATATTATGACTATTTTAGACCGATTCGGGTCGAACCGTTTGAGCGACAAAAGTTACGGACTGCAGCTTTAAATTACAGAAAAATTAAGAGTAATCCCTTACTTTACTATTTCAAGGGAAAAGTAATTAGATCACAGTAATTAATTACTGAGTTACACCCAACACTGTATGACACACAGACATGTTTATGTAGTATATGTAGTTACATCAATGTTTTTAAAATGTAAAATATCTGCCAATATTTGAGGATATTGGTTTGTAGGCATTCGATCTCAACCACCACACTGTGACACTCGGTTCTTCTGTATATCTCTGCATTTGAATTTCTTTCTGGCCAGAAAATACCACATATTTTCCTCAGGCGAGAGTTTTGGAAGACATCCAGCTTTCAGTTTCAATTAGTGTGGTCAACTAGTCTACACTGATACATATTTCAGGCTAATGTTAAATCGGTTAAAGACTGTGTGTTGCTGTAGTTTGTTTCTTTTTTATGTTCTTAATCTTGTATGTTAGTCAAGGGCAATGACGTCTTAATGTGTTCCACGGTTTCACTAATCCCATGGTAACTTAGGGCCTCAATAATTTTTAATGATTTTTATTTTATGATTTTCAGATATCAGAGACTGAAAGAGGATTGTCAGCTCACTGCACAATGGGTCAGTGGACTAGCAGTGTAAGCAAATAACTTAATGTTTTTTTGAGTTGTGATTGTGCTCACTGGCCATGTGCTCTTATTTTTTGTCATGTTGGATGTGAGCACATGGATGTTATGTTTGTTTCTTTGTGCCATGTGCTCTCCCTTTTTGATTATTGGTTCATTCGCCCCCGCCTGCTCCCTATTTATTCTCCTTGTGTTTTCATTTCTGTGCCAGATCGTCATCTAATGTTCTTGCGTGCCTTGCTTGAGTGAACAGTTAATGCACTTTAACTTTACTCAGTGGCTCTGTTTTGACCTAACTTGTTTAACATAGATTTGCATTGGATTATTGTGTACCATGTTGCTATAAAAAAGAGAAAGAAAATATATTCCATTCTTTGTTATCAACATCATGACATGCATTAGACCAAGGTTTCCCAAAGTTTGTGAAGGAACTGCAGGGGGTTTGTGATTTGATGAAAAGCTAATAAATAATTATTATATAATAAATAGTTGTATACATTTATTTACAGCATTAGTTATTTTGAGAAAAATCTTCATGCATTACCTGATATATTCAAATGAATCTATATTGAATCGAATCGTGAAATTTGTGCCAATAACCAAAATCACAGTACAAGTCATTGTATAGCATGTAACTGTCACGGGTGGTTGCAGGAAGACAGAGCAAGATGAAGGTATCTTTTCAACACAAAGGTTTAATGATCAAAATACAAGACACACTATTTACAACAGAGATCGGACGAAGCCTGACTGAACAGATGGAACTTAAATATAAACACAATTATAAAGATAACGATGATTGACTAAACACAGGTGATAAAGCTGAACTGATAATGACAGTGAAGATGATGACAGGCTGACAAGTCCAAATGAACACAAACTAAACCAAACACCACTGTGACAGTAACATGTTGTCAGTAAACCGAATAAAACTTTGTTCAGTAATCACATTTTTGACAATACACTTCTTGTGAAGCAGGACAGCCCTGACTTAAAATCTCATGAGTACTTCAAGTAAATATTTTAGGTTATAGCGGTTCGGCTTACAAAAAAGTTTGGATTCCCTGAATTACTTGAGCTAACGTTAATAAACATGAAACCAGCAATGAATGAATATTATATGGCTAGAGTCTTCCCAGTTTTACATATTTTTGTCCAGACTTCCAGAATCAATTAGTGCAGGTTACTACTGGATATGATGCAGACATAATATTTAAGATAATTTGTTTAGTAACACATTATCACAGTTGTTTAGTAACTTACAATTATATATAGTCTCATATATGTAGTCTAGTTGATTGAGAGGTGCTTTTGTCACAAAATTCAGAAGCATGGATTGCATTTATGACATTTAAATAGTCATTCCATATTGTGAAAATATTCAAAGCTAAATGATATGGACACACAGTAGGATTTAAGAAGAAGAAAAAAAAGGGAGAATCAATAAATTGACTGCCATTGTGTGAATAATATGTAATCCATTAAAAAGCAACTGTAATCTGATTATGAGGATTTTAAACCATAGTTTAATGTAATTACAGGTACTCTATTTTTTAAATCAGATGTCATAAATAATAATAAAAAAAATACTCTAGTATTTCCATGCCGATTTTCCTATGTATAAATGTTTTACTTTCCATGAACAATCACATGTATTTGTTTCATTAAGTGCATTTGCAATATACACAAAATGCACACTGGCCGTCGCACACACGTTAGGACACACATACCACATCTCTGTAGAGAAGTATTGAGGACAAGGCTACTATGCATTCACTCTTTTTTATTCTTTTGTGCTTTGCCATCAGGACGAGTCTTTCTGAAACATTTACGGAAAAAGAAACTGCACGTTTTAATAAAGAGGAATGTGATCAGTGCAACAATTGAGAGTAAAAAGGCCACTACGTCCAGGCAGTGGTACTGATACCAGCTCAGTTCATGTGCCTGAACTCGTAGATGTTTAGCTCCTTTATTCCGCATCACAAATTCGATCCAGTAAACTGCCTGGTCCAGAGGCTTCATCGGCTGATCATGGTGGATTCTGGACAGTCTCATGATGCTTTCTTTGTATCTGATTAGAGAAGAAAAAGAAGCGCTGCTGAAAAAGTTTCTAAATATATTGACAAGCTTTGAACTACAGTGTTTTTCTATGACATCAGGTTTAAAGTGAAAAGCGGCCATTTTATTTCATTTCAAATTTATGAAAGACTTAACTCACAAGGGATTATTTAATACAGTCTTGAGAGCTTCTGCCAGGTCTTTGGACTCCATTGCATTGATATCGAGGACAACAGCAGCTCCTTTGGTCTTCATGTGCATCAGGTTGTCAGGCTGGTCAGCAAACAGTGGCAAGCCCACCATTGGGACGCCATGATAAATAGCCTCATACAGTCCATTTGTCCCGCCATGGGTAATGAAGGCCTTCGTTTTTGGATGTCCTATCAGATAAAATGAAGTCAGTATCTATTTGACACCAGTTATTGTTCTTTGTGTATAATGAGCACACATGACAACACTTTCCTTACCAAGCAAATCATTCTGTGGGATCCAGTCGTAGAGCTTTGTATTGGGGGCGAGAGTTTCTGGTGTTTTTCCACTGTAACGCCAAATAACCTGTGCAAATACACATATGGAGAACGTACTCTGTTACTAACGTAACCTCTGTACACTGAGATAACTGGAACGAGTACTGGATAGCAAGACGCAATGTGGAAAACTCCTTTTCCTCCGATTACTGAAGATTATAGAATAACGCAGTGGAGCTGCACGAACCTATGGGGAGAAAGCCCGCCAGAGCCCGCCAAAATGGGCGGGGCTCTCCCTCTATATTAGCGGGCAATCTGCCATAGGGATCTGCCATCATTTTAATTCGACTGAAGCGACGAACGCCGAGTCATGCAGCGTGAAAAAGTACGGCCGGTGACGCGGTACTCAGGGAACCAAGGTTATGTTAGTAACCGAGTAAGTTCCCTTTCGATACGGTTCACTCATACTGCGTCACTAGACTCAATGGGAACCCAGTGCAATCTTGCCATGCTTAGAACTGCGGAACGACAATCGTTCTGGGACCCTGGCCCAGAGCGCAAGAATAAGGGCCCAAGGGTGCCAAGTTTAATATAGGGCGATATAAAGCCCAACAGCAAGGGACTCAGACTACATGTCGGAGTCGCATGGAGGGTTCTAGCGGGTTGAGCTCACGTAGAGGTCAATGCCCAGCTTACACAGACAGGACCTGTGCTTGTAGTGCAGGGACATCCAGGTTAGAGAATCTGGTGAATGTGGATGGCGAGGACCAGCCGGCCACCACACAAATGTCACCAATGGATACTCTGTTGGACCATGCCCAGGGTGAGGCCATGGCTCTGGTGGAGTGTGCTTTAACTCCGATGGGGCACTGTGTAGGCCCATTGAAGCGTAGGCCTGTGCAATTGCGTCCACTATCCAGTGGAACAGTCTTTGCTTCGTGACCGGATGCCTTTTACCGGATGCCTTTTACTGCGGCCACCGAAGCACACAAAGAGCTGCTCTGACTGCCTGAACAGGGCAGAGTGCTCGATATATACTCGTAAGGCCGAACAGGGCAGAGTAAATAAGACTCCTGTTCACTCTCAGATGGGGGAAAAGCAAAGAGAGTGATAACCTGTGAGTCTAAAGGACCTTCAGCACATAGCCGTGTCTTTGTCTGAGGATGACCTTACAGTTGTTAGGCCCAAACTCAAGGCAAGAAGCACTCACAGAGAGTGCTTGTAGGTCACCCACTCGCTTGACCAATGCGAAGGCTAGCAGGAGAGCGGTCTTTAGCGAAAGGGGCCGTAATTCGGCCAGCTGGAGTGACTCGAAGGGAGGGTCTTTGAGGGTCCTGAGGACCGTAGACAGGTCCCATGTAGGAACTGTGAGGGGGCGGGATGGGTTTAGCCTCCAAGACCCCTTCACAAAACGTTGTTCTTGCCTACGGACTGTCCAGCCACAGGAGCCTGGAAAGCTGCTATAGCGGCCACATAGACTTTGAGCATGGAAGGGGTGCGACCCTTATCTAGCAGCTCCTGGAGGAACGACGGTACAGATTAAATGTCACAGGATTGTCGGTCTTCACTCTTAACTGCGCACCAGCTGGAGAAGACAGACCATTTAAGGGATAGAGGTGTCTTGTGGACAGGGTCCAGCCTCAGAAATATTGTTCAGGACTCTCGAGTATATATCCACACTTTCGAGGACACGTTTCCGCGGGACAGCATGTCTGCCCCTTGGTTCAATCTGGCATGTGAGCTATCAGCAAGCGCAGGTTGGGTTGTGCCCATAAGAGGAAGCGTCTCACCAGTTTGTACAGAGGTCTCGATCTGAGTCTACCTTGGTAGTTTATGTAGGACACCACTGCCATGTTGTCATGATGCCATTTCAGATCTGGCAGGAAGTTTCTGCGCTCAACCAGTAGCCTGAAGTCGGCCTGCCCTCACACAGAGCTCCCCAACCCGTGTTGGAAGCGTCTGTTGAGACTACCTTCCTGCTGGAGACCATTACAAGATATATGCCTGATTGGAACCAACGAGGGTCCTTCTAAAGGGTCAGGGCCTTGATGCAGCCATGATCCACCCTGATGCAGACAAGCATGGGCTGGAACTCTGGGTATCAGACAGTATTGTTGGGGTCGCATGTGAAGCATGTGAAGAAGTACTGGTGACGTGGAGGCAATGAGGCCCAGCATCCTCTGAAACTTGCTGGGGGGTGGGGGGTGGGGTGGGTCAAGGTGAGAACCCAACATGAAAGATGCCACGAGCCGATCCTGACTCCCAGGCTTTCCAAATGGCCGAGGAGCACAGATCTGTGAGTGTCTAGATCTGGGCTAGAATGAGCCAGTCGGCAAGGTAATTCAGGTCGTGCACTCCCTTCTGTCTTAGAGGGGAGAGGGCCTTGCACTTCGTGAAAGTGCATGGAGCAAGAGACAGTACGAATGGAAGGACTGCATACTGATAAGCCACCGCCTCGAACGCTCAAGAACGGTCTGTGATGGGGGGATATCTGGATATGAAAGTATGTGTCTTTCAGATCCACTGAGAAAAAACAATCCCCTGAGCACACTTGCGAGAGGATTTGTTTCAATGTTTTCAAACATATTGAGTGGCCGTTTCATAAGGGCGCCGTTCAGATGTCTGAGGTCGAGGATGGGCCTGAGGCCGCCGTCCTTCTTTGGAACGAGGAAAGAGCGTCTGTAAAAGCCTGACCCGCTGTAGGTCGGAGGAACTGTTTCTACAGCTCCTTCCGTTAGCAAATTCATCACTTCGGTGCGGAGGACATGGGCCACGTTGCTCCTTACAAAGTGGTGACAACACCCCTGAAGCGGAGAGGCCTGCAAGCAAATTGCTGCGTGTTCAATACCTATCTTGACACTCCAGGGATGGCTTTCCAAGTCTCGGCCCGGGTAGCAAGGGGGACAGGCCGCAGCAAGACTTAGCCTGCTCCTCTTCCTTCCTGAAGGATCAGGATGGCTTCTGAGGCGCAGGACCCAGCGTTATCTTAGGCCGGGGACCTAGGGGTAGCTCAATGAGAGCAGTTCATCTCAGTGAGCCTGGCTTCTGCGTGGGATTAAATTTATTATTGCTATAAAGAGACAAAAAAAAGTTACACACCTTTTGTGGGATCTGACCAAGAGCAGAAGCAATAGTGTTTGCTCTTTCCATTGTCAGGTTGTTGATCATGGAACCCAATGAGAAAACAACAATGCCATGATCTCCTGAGCTCTGAACAAACTTCTCCAGTTCCTAAAAGACACACAAATGACCACATACTTTAACTCAAAAACAGAAAACAAGACTTGAACCACCATATACACCATTGAAACTACTTAACAGTAAACATATGTACATAGGAAATAGCAATCACAGGGAAAAGAACCCACAAAAAAACAAAATACACTCTAACACACTCTAAAAATTGATATTTCTACCAAGGGTCAAGGTTCGGATGGTTTGCATGACCCAGTTTGTTCCTAATGGTAGATGACATAATTGCACCAACTGGGTTCAAAAAGCACCCCCCCCCCCACAGACTGTCATTCTAAAGTTGCCGTGTATTACTGAAAGCATCAATATTGTATTGTACTGTAAAATATGTCATTACTTATATTCTTCCTCATCTGTTTTAAAGTTTGGAACCATGCAAATTCTTTTGGTGCCATCAGTCAGACCACAGGGCCAAAATAATTAACCGAACAGTATTGACAGATCAGGTGTTTGGCTCAAAAAATATTCTTGTGGCGAGTTACAAAAGTAATGTAAAAATTAAGTAATTTTTTTGCCTTGATATGCAATTTCTCCCTTTACCCAGCTTTTTATTAGTGACCTAAATGTGTTCCATGCAGTTTACAAAATGGGATGACATTGCAAATCCATAGTTTCTTTTAAGGTCAACCGAGCCAAATCCCTCTCCAAAGTTACAATGTTACTTGATCTATTCAAGTGAGGATTCCTTAATTTACAAATGATGCTTGTTTTAATACAAATTAAATTAAAATTTTAAGGCATCAAAAATATTTCAGTAGAGCAGATATTACAAAATAATATATGGCAAAGTCATTACCTTTGACAGAGGTTTGGCGGGTTTGCAGTGCAGTCCTCCAACAAATTTAAAATTAGGCAGGAGTGGGCGTGGATACTCAAAATCCCAGTAAGTTCTAATCAACCAGATGTCAGCTTTCCCCATGGTCTCACACATTGTTGTAGGTTTGCCTGTGACACAAGAAATATTACTACTCAGTTGATGTACATAGGTCAAGTAACAAGTTTAAACAGTATCCGGAAGACTAGCTTACTGCACAATTAAAGCATAAAAGTCGGCCCAGATCAAACAAACAATAGTTACCCCTTATTTCAGTGTAAAGCCGGTCAAAAGTAAACCTCATGTTCAGTTCAAATATGGTTGTATACATGATGTAGAGGAGCATGTTTTCCACTCTCTCTAAGAAGCTCATATGGTCAGTGAGGTGACCCTGCACAGCGACCGCAGGAACATAGGATGGTGGTGTGGGGATCTGACCGCAAAAATGCTCGAAATTATATGCGAACGTTGAGCGTAGTGAGAGGACGTGCGGGAGTTTCAGCGTCTCTGCCATCAAGTCAGTGCATGACATCATTGGATCAGATAAAAGCACATCATAATGAGATTCCCGAAGCGCGTGCATAAGATCCTCATTGTGGAACATGCCCTTGCATGTATCAGCAGCAAGCACCATGAAGTTTGACATCACTCGTCTGATCATGGAGAGTTTCTCGTATGTGGTGGCTGTGTCGGTCATCCAGAGATGAATAAAGTCCATCCATACGGCATTGGCGTCGTCTTTCACCATGTTGACTTTAAACACATTGTAGTTGAACCGCTCCTTCCGTGTGTACTGTACAGTAGGAGATGAAGAACTGACCAGAACCGTCACGCTATGGTTCTTATCAACTAACGCGTCTACGATTGAACGCATGTTGTGCCAGTGGCTGAACTCGCCTGGCAACACCAAAACCCTGCCAGCCTCTACTCCACACAGCAGTGCGAACACAAGCAAAGTCCCAGAAACCATGGTCTGTGTGACCATGTCTGAAGTGTTTGTGTGCTTTCGGAAAAGTGCAGTGTAATCTATGGAACAGTGACCCAAATGCAGGATTTGCACAACAGGATTTGGACAAAGGTCGTGTTGCATTATGGAGGGTATAGGTGCACTTTGTCATTTTGCCAAAAGATAATATCTTGCACTTTCACTCAATTCCAGTTCTAAATGGTTTATTTTGCAATACTGCAATGAATATGCAAATGTTGTGAACAACACTTTTATAACTGTATAGCATCATGCTTTTACCTATTTTCACAAAACAACTTTTAACACACTTTAAAATAATTGTACTTTAGAAAAATATACTTGAAATTAAAATTCTGTTTATTTTTTAAAAGTGTATTAATTTGCCCTTTATTAAAAATATATTTTAGGTATATTTTAACTGTGTGCTGGAAATGATCATTTTAACAATGCATTGGAAGTATACTTTCAAAATACATTATAGTATACAATAGTATTTTGTACAAAGTATAGAATAAATAACTGAAATAGTATAAAATACATTTCAGAGAAGGTTTTTCTCAATCTTTTACACTGGCCAAATAGTATTTTTAATTGCTTTATATTTTTAATGGAAACAGATAGGCCTTATTGTGCATTATTGATCATTATTTGCATGAAAATATTTCCTCAGACCATGAGTTCTGCTATTATCATGCGCTAAGCAATCCTCGCTGTAGTTAAAACATTAAAACACAGCATGTCACAGGAAAAATGTTCAACAGCATCATATAAAAAATGTTGTAACTTCTCTGTAATGTTTTCATGCATTTTAAGTGCTTAACCCTCTACTGCATAGAGTTGCCCCCAGGAAACAGAAAGTTTTCTTAAGCCCTATGTTCAGTACATTTTTCTTTAAATGATTGCAACCAATTAGAATGTTTGAAAAAGTATCAAAGAACAGTCCAATAAGGTTTGGGAGTCACTATCAATCACCATTTGAAGGCGGGACGTCCTTTTCTGACACATGGTCACAGGAGCACATGGTATGAGATGAAAGCAAGATTATTTGCTTTAGTAATCTTATTTAAAATGACATGAACTGTACATAAAAAATGTGTGTGTGTATGAAGGTGCAGAGAAGTCTTTTGGCAGGTTTTGTGAAGGTTTTTTTATTTTGCATGTTCACAAATTCAGAAATAAGGGGTACTTTTCAAGGATGTCTTGGACAATACCTCACAATGGCAAATAATGTGTTACAAGTAGGGAAGATGTAGGTTTCCTGGGTGCACAGGAACACCTAATGTCACCAAAGTGACACCAATGTGCAGCATCCACCTGGATGATGCGAAGGCAGCCATATTGCGCCAGAACACCCACCACACACCAGCTTACTGGTGGAGAGGAGACAGAGTAATAGATGGCTCGCAGTCTCTGCTCTAATTCATCCCAAATTTTCTCTCAGGTTGAGGTCAGGACTTGAGCGCAGTCATGTTAGAACAGAAAGGGTCATCTAACAAACTGTTCCCACAAAATTGTCTTGGTAGGCTAAAGCATTAGGATTTCCTTTCACTGGACCTAAGGGGCAAAGCCCAACCCCTGAAAAACAACCCCACACCATAATCCCCCCTCCACCAAACAACCCCACACCATAATCCCCCCTCTACAAGACTTTACACTTGGCACAATGCAGTCAGGCAAGTACCGTTTTTCTGGCCATCGCCAAACCCAGACTCGTCCATTGGATTGCCAGTCAGAGAAGCGTGATTGGTCACTCCAGAGTCCAGTGGCGGCGTGCTTTACAACACTGCATCCCACGCTTTGCATTGCACTTGGTGATGTAAGGCTTGGAAGGAGCTGCTCAGCCATGGAAACCCATTCCATGAAGCCATTTCCATTTTGTCAATATACAGTAGTGTATATGGGGATGATTAGGATACATGAAGTACATGATATGACATGACGCACTACATGATACAAACCTATGTCTGTATCAAATCAAATATATTGATGTGTTTCAAGTGTTTTTTCCCTTTTTACTTAAATTATTTTTTTATTTTTTTATTTTTTTTATTGCTCTCTGAGAATTGTATAATGATAATTTTCTCTATGATTCTTCACCATTGTTGCGCAACGTTGCCCTCAGGCAACAAAAACATATTTTGGGGTTGGGGGTTGGGGGAGGGACATTTTTCAATAAATCAATAAAATGTTCCCAAAACAGCCAAGAAATGATGTGGAATAATTTGTATCATGTGCCATCAAAATGCATGCAGTAGAGGGTTAACTCCATTAATGATAACGGCATATTTAATCTAAATGAGTTTATCAGATGTAAAACATAGTTTAAATCATTCTTTTATTTATTTAAACTGTTATTGTGAACATGCACTGTATTTATGATTAGGACTCATAATGAAGATTTAAAGTGGTTTTCCTTCATCTGCCGTCAGTCCCTCAGACGCCATCGGTGTCGCCAAACTGCTCCGTCTCCAAAATGTTCGTAGGCCTATGTGTTATTCAACGGGACTTGAGACCAACTAAACAATTTAATTACACTTCAAATATCTTTTTTCCGAAGGTGGTTTCTGTCATTTACTGTATATTTTATCACGCTGTTTTAAAAAAAAAAAAAGTTTGTTTTTAGTTAGTAACGCGATGCTATAAAAACGGATGTGTGACATCATAAATGACAGCTGTGACTGACAGGTTCTCTGAGCGAAGTAGTCACTGAAGCACCAACAGAGATCTTCGGAGAACTGAGGAGATTGGAGATTTAAATTTAATATCTAAATTTCTATAATTAATTATTTCACACCGAGAGTGAGGGCGGGGCCTTGATTTCGCGGCTTTACTTCCTGCTCACTACTGTGCAGGTCTGGTCCCGAAATCACTACTTGAGACTCAAGTCCCAAGATGTCAGCGCCATATCGGGACACTGGTGGCTTCAGGGGGCCAATGTTTCGGAAAAAATTTAAGCTTTCCCGGGCGCCGCCATTGATTAGCAGCATAGATTATGCTGTTAGCATTCCATTGACTCCCATTCATTTTGGCGTCACTTTGACAGCAAATAACTTTACATCTGAGGCGTTTAAAGACTCCATTTGTCCATTATTTATTTCTGAAGAAACACGAAAATGTATAAAAGGCTTCATTACCTTGTATCTTACGTTATGGCCCTGTAGAAGCAGTTTTTGTAAAAATAGGCTAACAATTGCGTCATAACCACGCGACTCTCTGTAGAAAGATTACCGTATGGACAGGAGGAGAAGCTCGCGGGCAATTGGGGGGACGTGGAGGCAAAATGACAAAATAATTAATCAGAATACCTAGCAAAAGTTGCTCCTGCTCCTCATGGACAGCTCCTACTCACACTCTCCGTCTCTGCAAGTTTCGGAAGGGAATGATTCAGATTTCTTTTGGCACAGCTACTAGAAGACAGACGGGCTGCTCATGTCACATCTACGTCGTCAAGCTCAGTTTGAGTCTGCGCAGTCGCTCAGCCATCAGGAAGTGAGAGCTTCTAATTTACTTCACTTTTCTCCGTTGAATCCAATTGGGTCACTGTGTCCATTTCTTTTACTGTCTATGGGCGGCTTCCCTTCTCACCAATGGAAGAGAGCGAAGGGTCGTTGTCCATCTTTTTTTACAGTCTATGGTTCGTACGCATGGATCAGAGTTTGCGTGCAGGTGCGGAAATTTTCCCAAATCACAACTTATGCATCAGAAGTGGCGTACGCCTCTTTCAGGGCCTCTTTTGTGCGTACACATGACAGTTATAAATTCGGCACGCATGTGATTCGCGTATTAACTGCTAAATTTAACCATCATAGAGTGAAAGTTTGTTCGCTGCCTTTGATATCTCACAATTCTGTGCTTTCCATTCTGTGACAGTTGAGCTAAAAAATAAAGACGCCGTCTGAAAGAGAGAGAAAGAGAGAGAGAGAGAGAGAGAGAGAGAGAGAGAGAGAGAGAGAGAGAGAGAGAGAGAGAGAGAGAGAGAGAGAGGCGCGTTTCAGACATGCTTGAACACAGAATTGAATCCTCTTTCGCGTTTACTTGCGCTTGAACGGACACACACACATAATTATGTAAAAATTCCGGCAAGTATTCTCTCAGTTATGTCATTAGTGAACAGTTGAGAAAGAACCGGATGTGTGTCAGTGTATTCGGTTCGTGCATTCTGTCTTAAAGTGACAGCAGCCTAATATTCCTGCTGTTGTCTGTGTCATTAATGTTAATAATAATAAAAAAAACATCATTACCATCATCCACCATGTTCAAAAGAAAAGAAGATTTCAACTAGTAAAAACTATATATCTGTAATTTTTCACTATATAGTATCACCATAGGCTGCCATTCAAATTCAATTGTTGATATATAGAATTGAATTCTTACCAGTTGAAATTCCAAATTCTCAAATCAGAAATACAATTATTTCTGATATAAATAAGTATATGGTTCCTATACCACGTATTACAACGTAATTACTGATATGAAAAATTATATTTAAGAAATGCATAGCTGATATGTTTCAACTAAGAAATAAATTATTGATATCAAACAACTGAATTTGAATGGCAGAGTGAAGAAATCCAAATTCTGATATCAAGAATTAGTATTTTAAACAGTGAAAATGTAATTCTTGATATCGACAATTCATATCCTGTGAATGTAAATGTCAAAACGCAAGTTGCAATACACAGACAGCAGCCTCTAGTGATAATGCTGGAAATTTAGATTTTCCCTCACAACTGCGAGTTTCCATCTCACTAAAAGTCCGAAGTGCGAGAAAAAGTCAGAATTGTGAGATTATTTTAAGTGTTGTAAGCTTCCATATTAAGCTTATTCTAGCTCAACTACACTTTCCACAATAGCCTATAAAGATGTTCATGAGAAGAAAAAAACATGCGTGAGTCCTTACCTAATATTTCACTGTAGTAATTATCCAAACTCATCGAGGCCATCCGAAACCCGACGGAATAAACAACATACATAATCATATTTTTCACTCTTTCCATGAAGCACATGTGATCTGTCATCACCGACGGAGGAACCGGTACATAAGAGGGCGGTGAAGGCATCTGTCCACACATCCTCTCCATGGAAAACCCGAGTGAAAACCGCAGAGAAAGAACGAGTGGCAGATCCAGAATCTCTGCCAGCAAGTCACTGCATATGAACATGGGATCATAAAAGAGAACATCAAACTTTAGATCCCTCAAGCGCGCGATCAGCGCGTCATTACGCAGCATGGAGTCGCACACGGTGCGCTGAAATTCGTTCACTTTCCCCATCAGGTCCACGATCTGGAGACCAATTGTGACCATGCTTGGTGTGGGGTACTGCATCCAGATGTTGATCAGCTGTTCGCTCACACTGTGCGCCTCGTGCGCCTTCAGAGGCACGTCAAACACCAGGAACGGAAACCTCTCCTGCGCTGTGAAGTTCACGGTCGGCGAGGCAGAGCTCACTAGAACTGTCACGCTGTGATTGCGGTTCAGAAGCTCTTCCAGAATGTTGCGCATGTTGTGCCAGTGGCTGTATTCTCCCGGCAACACGAGCACATTGCCACCGTGCGTAAAGCTCACGTCAGTCAATAGGAAGATTACGAAAAGTGTGCATGACTTTCCCAAACAGTGCATGGCAGAAACGCTCGTGAAGACGCTCAACCACTGTTTCCGCTTTGCATCTGGACTGGGAAGGTGAAGAAGAAGGTAGGCGTATCCAGGAAAGAAGTTTTAGGGCAAAGGGCGGGACAGCAGGACTTTGGAGGAAAGTGGCGTCACGTAGTCAGGAAAACCAAACCATCACTACATTCTCTTGTGAAAAAGAAGTGCGCTTAATTGTATTGAATGTGAACTTGTAGGCCTGCATTTAAACGTATTAAATAACTGTACTTGCCGACTATAATATTAATAAAATAAAAGGTTAAGTGTAGGCTACATAAAGAGAGAATGTACACTTTCACGACTCGTTGATATTTTTAAAAAGTGCACTTTGTAATAATGTCAAAAAGTTTTACTTTAAAGCATGAAAAAAAAGATGATTAAAACATGATTTAAAATGTACTTTAAAGTAGCCTACACTTATTTTGATGTGTCGACTAGCATAAAGTGACATTATGTAAAGTACTTGATTATCATTTTAACTGTATAGTGTTATTCAATATTACATTTAAAGTTAATATATTTTAAATGTATAATTGCAACTCATAATTACAATCGAAATCTGCAAATACAAATAAATTTGAATATGTGACAAGTTTCAATATAAATGAATAAAGTATATTTCAGTTTACCACAAATGCTTGTTGGTACCATACAAAGACAATAGAAGTAATTCGCCTATGAAATTATATGTAATGATATACTTAAGTCCTAAGTTTGTTAAAAAGCACTCTTAAGTTCAGCTTAGTGCATTTAATATAATTTTACACTAATACATTTACATTTAATTGCAAGTAACATGCAGAACTCTCAGAAATCACTACAGTCAGTTTGCACTTTAAGTACATTTCCATTATAATTACTAAATTACTAAAGTATGATAACATGTACTTTTTCATAAATATTATTAAATTAATAAACAAAATAACAATAAAAAAGAAAATAATAAGGATATAACCTGGAGGGACCTGAGCAGTTTGAGGATAGTGCCACCTACAGGTCATGAAAAAGAAAAGGAAAAGAAAAAAGCTATTTTTTGCCTATAACTTGGGAAAGTCCTAGTCGAGACCAGACAGAAGGTGTGTGTGGTGCAGGCTTTAGTGTGGAGCAGATGAGGGTAATTGCTGGCGGGTGTGTGCAGGTGAGAGTCAGAGAGGATGATGGGAACTGTAGTGTGACAGGTGAATCATGACAGCATCTTGATGACACATGGTGAAAATTAATGCTCTTGATAACTTTGAAAAAGAAAGAAGGCATCAAATGGAGGGAACGGCCCATATAATCCTCTGATAATGTATTGTAGTTTGCCGGATGTACTTCTCAGTGCACTTGAGGTTGAAATCACAGCATGGCAAAGTGCACATTATCAGTGGTTTTATGTTTCTTGTATTGTGTGTAAAGGTTGTGGCCATTCAGAATGACAATTAAGTTTTATAAAGAATAAGGGAAGCTATTCAAAGGGGTTTGGGACTCTACAACCTTCTAACTCATGTTGTTCTGTTGCTTATTAGGACTTTGACTAGTCTGTAGAATATAATACTGTTGAAAGTTCTTGCCAGAAATGCAAGTTTAATTGGTCATCCATAATTTGTTTAATTGTTCATGTTTTTTTATGTTTAAGACCATTTGTAAACACTTTGTATAATCCGGTTATATGCGCAAGTGTAACACGACACTGATTCAGAACACAGGAATTAAGAGGCTGGCTCAAAAAAGAAAAATCCCGTGTTTCACAACTTTTTATAAGGAAAATTGTGTTACAATAACTGATTACATAACGATTACAAAATATCATGTTTCTTCTTTTTATAAATAACCTTGGTTGATCAGAGTTTTGAACTGAAATGAAGAATTGTGTCACAATAACTGATTAGGTAACGATTACAAATTATCATGTTTTTTCTTTTTATAAATAACCTTGGTTGACTAAAGTTTTGAACTGAAATGAAGAATTGTGACACATAGTGTAGTTTTAGTTCCATGAGCTCATTTTAATTCCCTGTGTTTAATACCGGTTTTATATCCCTAATAGCCTGACTAAATATGAATCTTGTCACTGACTTTTTCCTCAGCTAGAATAAGGGAAGTCTTTCATCCATATTGTGACTTATGTCAGAGTGAAACTTTTTTTTTTTTTTAACAAGACTACATGTAACGCGGGACTTGATTTTGTCCATCGGGAATTGATTGGATCGTATTTGTTTGTTTGTGACAGAGGTTGTCCCATGGTGATTTGAACATATCTTGGTAGGCTATGTAACAAGAAATGTAGACATTTCATGGAATATATAGTTGCCCCTTATTACCCTCGACCTACACAGAACTGATGTAGGGCCTGTAAACAGCAATAAATGAGTGCCCTTTAACCAGTCAGAGAACATTTTCTGTCTGTCAATCATTTAGCATGTCGGTAAAGTGCAAGGATCACAAGTGTGTTTTCCTTCATGACACCACTGCCTCTCCACAGGGGCAAGCGCTCACAAAACCCATCAACATGTCTATCAATGAAATGAATTTTACCTGGGCAATTGAGGTGGAAATGTTCAATGGCTTTTTGTATGTCTGTGTCTAATTCGAAATAAACCTAAAACAATATCGTGGCACAAATTTAAGAGTTATGTAGCCTACTTGAAATGCATTTACATCTTTCACCCGTTTGGATTACATGTTTTTAACGTAAACTAAACTTAATGTGACACATGTTTGTCAGATTATTACTAACTATGTGCATCTATTTGATTTTATTTAAAAAAAATCAAATTGTCAAATTGTTTAGAATCAGCATTGTGAAAACAATTAAATTTACCCATTTAAAAAGAATGAAATATGGCTATAGCTGACAAACAAGCAACATTCAGATAAAATGAATGAGATTGAAACAAGTTAAATGTATTGATAAATATATAAATCCGGTGATTGAGTATTTAAAACACTTTTGTTTATTACTATACAATTACAGAAATCTTACCTGTTTCTTGTTTTATTTATTTATTTTACTGATAGGGAAATCTAACAAAAATGAAATAATGCTCATTTAAAAAAGCATTACTTTACTAACACAATAATATAAGAAAAGAGGAATCACTTGCAGAGCATTAAAAAGGAAGCACAGACTTATTACCTTGTTTTGTTTTGGTATCTGATTAGGTTTCAGTTTTAAAAGCAATACATAAAGGTACTTGGTTCCTAAATTTGCTTTTGTGAATATTCTCGATTTTTCATCAGATTCGGTTATATGTAAAAACTGTAATCCAAATGGGTGGAAATTTTACATGCAATTCAAATACATGAATCTCACACTGAGGCCTATTATCTGATGTACACCAGATAAAACATTAATGAAGAGGCAACTTATTGTATTTAGAAAAATAAAGCAATGCAGTCCTGCCACAGAAATGAAATGCACGCGTACTTACCCAGGATGTCTGTATAAAAGTGTTCCCACTTCGATTTAGTGACTAGATAAAACAAAAAATCCTGTCCGCCATAAAACAGCACATTTTTCAGTCTCTGCATGAAACTCATTTCATCTGTATACTCAGAGCCGATGCCAGGGACGTAGGATGGCGGAGCCGGCAGTTGTGCGCAGAGTCTCTCAAACGTGTTACCAAAGGAAAACCTGAGACTGAGAACTAAAGGTAAGTTCAACTTCTGGGCCAGCAGCTCTCCACACAGGAAGAGAGGGTCGGCCAGCAATGCGTCAAACTTCTCTTCTCTCCACTTCTCGATGAGGTCTTCTCTGGCAAAGACGTGAGTGCACACAGCCCGATTCTGCTCTGATCCAACGTCAATCATCTCCTTGACCTTCAGTGAAGCCTTGATGAAGTTGTCGTTCGGTAGATCATGAGTCCAGTATTTCAGCATCCTTTCCATGTTCTCCAGGATGTCCTGCTTTGTGTGAGGAACCTGTATTATCTCCACATTGTAGCCCTCGGATGGAGTGGTTTTGACAGACGGTGTGGCCGTGTGAGTGACCACTGTGATATTGTGTCCTCTTTCGATCAATGCGTCTATGATGACTTTTACATTGAGCCAGTGGCTGAATTCGGCAGGCCAGACGAGGATCTTCCCTCCTGACACACTGAGCAGGTTCAGGTTCAGAAGAACAAGCAAAAGGAAAAGACCAGTGCTCCTTCTGGGACTCATGACAGCAGTGAACAAACTGAGCGGTGCACAGTGAGCAGGAACAAGCATGTGGAGGAGGAGCTACTGACCGGCAGCATGGAGACGTTAGTTTTAAAGAAATAGTAAGTATAGATAGACTGAGAGATTATGTCCCTCTGTTAGCATCTATATTCTCAATGCCTTCATAACATCAGCTTGCTTGTATATTTGCTTATAAGTTCATTTTTCTTTCACTTTTTATATTTTTTTATTTTACTGGCAGGGAAATCTAGCAAATATTAAGTAATGCTCATTGAAAAACACCACTTTCACAATTATATAAGAAAAGAGGAATCACTTACAGAGCATTAAAAAGGAAGTACAGACTTATTACATTGTTTAGCTATAAGAATTGTTTTGGTATCTGATTAGGTTTCAGTTTTAAAAGCAATACATAAAGGCATTTAGTTCCTAAATTTGCTGTTGTGAATATTCTCAATTATTCATCAGATTCGGTTATATGTAAAAACTGTAATCCAAATGGATGGACATTTTACATGCAATTCAAATACATGAATCTTACACTGAGGCCTATTATCTGATGTATATCAAACATTTATGAAGAGGCAACTTATTGTATCTAGAAAAATAAAGCAATGCAGTCCTGCCACAGAAATGAAATGCAACTTACCCAGGATTTCTGTATATAAGTGATCCCACTTTGATTTAGTGACTAGATAAAACAACAAATCCTGTCCGGCATAGAACAGCACATTTTTCAGTCTCTGCATGAAACTCATTTCATCTGTGTTCTCAGAGCCGATGCCAGGGACGTAGGATGGTGGAGCCGGCAGTTGTGCGCAGAGTCTCTCAAACGTGTTACCAAAGGAAAACCTGAGACTGAGAACTAAAGGTAAGTTCAACTTCTGGGCCAGCAGCTCTCCACACATGAAGAGAGGGTCGGCCAGCAATGCGTCAAACTTCTCTTCTCTCCACTTCTCGAGGAGGTCTTCTCTGGCAAAGAGTTGAGTGCACACGGCCCGATTCTGCTGTGTGCTAAAGTCAACCATCTCCTTGATCTTCAGTGAAGCCTTGATGAAGTTGTCGTTCGGTAGATCATGAGTCCAGTATTTCAGCATCCTTTCCATGTTCTCCAGGATGTCCTGCTTTGTGTGAGGAACCTGTATTATCTCCACATTGTAGCCCTCGGATGGAGTGGTTTTGACAGACGGTGTGGCCGTGTGAGTGACCACTGTGATATTGTGTCCTCTTTCGATCAATGCGTCTATGATGACTTTTACATTGAGCCAGTGGCTGAATCCGGCAGGCCAGACGAGGATCTTCCCTCCTGACACACTCAGCAGGTTCAGGTTCAGAAGAACAAGCAAAAGGAAAAGACCAGTGCTCCTTCTGGGACTCATGACAGCAGTGAACAAACTGAGCGGTGCACAGTGAGCAGGAACAAGCATGTGGAGGAGGAGCTACTGATCGGCAGCATGGAAACATGAATCATTTTTCTTCTGACTATTTATATATAGTTTTTATTTTACTGGCAGTGAAATCTAGCAAAATTAAGTAATGCCCATTAAAAAACATCACTTTCACAATTATATAAGAAAAGGGTAATCACTTACAGAGCATTAAAAAAGAAAAGCACAGGCTTTTTAGAATTGTTTTGGTACTCTGATTTGGTTTTATTTTTAAAAGCAAAATTGTCATGATTCCTGTCTTGTGTTCCCCTTGTCTTGTGTGGATTTTTGTTATTTCCTGTCCTGTGCCATGTTTTGTAGTCCTTTGTTGTTTTTCTTGTTTATTAGTCTCCCAGGTGTTTCTAATTAGCCCCGCCCCCTTGTTATCTTGAGTTTTTCTTGTTTATTAGTCTCCCAGGTGTTTCTAATTAGCCCCGCCCCCTTGTTATCTTGTTTAGCTTGTTTGCCTGTGTATTTAAACCTCTGTGCTTCAGTTGTTGTTTGTCGGTTGTTGTAGCTGTTCTGTGTTCTGTGGATTCTCTCCCCGCTTCATTCCTGCCTCATCATAACAGAACGACCGACCAAACAATGAATCCAGCAGCTTTAAATGGTAATCTCCAGCCAAGTAGGCGTCCACGCCTGATTCTTATCCCCAGGATGCCTGCCGCCACATCTGCCGAGCCGGAGATTCTTCACGTCATGCCTGCAAAGCCTGAGTCTCTTCACGTCAAAGCCTGAGTCTCTTCACGTCATGCCTGCAAATCCTGAGTCTCTTCGCGTCATGCCTGCAAAGCCTGAGTCTCTTCACATCATGCCTGCCGAGCCTGGGTCTCTTCACGTCACGTCTGCAGAGACTGTTCTGCCTGCTCCGCCCTGGCCGCCTGCACTGCCTGCTCCGCCCTGGTCGCCTGCACTGCCTGCTCCGCCCTGGTCACCTGCACAGCCTGCTCCGCCCTGGTCGCCTGCTCCGCCCTGGTCGCCTGCACAGCCTGCTCCGCCCTGGTTGCCTGCACAGCCTGCTCCGCCCTGGTCGCCTGCACAGCCTGCTCCGCCCTAGTCGCCTGCACTGCCTGCTCCGCCCTGGTCGCCTGCACAGCCTGCTCCGCCCTGGTCGCCTGCTCCGCCTGCTCCGCCCTGGTCGCCTGCACAGCCTGCTCCGCCCTAGTCGCCTGCACTGCCTGCTCCGCCCTGGTCGCCTGCACAGCCTGCTCCGCCCTGGTCGCCTGCTCCGCCTGCTCCGCCCTGGCCGCCTGCACAGCCTGCTCCGCCCTGGTCGCCTGCACAGCCTGCTCCGCCCTAGTCGCCTGCACTGCCTGCTCCGCCCTGGCCGCCTGCACAGCCTGCTCCGCTCCGCCTGCACCGCCTGCTCCGCCCTGGCCGCCTGCACAGCCTGCTCCGCCCTGGCCGCCGGCACAGCCTGCTCCGCCCTGGCCGCCTGCACTGCCTGCTCCGCCTGCTCCGCCCTGGCCGCCTGCACTGCCTGCTCCGCCTGCTCCGCCCTGGCCGCCTGCACTGCCTGCTCCGCCCTGGCCGCCTGCACTGCCTGCTCCGCCCTGGCCGCCTGCACTGCCTGCTCCGCCCTGGCCGCCTGCACAGCCTGCTCCGCCCTGGCCGCCTGCAGTCTGCCCTGGCCGCCTGCACTGCCTACTCCGCCCTGGCAGCCTGCACTGCCTGCTCCGCCCTGGCCGCCTGCACAGCCTGCTCCGCCCTGGCCGCCTGCACAGCCTGCTCCGCCCTGGCCGCCTGCACAGCCTGCTCCGCCCTGGCCGCCTGCAGTCTGCCCTGGCCGC
Organism: Scardinius erythrophthalmus; assembly: GCF_964197995.2. Taxonomy (NCBI): domain Eukaryota; kingdom Metazoa; phylum Chordata; class Actinopteri; order Cypriniformes; family Leuciscidae; genus Scardinius; species Scardinius erythrophthalmus. The sequence continues at coordinate 52,488,731 of NC_138225.1, forward strand.
CTGCACTGCCTGCTCCGCCCTGGCCGCCTGCACTGCCTGCTCCGCCCTGGCCGCCTGCACTGCCTGCTCCGCCCTGGCCGCCTGCAGTCTGCCCTGGCCGCCTGCACTGCCTGCTCCGCCCTGGCCGCCTGCACTGCCTGCTCCGCCCTGGCCGCCTGCACTGCCTGCTCCGCCCTGGCCGCCTGCACTGCCTGCTCCGCCCTGGCCGCCTGCACTGCCTGCTCCGCCCTGGCCGCCTGCACTGCCTGCTCCGCCCTGGCCGCCTGCACTGCCTGCTCCGCCCTGGCCGCCTGCACTGCCTGCTCCGCCCTGGCCGCCTGCAGTCTGCCCTGGCCGCCTGCACTGCCTACTCCGCCCTGGCCGCCTGCACTGCCTGCTCCGCCCTGGCCACCTGCACTGCCTGCTCCGCCCTGGCCGCCTGCACTGCCTGCTCCGCCCTGGCCGCCTGCACTGCCTGCTCCGCCCTGGCCGCCTGCACTGCCTGCTCCGCCCTGGCCGCCTGCAGTCTGCCCTGGCCGCCTGCACTGCCTACTCCGCCCTGGTCGCCTGCACTGCCTGCTCCGCCCTGGTCGCCTGCACAGCCTGCTCCGCCCTGGTCGCCTGCACAATCTGCTCCGCCCTGGCCGCCTGCAGTCTGCCCTGGCCGCCTGCACTGCCTACTCCGCCCTGGCCGCCTTGCACAGCCTGATCCGCCCTGGTCGCCTGCACTGCCTGCTCCGCCCTGGTCGCCTGCACAGCCTGCTCCGCCCTGGCCGCCTGCACTGCCTGCTCCGCCCTGGTCGCCTGCACAGCCTGCTCCGCCCTGGCCGCCTGCACAGCCTGCTCCGCCCTGGCCGCCTGCACTGCCTGCTCCGCCCTGGCCGCCTGCACTGCCTGCTCCGCCCTGGTCGCCTGCACTGCCTGCTCCGCCCTGGCCGCCTGCACTGCCTGCTCCGCCCTGGCCGCCTGCACTGCCTGCTCCGCCCTGGCCGCCTGCACTGCCTGCTCCGCCCTGGTCGCCTGCACTGCCTGCTCCGCCCTGGCCGCCTGCACTGCCTGCTCCGCCCTGGTCGCCTGCACTGCCTGCTCCGCCCTGGCCGCCTGCACTGCCTGCTCCGCCCTGGCCGCCTGCACTGCCTGCTCCGCCCTGGCCGCCTGCACAGCCTGCTCCGCCCTGGCCGCCTGCACAGCCTGCTCCGCCCTGGTCGCCTGCACAGCCTGATCCGCCCTGGCCGCCTGCACTCTGCCCTGGCCGCCTGCACTGCCTGCTCCGCCCTGGTCACCTGCACTGCCTGCTCCGCCCTGGCCTCCCGTCTTGCCGCAATCTCCAGGTCCTCTTCCGCTCCACGGGCCTGGCCCTCCATCCCGCCCCCGGGTCTGCCTCTGCTCCACCACCCTCCTGGACTGTTTTGCTGAGGAGCGTCTGGAATCCGCTCGTTAAGTGGGGGCTATGTCATGATTCCTGTCTTGTGTTCCCCTTGTCTTGTGTGGATTTTTGTTATTTCCTGTCCTGTGCCATGTTTTGTAGTCCTTTGTAGTTTTTCTCGTTTATTAGTCTCCTAGGTGTTTCTAATTAGCCCCGCCCCCTTGTTATCGTGTTTAGCTTGTTTGCCTGTGTATTTAAACCTCTGTGCTTCAGTTGTTTGTCGGTCGTTGTAGCTGTTTCCATGTTCCTGTCCTAAGTTCTGTGTTCTGTTGTCTGCCTGGTTTACCTGTTTGTTTTATTAAAAGTAATGCTTGCAGATGGATTCTCTCCCTGCTTCATTCCTGCCTCATCATAACAAAAATAGGCATTTGGTTGCTTTTGTGAATATGAATTCAGCTTATTATATCTATCTTAAGTTAGAATAGTCTTTCAAGCTATTGAATTTAAGTTATTTAAAAAAGAAGGTATTTTCTGTGAAAATAACTAAGAATGTAAAATCTAAAATGCAAGGAATAAGTAATAATATAATTATAAACTTAAAATGAAGAGGGTTTAAGAGAAAAAAAAAACGCTAATACAGAAGTTTAGAGATTAGCTCATTCCTTTTTACAAAATTTGAAAGGTCAATTCAAAATTATTGTGCAATAAACAATTTCAAAATAAGTGAGTAATTGTTTCTTCATAGATGACAAAAGGAAGCAACTGGGTGAAATACTGTCATTAAACTGAAAGATCATAGTAACGTTCCAATTATAAAAAACAAATAAAAAAAAAAAAAAAAAACAGAAGATTTCTTTTTAGTTGAAGAAGCAAGAAGTCTTTCCATTCTAGGTCACTGACTTTATTATTCAAAGAGGTCTGAGTTTAATTAAGAATTGATCTAAAAAAATATTATTTGAAAAGCTAGATTAGAGTAGTCAAATTGGGCAAGGGACCATGAAGACAGACTTGGATTTCGAGTGTTTACGCTGGTTTTTTTTTTTTTTTTGACACCGAGTCTGGAAAGTTTGAACGCCGACGGTAAAATCAAATAAACTGCTCACAGTGAATGTAATTTGGACAATGGCTGAGACATCTGCTGGATATTTTATATAGTTAAGCCTAGATAATATGCTTGATGAAGGTAAAATGTTTTGGGATGAGGTTGTTACTGGCAACAAGCAGAATGTACGGCTAAGATCAGAGAGTGAAAGGGATTCCATAGAATCAGTAGTTGTGGCGAAAAAGACCAAAACAGATGGTAACAGGGCCTTGAGGCCTCAGGTTGATGTTTGGAAAGTTATTTTGGTGTTTGATAAAAAGGGAGGGCCAGATCTGCATCCAATACATATCATGAAAGCAATAGAGAAGGAAATAGGCAAGATTAATCACGCGTGTTTCATGGGGAACGGGAGGATACTGATCTTTGCAAATTCCAAGGAACAACAAAGTAATATTCTCAAGAAAACCACACTCAACAACCTCGGGTAACGTCACATATTCCGGGTGCAGCATCTAAGGTCAGAGGAGTAATTATCTGGAATCCCAACTTCAGTTTCAATAGAGGAGATCATGGAAAGTTTAAAAGATTATGATTTAGTTGAAACTAAGCGATTGACAAAAGGTAAAGATAAAACAGAAAGCCTGTCTATTTTATTAGGCTTCAAGAAAGAACTACCCAGTAGGGTTCAAATGGGATACATGTCATACTCAGTGAGAGAATATATCCCGCCGCCGTTAAGATGTTTTAATTGCCAACGGTATGGTCATGCTGCTAGCCAATGTCGAGGAAAAATTAGATGTGCGAAATGTGGAGGAGAACATGAGTATGGCAAATGTGAACAAGATGCTGTGTTAAAATGTTGTAATTGTGGTGGCAATTATAGTGCAGCTTATGGAGGTTGTGAGAAGCACAAAGAGGCAAAATAAGTCCAGAAATGCAAAATTATTCATAAAGTTTCCTATGCTGAGGCGGTTAAGAAAATTGAAATGGAAAAGAAAGGTGCTAGCCTAATTGTCCCCCCCTATACACCAGAGCAAGCTTGGGAAACAAATGCTAGCAACCCAATAAGCAGAGTAAACCACAGGAGCCATCCTAACGAGAGAGTCCAACAGGTCAGTAGGCCTAGACTTAATTCTCAACAGACAGAGTGCTGTGAATTCAAAAAGAAAATGTCAGAAGAAATATTGTTGGTCAAGAAAAAGGACTTCCTTGCCTTCATTTGCGCAGTGATCAGTAAAGCAACTGAACTTCCTCAGGGAAGTAATAAGGTAAAATCAATTGTGCATATTGCAAATTACTTTTTAGTATTTAGCTCACAAGCTAGTGAAATTCAAGAGATACTGAATTGTAAATATGAGGGTCAAAATAGTGATTAAAAGCCTACTTTTCATTCTTCAATGGAATGCCAGAAGTGTAATAGCAAATGGTCAAGAATTTAAGAGATATATATACAATCTGAAAGAAAAACCTGAGGTCATATGCATTCAAGAAACATGGTTGAAACCACACCTTGATTTTGTATTGAAAGGATATAATGGCATTAGATGTGATAGAGGAAAAGGCAGAGGAGGAGGGTGTATGACATTTATTAAATTAGGAATACCGTATAGGTTTATTAATTCCAAGGATTATGAATGTGTGGTAACTGAAATATTTAATAAATATAGTGGTAATTTTACTATCTTTAACTATTATAATCCATGTAAAGCATTAAATAGTGAGTTATTGAAAAGTATTGTTAAGAGAAGCCACAGAGAGATTTGGTGTGGGGACTTCAATGCTCACAACAGTTTATGGGGTAGTAAACAGACAGATTTGAATGGTGAGGCAGTGGAAGAAATGATGAATGATAGAATGTTAGTGTGTATAAATAATGGTTATGGTACTAGAATTAATGTTTATAAAAATGATATGAGTTATGTGCCCCAAAGATGGAATTTTAAAAAAGCAGATTGGGAGAAATTTGTAGAAAGCTGTGAGAATGGGGAAAGTATATCAATTAAAGGGGTGGTTGATTATGATTTCACTTTTCTAACTTTAGTTAGTGTGTAATGTTGCTGTTTGAGCATAAAGGGAGATATTTGCTTTTAAAGAAATCGCTTTTTAAGGACTACAACAAACGACTGGTAGAGACTACACGACATTCCTCCAGGGTTTGTGACATCACAAACCCTAAAATTAGCATAAACCAGCCCCCCTGAACACGATTTATAGATTATCATGACAGAATATGCTAATCAATTACTAGAAGATAACTACACATAAGCTTCATAAATTCATCAACCATTCAGAAATGTCCTGTTGCTTCTACATGTTGTCACTTCTTCTTGAGTCCCTCCATCATTGCCTGACTCCGGTTTGAACATAAAAGGCTAAAAGTTTTTGAAATTTTCAGTACATGTGTGTGTGAGGTAAAAGGACACAAGCTCTTGAAGCTCCGCCCCTTGTGCCGGGAGCAGCAGCTCATTTGCATTTAAAGAGACACACACAAAATGGTGCGTTTTTGCTCACCCTCAAAAAGTGACAACTTTAACATGCTATATAAAAATATCTGTGGGGTATTTTGAGCTCAAACTTCACACACACACTCTGGGGACATCAGAGATTTATTTTACATCTTGTGAAAAGGGCATTACACCACCCCTTAAATAATGATCAGACAGCTGATGAAATGAATAGTAGTGTCAGTTCATTTATATTGGTTTCTGCCAGCCAAATCATTCCTGTTAGTCAAAACCAAAAGAAGCAAACCGATGTTCCATGGTGGAATCATAAGTGTTCTGAGGCTATCAAGGACAGGAGTAGAGCTTTTAAGAATCTGCGTAGAACATTAACAATGCACAATCTTATTAATTACCAAAGGAAGAAGGCATTAGCCAGGAAGGTTATTAAAGAGGCTGAGAGAGATTCCTGGAGACAGTTTTGCTCAACAATAGGAAGAGAGACCACTTTAAATAAAGTATGGATGATGATTAAGAAGATGATAGGCAAATTTAAGCCTCCTCAGGTTTCTGTCTTAATTAAAGATGGGTCCCATGCGATCTCAGATATGGAAAAAGCCAATATGCTTGCTAGAGCTTTTGCAGACATACACAAGGGTAGCCACCTGGAGGAGCGGTATAAGAGAAGGAAAGAAGAGGTACTGAAAATAAATAGGAATATCTTAAATACCAAAAGGGTCAAATATGTCTATTATGGATTCTGAAATTAATATGTCAGAACTTAAAAGGGCATTGAGTAATACTACATACTCTGCACCAGGGACGGACAACCTGTGTTATGCTATGTTTAGAAAATTGCCTGATAATATATTGGAGAAAGTTCTTAAGCTGTTTAACAAAGTATGACATGAAGGTGTAGCTCCCCCCAGTAATTTCACGAGCACAAGGATTCTCTGATGACAGGCGATTTATTGACTGGTTCACCATGAGGATAACCATCCAACTCAAGATGCCGTGAGAACTAAACATACAAAAATAAAGTTACAATAAAGAATATAAAAAGACAAATAAATCAAATAAATAAATGTTGTCTTTGTAAACTTTCCGAACAGAGTTAAATTCACTTTAAAGGGTTAGTTCACCCAAAGCCACTGTAGTCACTTGGACTATATTAACAATCTCTTTAATAACTTTTCTGGGCCAGCAAGTTTCGGTCCCTCTGAAAGCCTATGGAGGTGTGAGACAACTCTCAGATTTAATCAAAAATATCTTAATTTATGTTCCGAAGATGAACGAAGGTCTTACGCGGTCGGAACAACATGAGGGTGAGTAATTACTGACAGAATTTTCATTTTTGGGTGAACTAACCCTTTAACAGCAACTATAGTCTTTGTATAGATATCACTCTTTTCCACACAGCAACACAATCCACATTAATCACATACAATATAAATGATAAACTTGCTTCATTGGCTGCTTATTATCAAAGGAGAACTTAATCTTGCATCTTGTGATATCTTCTGTAACTTCAGATGAGTAAATTAACTTAAATACTCATTAGAAATGTGGAATACAGCTTCAACTCGCCATGCGGTGTAGACAACTTTCTTCCTGAGTCACTCTGTGCTTTTCATAATAAAAGTCTCCACTCAAACAGCTCTTTACAAAGCAGTTTCAAATTAAAAGTCTTTAGCAGAATAGTTAAATAAACATGAAATATTAACTGACTTCTCTGACAGTTACACTCCCACCAAAGCACTTTCTTGTGATTTTTGTAACTGAGTGACATAACTTTTAATCAAAAATATTATGGACTAACCCAAGGAATGGTAGACACAAGGTACGCTTTTAATCTGCTTCAATCAGGGTAACTATTTTCTGGATGGGCCTTTCGAGGTAAGTTGGTTTAGTAACACGTTTGCCCTTTTTATCCAATGTCGAATCACTGATTAATAACTTCACTGTTCTCACACAGCCATCTGTACCACTGTGCATTTCTGTTACCTTCGCTAGCTTCCATTGACTGTGTGGAGCTGTGTCATCTTTCAGAATGACAATGTCATTAACCTTTGCATTTCTACGACGTTTGTGCCATTTCTGCCTGTGTTGCAGGTTTAGAAGATATTCCTTTCTCTATCTTGACCAGAACACATTCGCTAAATACTGCACCTTACGCCATCTCTCACGAAGGTAAAGGTCTTCCTTGACAAACTCTCCAGGTGGTGGTAAAATTATTGAAGTCTTCATAGTCAAGATATGGTTTGGTGTAAGAGGCTGCGGACCAGATGGATCATTCAGATGCTCTGTGGTTAAAGGTCTGCTATTCACGATAGCCATGACTTCATAGAGAAATGTTCTTAGTGAGGCACTATCAAGTCTTTGAGATGACTGATCCAGAATGGATGTCAAAACACTTCTTATTGTTCGAATTTGCCTCTCCCAAATGCCACCCATGTGACTTGCTGATGGGGTGTTCATGATAAATTCACAGCCAAACTCCTTTAGGCGTTCTTGGTTAATTTCCTTTAGTGCTTCAGCAAATTCTCGTCTTGCACCAACGAAATTAGTGCCCTGGTCAGATCGAAGTTGACGCACAGGTCCACGTATGGCAATGAAAGCACGCAAAGCATTAATGAATGCGTCAGTGGATAAATCATCCAGCATTTCTACATGGACCGCCCTGGAACACATACATGTAAGTAGAAGCCCATAGCGCTTCAACTCCTTTCTTCCTTCTTTGACGTAGAAAGGACCGAAACAGTCCATCCCACAGTATGTGAAAGGAGGGGTTGTCTCCAAACGTTCCTGAGGAAGGTTCGCCATCCTTTGCTCTTCGGTGCATCTTCTCAGTTTCCTGCACCTAATGCATTTGTAGATACATGAAGACACTGCTTTGCTACATCCCAAAATCCAGAAACCGTTTGATCGCAGTTCATTGATAGTCATTCCTCTCTCTTGGTGATACACTTGCTCATGATAATGTCTGATGAGTAATGTTGATATATGACTATGTCGTGGTAGAATTGCTGGGTGTTTTACATGTGGGTGTAATGCAGAATGTACTAAGCGACCTCCCACCCTGAGGATTCCATGCTCATCTAAGAAGGGATTCAGGCGATGCAGTTTGTTTGTGCTGTTGTTGGACTCAATCTCCTTCTGTTGCCGGAGTCTCTGGATCTCATCACAAAAGGCTGATTGTTAAACCATTTTGATAATGGCAAGCTCTGCATCCTGTCTTTCTTCAGTACTGGTGGCTTCATTAACCCTTGAACTTAGACCTTTTACTTCCTTGGAACATCTCTGAAGTCTTGCAATAGCTTTTACCACTCTTGTCCAATCCGAAAACTTGTGAAGTCGATCAAGCAATGATCTTACTTCTTTTGTTTGAGTTTTATGAACTTGAGCTTTTCGTAGCTCTGGGTCATGGTCTATGATCTCTCCCACCTTAACATCTCTGGGCAGTTCAGCTTTCCACAGAAACTTTGGTCCTGTGAACCAGTTGGAGGATATGAGCTCTTCTGCTGCAAGGCCTCTGGACGCATAATCGGCAGGGTTCTCTTCAGACGCCACATATCTCCATTGTTTATTATCTGTACTTTGTTTGATGCGTTGAACGCGGTTTGCAACAAAGACATGAAATCTTTTGGCGTCATTATTAATGTACCCAAGGACAACCTTTGAGTCAGTCCAGAAGTACTCTTCTAGGTTGTCTATCTCCAGCTCCTTTTTGAGCAAGTCACTTGTTTGTACAGCAACTACTGCCGCTGATAACTCCAGCCTTGGTATGGTTGTCACCTTAGAAGGAGCAACTCTGGCTTTGCCCATAACCAAGGAGCAATGAACATCTCCTGATTTGCCAATAGCTCTGAGATATGTGCATTCTCCATATCCCGATGCACTAGCATCAGAGAAATGATGAAGCTCATAACGCTGAACTTCCTTAAAGGTCGACGGAAGATAACATCTCTGAATCTTCACATCAGCCAGGTTTCGCAGATCTGTAAGCCAAGCTTCCCACTTTGTCAACAACTCATCTTTAAGTGGTTCATCCCAGCCCACCTTATCTTGACAGATTTGCTGCAGTATTTGCTTACCAACAAGAATGAAGGGTGCTGCAAAGCCAAGTGGGTCATATACAGAAGCCACTGTGGACAAGATTCCTCTTCTAGTGAGTGGTTGTTCCTTAACAAATACTCTGAACTGGAAGCTGTCAGATCTGATGCACCATTTCACACCAAGTGCCCTTTCTATGTGAAGCTCACCCAAAGCCAAGTCATGTTCCACAACACTTTTAGCACATTCTTCCTGAGGAATTGATGCTTTTACTTCTTCACTGCTTGACACAAATTTATGCAAACGAAGCTTTCCTGTGCTACAAAGTTCTCTTGCTTCCTTTATCAGTTTGATAGCTTCATCTACAGTTGAGACACTTGTCAGCCCATCATCGACATAGAAATTCCTTTCTATGAATCGAATGGAAGTTTCACTGAAGCAACCACGACCTTGAGCAGCAATATGCTTGAGGCCGTAATTGGCACACCCGGGTGATGAGGCTGCACCGAAAAGGTGTACTTTCATCCTATAGACCTGTGGCTTGGATTCTAGATCTCCTTTCTCCCACCAGAGGAACTGTAAGTAGTCTTGATCTTCTTCCTTTACATGAAATTGGTGAAACATGCGCTCTATGTCACACATGATTGCCACCGGACCCTTGCGGAAGCGACAGAGAACACCTACAAGGGTGTTTATTAACTCTGGACCAGTTAGCAAATGGTCATTGAGGGATGAACCTTGGAACTTTGCTGAACAATCAAAGACTACACGGATCTTTCCAGGTTTTTGAGGATGATAAACCCCATGATGGGGAATATACCAAGCGGGGTTCTTGTCTGTTTCTTCAGCTGGGACCTTCTCAGCATCTCCTCGAGCAATTGTCTCATTCAAAAAGTCTACATAGTCTCTATAGTATTTCTCATCTCTTTTAAGCCTTTTTTCTAAGCTTTTGAGGCGATGAATAGCACATCCTTTATTATTGGGCAAGTTTGGTCTGTCCTCTTTGAAAGGCAAAGGCATTTCATAATGACCATCTTCTTTGTGTCTGATGCCTGTTTCCATTTTTGACAGAAAACGTAGATCTTCTTGAGAAATACAACTATTCTCTGCTGCTTTCTCATTGAAGTCAGACTCAAGAGCTTTGATGACATTTGGTGGAGTGATTACTTCCTTGATCTGTGTTCTACATATGTACTGAACTTCACTTGTAAGATTGAGAGAAGACTGTAGACTTGGCAGCACTTGTTTCACTATAATGCGATGACTCACTCCAAAAGCATCCCCGTAATCTACAGAGGAATTGCCACAGCCAACAATGCTCCAGCCCAGATCCGTTCTTTGAGCAAATGGCTGATTTTCTTTACCAAACACAATTTCTCTAGGAAGAAGAGCTTGAGGGAAGTTGTAGCCAATCAGGAGGCCAATATCACAAACTTGTTTAGGAGAAATCTTCTCAGCTATGTGCATTAGATGAGGCCACACTCTTGCAGTTTTGGGTGTAGGAATGGGAGTTCTGTTTGCAGGAATGAACTCTCTAGAATAGGTTACTGGCAAAGAGATCTTCTTATCTGAATAAAATCCTCTCACCTTTAAACCAATTATCTTCTGGCATGGAACAACTGTACTCTTGGATACCATCGTTGAGAGCTTCAGCTGCACAGATTCCTTCTTTGTGTCTAGAGCTTGAGCGATCTCTTCCAGGATGAAGGTAGTATCACTCTGGGTGTCAAGAAGTGCATATACCAGAACTTCATTATTTGGTTCACTGGTAGCTGATACCCATACTGGAACAATTGTAGAGGTGTGAGTATTATTTACATCCTGTATTACTCGATTAGATGTTGCTTCACTTGCAGTATCTTTATCCTGTACCAACTCTGGGTTTCTTTCCTTTAACTTCTCTTTTGACTGACCTGACTGTGAAGTCCTCTTTGCTTCCTTGATACGATCCTCATGTAAACATGATGGGTGCTTCTTCTGACACTTCTCACAGACACTCCTGTCTTCACAGTTCTTTGAGTGATGACCAGGCTTCAAACATCCAAAGCATAACTTATTCATTTGGACAAACTTGACTCGCTCTGCAACATTCTTCTCCATAAGCTTACGACATTTGTGAATACCATGTCCTGGTCTCTCACAGAAGGTACATTTTGCAGCATCTGCTTTTTCTCTGGACTGTACTGTTAACACCTTTGCTCTAGTGTCTTGACTTCTTGATACCTTTCCGATCTCATTAGACTTCAGTGCATGAAGTGATGTCACTGGGTTACAAGCTATCTTAGCTTCTCGTGTTAGAAACTTGACAAACCGACTGAAGGTAGGAAATGTCTTAGTTTCTTCTTCAATTTCTATGACCTGACGATTCCACGCTGAGGCCAACCAATCAGGAAGCTTGGAAAGGATTTTCTGGTTCTCATTACAATCATTGAGGACTTCAAGACCCTTAATCTGAGACATAGCTGCTTCACAGCCTCTGAGGAAGTCAGTAAATTCTCTCAGCTCAAACTGTCCTTGGAACCAATCTTTGGCCATGAATTAAGCTTGTCTCGAAAGGCTTTAGCAATGACGAATGGGTTTCCATACCTTTCTTCTAGTACGTCCCATGCTGCTTGATATGCCGACTCTGTGCCTAGCAGGAAGTAACTTTCAATGGCCTTCTTAGCTGGTCCTTCCACATATTTGCGCAAGTAGTAAAGCTTCTCATTCACTGGTATGTTTTTTCTGTCGATCAGAGTTTGAAATGAGATTTTCCAATCACTAAATCTGAGAGAATCTCCATAGAATGTTGCAGGTTCAGGTATAGGAAGACGACTTGAGCTGATAGATTCTGCTAACACCTTAACAAGGTCTGCAGTGCTGGCTTCTTGATGTGATTTTGTTACACTTTCCTGTGGAGGTATGCTCTGTAACACGGAGCTGCTTAACTTTGGTACATGCTTCTTTTTTACAGATGTGCAGTCACGAAGTAGCTCTCTTGTTTCTTCCTTTGAGTCTTTGTTTTGCTCGTAGACTTGCATTCGTGCTTTTGCAGCATTCAACCTTTTAAGTGTCTCCAAGCGCTCAAGCTCTCTGCGCTTGTCTTCTAATGCTATCCGTCTAGCAGCATTTTCAGCTTCAATCTTAACACGTAGCCTAGCTTCTTCTTCTTCTCTTTCTAGACGTCGCTTCAATTCTTCAGCTTCTTGTTCTGCTATTCTCCTTTTATCTTCAGCCTCAAGTCTTTGTAGTTCTTCCAGTTCATGCTCTTGTTGCTTTAATATTTCTAATGTTGCTTCAGTTGCAGCAATTTCTGCAGCAGCCTCTTGTTTCTTAGCGGAGGAAAAACTTGAACCTCTGGAGCTCGACTGTGAAGACCTGGAATGACCATAACTTGATTTAGAGGCTATGGATGAGAACACCGAACTTGTATCAATACAGCATGCATCTGGTCTAAGAGGATCTTGACCCTCAACTCCCTCACCTAGACGACTCCATGCAGACTCAACTATCATTTTTGTGACTGCTTCACAAGTGTCTACTCTGCGGCGAGTATCACTGTCTGGACTCACATTTTGTCGCAACTCTTCATAAGCAACATTTACATCCTTTGAAGAACCACTGATTGCATCTATGAGGCTGTGCAACATGTCATTGGAGAGACGCCCCATTAGTCTTTGTCTAGCATCTCTAGCAAGAGTCTTCCATTTCTCATAAGAGCGTTGAAAGCAATTTTTAAGTTTAGTCAGCCTTTCATCATGTAACTCTTTACCTTTCTCAGTAAGTTTGCGTGCTCTTTGAATTCTTCGTGGCTCTTGCTCTGTTGTGTCATCAACAGCTAATAATGCTTGTGTGTCTACACATTCTTGGGATTCTAGCTGCTGCTGTGATTGCACAGTATCTGTTATATTTTCTTTGCCACTCTTAGCAGACTGACCACCTTCTGCAATTTTCTGTATCTCTTAGTTACACTGACTACTCTAATTGAATAGTTGTACATGTAACGTGAACTGTACTGAACTTAAATAGACAGATGTTTCTCTTTTGATTATTAACTATGGTTAAAGTAGTATTTTCACAGTTAAATCACCTGTATATTAAACTTGTAACCGAATTCAATAACACTTAGATCAAGTTATTTTATTAGACGTTGCACTTGGCTATTTTTCACAATTAATTCTCTTACTTGCAGCTTGAAACCTGCTCAAAAAAATCACTTAAACTTGAAAAGGTAAGTACATAACACCAGCACTTCTTTATAACACTGTACTGAACACTTAAAGAGTCCTTTTTTAGCAAATGGCAAGAATAAGTCCACTTCAAGCACCTTAATTTGAACTTGGCTGTGCTTATCTTCTTGTCGGCCTTAACTTGACAATGCCTTTAAACTCTGTGCATGTGCATGTCACTAGCTTCTTGGTTACCAGATTATACAATGCTTGTAGAATCCAGAATGATGGAACTTGGAGTTAACTTGACGCTCACTTGACTGCTATTTCAACATGACATCATGACTTTGCGTAAACATACACGCCACTTTCAAGTCAAGTGGCGTGTTATTTATACGCATTTTGAGCTTTCCGCGTGTATGTCCACGCGCGTGTATGTGTACGCCGTTAAACGGCCGAGTGATTCCGCGTGTATGTGTACGCCGTTAAATGTCCGAGCGAAACGGAGGAAAATCTATATCTACATCTGGGGAGCAATATTTTTTTTCCTAGGATGGTAGGGGAACACTCATAAATGGTATTAACCCGAGTGATGGGTAGGTTTAGGGACGCGGTTGGGGTAGGTCATATATATTTATATACAGTAATGTAACGTAAATCAACGGCGTTGATAAACACGCTGAAAAGCGATTATGCGTGTTGATAACACGCCAAAAATGGAAATACGAATTGGCGTGTCATACATACGCCATTTCATGAGATCAGTCTAGCTATTTGGAAACGTTCCTTCTCCTACCCGTGAAGAGCAGATGAATTCTCACTGTAGCTCCCCCCAGTAATTTCACGAGCACAAGGATTCTCTGATGACAGGCTATTTATTGACTGGTTCACCATGAGGATAACCATCCAACTCAAGATGCCGTGAGAACTAAACATACAAAAATAAAGTTACAATAAAGAATATAAAAAGACAAATAAATCAAATAAATAAATGTTGTCTTTGTAAACTTTCCGAACAGAGTTAAATTCACTTTAACAGCAACTATAGTCTTTGTATAGATATCACTTTTTTTCCACACAGCAACACAATCCACATTAATCACATACAATATAAATGATAAACTTACTTCATTGGCTGCTTATTACCAAAGGAGAACTTAATCTTGCATCTTGTGATATCTTCTGTAACTTCAGATGAGTAAATTAACTTAAATACTCATTAGAAATGTGGAATACAGCTTCAACTCGCCATGCGGTGTAGACAACTTTCTTCCTGAGTCACTCTGTGCTTTTCATAATAAAAGTCTCCACTCAAACAGCTCTTTACAAAGCAGTTTCAAATTAAAAGTCTTTAGCAGAATAGTTAAATAAACATGAAATATTAACTGACTTCTCTGACAGTTACAGAAGGTAAATTACCAAGCATGTGGAAATGGGCAAGAATCCTTCCGTTTTCTAAGCCAGGGAAAGACTCAAGTGACCCAGGAATCTATAGGCCTATTGCACTCACTTCACATTTTGGAAAATTAATGGAAAAAATTGTTGGGCATTTGAATTATTTTATAGAATACATAAATCCACTTAAAGGGTATCAAACTGGATTTAGGAGATGCAAGTCAACAACTGATGCTCTAGTTAAAGTATGCAATGAAATTGAAAAGTCTTTAATAATGAAAGAAGTAATGGCGGCAGTTTTCCTGGATATTGAGAAAGCCTATGATACTATGTGGAGAGAAGGTTTGTTGATTAAATTAGGAAAATTGGGAATTAATGGGAAAATGTATAATTACATAATTGACTTTCTCTCTCAACGTTCCATCAGGGTCAAAGTGGGTGATGCAGTGTCTGATGAGTTTATTGTTGAAAATGGAATTCCTCAGGGGAGTGTTATCAGTCCTATCTTGTTCAACATAATAATTAATGACATATATGAAAAAATGGGAGATAGTAACGAAGGTCTATTATATGCTGATGATGCTGTCATTTGGAGAAGAGGACGTCACATTTCATTATGTTAATGATAAGATTCAAAAGGACATTCATGTACTTGAACAGTGGGGAATTGACTGGGGTTTTAAATGTTCTATCTCAAAGTCACAGGTTGTTTATTTTACTAGGAAAATAGTCCCTGAAAATTATAAAATTATGCTTTATAATCAGCAACTTGAAAGAAGTGAAAAATGTAAGTACCTAGGAATATGGTTAGATGCCAAACTTACATGGAAATATCACTTTGAATATATTGAAACAAAGTGTAAAAAGGTAATTAACCTTATGAGAATGGTCACTGGGCATAATTGGGGAGCTGACAGGCAGTCTCTGATTAACATAAAGCATTGATAAGATCAACTATTGATTATGGCTGTATAATGTATAGCTCAGCATGTAAAACATCCCTCAAGAAAATTGAAAGAATGCAGTTTAAGGCTTTGAGGATTGCCCTTGGTGCTTTTAAAACAACTCCTACAAGTGCTTTATTAGTTGAATCTAAGGAAACCCCTATTAATTTAAGGTATGAGAAATTGTCACTAACTTATTGGGTAAGGTTAAAAGGAAGTTTCAACAATCCAGCTCTGTCAGTGCTTAGTGATTGTTGGGAATATTTTAAAAAGTCCAGTGGGTTTGGTTGGAATATTGACAATTTAGTGAATCATTATGGATTAAAAGAGTTGAAGTATGGCCCAGCATTAGCTTTAAGTTGTGTTCCTCCATGGCTGCTTCCTGTTCCAGTGGTAAATATTGATTTATTAGCGGGAAAAGGTGAGCATCACACTAAGCAAAGTTTTACTGAAGCCTGCTTAAGTTATTTAAATACTTAATATTATGAATATTTGAAAATATTTACAGATGGTTCTAAAGAACCCAAAGGTCATTGTGGTATTGGTATTTATATTCCAGAATTTGAAAAAAGATATGGGTATAGAGTGAGTGACCATTTATCAGTATATTCAATAGAGATGACTGCAATAATAACTGCCCTTAGGTGGGTTGAAGAGACTAAACCTCTTAGATCAGTTATTTGTACTGACTCTGTATTACAAAGTTTTATAACAGATAATGCAATACGTGAAGATTTGGTATTAGAGGTAAAGCATCTTATAAGCCTTGGACTAGCGGTGCAGTTCTGTTTGATTCCAGGCCATTATGGAATTGATGACAATGAAATTGCTGATAAGTTAGCTAAAAAAGCACTGGAATTAGACCAAGTAGAAATTCACATTCCATTGGGTAAAGGAGATGCTAAAGCTTTAATTAAATCACAAATTATGCTAAGGTGGCCAGATGAATGGGAGTCAGAGAGAATGCCAGACACTATCATAGGAACCAGAACTGTGTTGGAGGGAAAAGAATCACCTCATTGGGTCTTAGGCACGAAGAAGGTATTATAACCAGATTGAGGTTGGTTATGATTTAATGTGTCATTTGCCAACGTCCTTCTTACACACTCCTGTGTAGTAGTCCAGTGGGTGGCGGTAAATATCGTGAAGATATGATCCGCCATTAATCAGAAGAAGAAGAAGACAGACTTGACTAGTAATTTGACACGCGATTGTAAAAGATTTTTGTACAGTGTTTGTCGTGCTTCACTGACAAGCTGCGCATAAAAAAATTATTTGCAAATAATAGATAAATCGCACAGCCCTACTGTTGATATTTGAAATCACCAAAACAAACACGCCCCTACCCAAAAGGATCACAGCCCATCTTGATAGCCCCACCCCCAAAATCACAAAAATGCTATGCAGCAAAGGCTCCTCCCCCTCATGAATGGACACGCCCCTTACTGCTGATTGGCTACAAGTGTGTTTTGGTGTTCGGTCCAATACACCTTAGGCCAAACAGCTTTTCTCAGAAATCGCTTACTGCACCTTTAAGTCACAAGGTTAAAATAATCTAGAAAGAGACATAACTACTGAACAATTAGAGCACATGTGTAAAAGTTGGCACAGATAAACAAAAATAATAATAATAATTACCTAATATTTCAGTGTAAAACGGATCCATAAACCACGGAATAAATAGAGTTACAGTCGAATACATGATGTAGTTGAGCATGTTTTCCACTCTCTCTAGGAAGCTCATATATTACATATACATACATATACATAGTATTTAAAGCAGGGATCAGCAACTCCGGTCCTGGAGGGCCACTGTCCTGCAGAGTTTAGCTTCAGCCCTGATAAAAACTCACCTGCCTGTATCTATCTAGTAATCCTGAAAACACTGATTGCCTTGTTCAGGTGTGTTTAATTAGGGTTGGAGCTAAACTCTGCAGGACAGTGGCCCTCCAGGACCGGAGTTGCTGATCCCTGATTTAAAGGTTGTGTAGGTAGGATTTTTCTAAAACAAAACATTCCAAATTTGTTTAAACTGTCTTTATATACCAATACATAATTAAAATGTAAGTACTCTGAAAAAGAGAGTATAAAAATCGAGTGACTGTAGACCTTTTAATTTGCAATAAACACAGCTCATTATTTCCATTCACTCCACCCCCTCCCTTCTGAGCTCCTTCCAAAGCCACGCCCCCAAAACACATGAACACGCGACGCCAAACGCTCAGGCTCAGCTGGAAGACGGCGCATTTATTTACCTGAGACGAGTGGAGAGGAAGGAGCGCAGTGCATGCAGTGACATCATGTCAGAATCACATGTAATAAAATACCTAACTTTATCACTATGAATATAAACAAATAAGATTTATTTTAGTACTCACTATCAAGCTAGCATATCGATACTGGTAAAGTTTGATTCGGTAACGAGCTATATTTATAGGTAACGAGCTATATTTATAAGGCAAAGCTAAAAACAGGTTGCATTGATACACGTTTTTCCATTACCATCAGTTACACTGTGATGAAGGTGAATTTCGTGTAAGATTCATAACATATACAGTGTTTTGCATGTAAGAGTTTCCATGATGAAAACATTGTTGACTCTAATGAAGACTAACGTACACTCCGGAGACAAGTAGCTGCTACCGCATCGTCGGTTCGAGGACAGGTCCGGGGTCGAGAGCGAAGCAGAGGAGGTCGTTCAAGAGTGCGGGCATACAGGGTCCGAGGAAGTAGTTTTTGCCTTGTTTGCCTTCGCTGACTGCATATGCAGGTGCTTTGAATTTTGAATGCTCTTTCTCTGCCATCATTTTACTCTTCGTAGGTTCCGCGCCTCTCAAATCAAACGGGTGCGCGCGCATATGGGCAGATCTAGCGACAGGGGTGGTAGCCATTGGTTGCGAGAGTGAGTGACAGTTGCCCAAACCAATCAATTGTTTCGTCCCGAATGGAAATAATGAGCTGTGTTTATTGCAGATTAAAAGGTCTACAGTCACTCGATTTTTATTCTCTCTTTTTCAGAGCACTTACATTTTAATTATGTATTGGTATATAAAGACAGTTTAAACAAATTTGAAAAAAAGTTTTTTACAAAAATCCTACCTACCCTACCTTTAAAGGGAGAGAGGGTTTTATTAAAAACAAATTGTAACATTAGACGTTAAATTTTTATGTTAATTCCACTATTGTATAGAATTGCTCTATACTGTATTTAAAGCAGTAACTGGAATTAAAGCTGCAGTCCTTTTTTGTGTTAAAAAATTACAAAATGTATAATAATCGAGTACATCATGAATCCAATTTCCAAACCATGTTTTTGTCTTATCCTGAATCACTACCTAGGCCTATAACAAGTGTTTATATTATGACTATTTTAGACCGATTCGGGTCGAACCGTTTGAGCGACAAAAGTTACGGACTGCAGCTTTAAATTACAGAAAAATTAAGAGTAATCCCTTACTTTACTATTTCAAGGGAAAAGTAATTAGATCACAGTAATTAATTACTGAGTTACACCCAACACTGTATGACACACAGACATGTTTATGTAGTATATGTAGTTACATCAATGTTTTTAAAATGTAAAATATCTGCCAATATTTGAGGATATTGGTTTGTAGGCATTCGATCTCAACCACCACACTGTGACACTCGGTTCTTCTGTATATCTCTGCATTTGAATTTCTTTCTGGCCAGAAAATACCACATATTTTCCTCAGGCGAGAGTTTTGGAAGACATCCAGCTTTCAGTTTCAATTAGTGTGGTCAACTAGTCTACACTGATACATATTTCAGGCTAATGTTAAATCGGTTAAAGACTGTGTGTTGCTGTAGTTTGTTTCTTTTTTATGTTCTTAATCTTGTATGTTAGTCAAGGGCAATGACGTCTTAATGTGTTCCACGGTTTCACTAATCCCATGGTAACTTAGGGCCTCAATAATTTTTAATGATTTTTATTTTATGATTTTCAGATATCAGAGACTGAAAGAGGATTGTCAGCTCACTGCACAATGGGTCAGTGGACTAGCAGTGTAAGCAAATAACTTAATGTTTTTTTGAGTTGTGATTGTGCTCACTGGCCATGTGCTCTTATTTTTTGTCATGTTGGATGTGAGCACATGGATGTTATGTTTGTTTCTTTGTGCCATGTGCTCTCCCTTTTTGATTATTGGTTCATTCGCCCCCGCCTGCTCCCTATTTATTCTCCTTGTGTTTTCATTTCTGTGCCAGATCGTCATCTAATGTTCTTGCGTGCCTTGCTTGAGTGAACAGTTAATGCACTTTAACTTTACTCAGTGGCTCTGTTTTGACCTAACTTGTTTAACATAGATTTGCATTGGATTATTGTGTACCATGTTGCTATAAAAAAGAGAAAGAAAATATATTCCATTCTTTGTTATCAACATCATGACATGCATTAGACCAAGGTTTCCCAAAGTTTGTGAAGGAACTGCAGGGGGTTTGTGATTTGATGAAAAGCTAATAAATAATTATTATATAATAAATAGTTGTATACATTTATTTACAGCATTAGTTATTTTGAGAAAAATCTTCATGCATTACCTGATATATTCAAATGAATCTATATTGAATCGAATCGTGAAATTTGTGCCAATAACCAAAATCACAGTACAAGTCATTGTATAGCATGTAACTGTCACGGGTGGTTGCAGGAAGACAGAGCAAGATGAAGGTATCTTTTCAACACAAAGGTTTAATGATCAAAATACAAGACACACTATTTACAACAGAGATCGGACGAAGCCTGACTGAACAGATGGAACTTAAATATAAACACAATTATAAAGATAACGATGATTGACTAAACACAGGTGATAAAGCTGAACTGATAATGACAGTGAAGATGATGACAGGCTGACAAGTCCAAATGAACACAAACTAAACCAAACACCACTGTGACAGTAACATGTTGTCAGTAAACCGAATAAAACTTTGTTCAGTAATCACATTTTTGACAATACACTTCTTGTGAAGCAGGACAGCCCTGACTTAAAATCTCATGAGTACTTCAAGTAAATATTTTAGGTTATAGCGGTTCGGCTTACAAAAAAGTTTGGATTCCCTGAATTACTTGAGCTAACGTTAATAAACATGAAACCAGCAATGAATGAATATTATATGGCTAGAGTCTTCCCAGTTTTACATATTTTTGTCCAGACTTCCAGAATCAATTAGTGCAGGTTACTACTGGATATGATGCAGACATAATATTTAAGATAATTTGTTTAGTAACACATTATCACAGTTGTTTAGTAACTTACAATTATATATAGTCTCATATATGTAGTCTAGTTGATTGAGAGGTGCTTTTGTCACAAAATTCAGAAGCATGGATTGCATTTATGACATTTAAATAGTCATTCCATATTGTGAAAATATTCAAAGCTAAATGATATGGACACACAGTAGGATTTAAGAAGAAGAAAAAAAAGGGAGAATCAATAAATTGACTGCCATTGTGTGAATAATATGTAATCCATTAAAAAGCAACTGTAATCTGATTATGAGGATTTTAAACCATAGTTTAATGTAATTACAGGTACTCTATTTTTTAAATCAGATGTCATAAATAATAATAAAAAAAATACTCTAGTATTTCCATGCCGATTTTCCTATGTATAAATGTTTTACTTTCCATGAACAATCACATGTATTTGTTTCATTAAGTGCATTTGCAATATACACAAAATGCACACTGGCCGTCGCACACACGTTAGGACACACATACCACATCTCTGTAGAGAAGTATTGAGGACAAGGCTACTATGCATTCACTCTTTTTTATTCTTTTGTGCTTTGCCATCAGGACGAGTCTTTCTGAAACATTTACGGAAAAAGAAACTGCACGTTTTAATAAAGAGGAATGTGATCAGTGCAACAATTGAGAGTAAAAAGGCCACTACGTCCAGGCAGTGGTACTGATACCAGCTCAGTTCATGTGCCTGAACTCGTAGATGTTTAGCTCCTTTATTCCGCATCACAAATTCGATCCAGTAAACTGCCTGGTCCAGAGGCTTCATCGGCTGATCATGGTGGATTCTGGACAGTCTCATGATGCTTTCTTTGTATCTGATTAGAGAAGAAAAAGAAGCGCTGCTGAAAAAGTTTCTAAATATATTGACAAGCTTTGAACTACAGTGTTTTTCTATGACATCAGGTTTAAAGTGAAAAGCGGCCATTTTATTTCATTTCAAATTTATGAAAGACTTAACTCACAAGGGATTATTTAATACAGTCTTGAGAGCTTCTGCCAGGTCTTTGGACTCCATTGCATTGATATCGAGGACAACAGCAGCTCCTTTGGTCTTCATGTGCATCAGGTTGTCAGGCTGGTCAGCAAACAGTGGCAAGCCCACCATTGGGACGCCATGATAAATAGCCTCATACAGTCCATTTGTCCCGCCATGGGTAATGAAGGCCTTCGTTTTTGGATGTCCTATCAGATAAAATGAAGTCAGTATCTATTTGACACCAGTTATTGTTCTTTGTGTATAATGAGCACACATGACAACACTTTCCTTACCAAGCAAATCATTCTGTGGGATCCAGTCGTAGAGCTTTGTATTGGGGGCGAGAGTTTCTGGTGTTTTTCCACTGTAACGCCAAATAACCTGTGCAAATACACATATGGAGAACGTACTCTGTTACTAACGTAACCTCTGTACACTGAGATAACTGGAACGAGTACTGGATAGCAAGACGCAATGTGGAAAACTCCTTTTCCTCCGATTACTGAAGATTATAGAATAACGCAGTGGAGCTGCACGAACCTATGGGGAGAAAGCCCGCCAGAGCCCGCCAAAATGGGCGGGGCTCTCCCTCTATATTAGCGGGCAATCTGCCATAGGGATCTGCCATCATTTTAATTCGACTGAAGCGACGAACGCCGAGTCATGCAGCGTGAAAAAGTACGGCCGGTGACGCGGTACTCAGGGAACCAAGGTTATGTTAGTAACCGAGTAAGTTCCCTTTCGATACGGTTCACTCATACTGCGTCACTAGACTCAATGGGAACCCAGTGCAATCTTGCCATGCTTAGAACTGCGGAACGACAATCGTTCTGGGACCCTGGCCCAGAGCGCAAGAATAAGGGCCCAAGGGTGCCAAGTTTAATATAGGGCGATATAAAGCCCAACAGCAAGGGACTCAGACTACATGTCGGAGTCGCATGGAGGGTTCTAGCGGGTTGAGCTCACGTAGAGGTCAATGCCCAGCTTACACAGACAGGACCTGTGCTTGTAGTGCAGGGACATCCAGGTTAGAGAATCTGGTGAATGTGGATGGCGAGGACCAGCCGGCCACCACACAAATGTCACCAATGGATACTCTGTTGGACCATGCCCAGGGTGAGGCCATGGCTCTGGTGGAGTGTGCTTTAACTCCGATGGGGCACTGTGTAGGCCCATTGAAGCGTAGGCCTGTGCAATTGCGTCCACTATCCAGTGGAACAGTCTTTGCTTCGTGACCGGATGCCTTTTACCGGATGCCTTTTACTGCGGCCACCGAAGCACACAAAGAGCTGCTCTGACTGCCTGAACAGGGCAGAGTGCTCGATATATACTCGTAAGGCCGAACAGGGCAGAGTAAATAAGACTCCTGTTCACTCTCAGATGGGGGAAAAGCAAAGAGAGTGATAACCTGTGAGTCTAAAGGACCTTCAGCACATAGCCGTGTCTTTGTCTGAGGATGACCTTACAGTTGTTAGGCCCAAACTCAAGGCAAGAAGCACTCACAGAGAGTGCTTGTAGGTCACCCACTCGCTTGACCAATGCGAAGGCTAGCAGGAGAGCGGTCTTTAGCGAAAGGGGCCGTAATTCGGCCAGCTGGAGTGACTCGAAGGGAGGGTCTTTGAGGGTCCTGAGGACCGTAGACAGGTCCCATGTAGGAACTGTGAGGGGGCGGGATGGGTTTAGCCTCCAAGACCCCTTCACAAAACGTTGTTCTTGCCTACGGACTGTCCAGCCACAGGAGCCTGGAAAGCTGCTATAGCGGCCACATAGACTTTGAGCATGGAAGGGGTGCGACCCTTATCTAGCAGCTCCTGGAGGAACGACGGTACAGATTAAATGTCACAGGATTGTCGGTCTTCACTCTTAACTGCGCACCAGCTGGAGAAGACAGACCATTTAAGGGATAGAGGTGTCTTGTGGACAGGGTCCAGCCTCAGAAATATTGTTCAGGACTCTCGAGTATATATCCACACTTTCGAGGACACGTTTCCGCGGGACAGCATGTCTGCCCCTTGGTTCAATCTGGCATGTGAGCTATCAGCAAGCGCAGGTTGGGTTGTGCCCATAAGAGGAAGCGTCTCACCAGTTTGTACAGAGGTCTCGATCTGAGTCTACCTTGGTAGTTTATGTAGGACACCACTGCCATGTTGTCATGATGCCATTTCAGATCTGGCAGGAAGTTTCTGCGCTCAACCAGTAGCCTGAAGTCGGCCTGCCCTCACACAGAGCTCCCCAACCCGTGTTGGAAGCGTCTGTTGAGACTACCTTCCTGCTGGAGACCATTACAAGATATATGCCTGATTGGAACCAACGAGGGTCCTTCTAAAGGGTCAGGGCCTTGATGCAGCCATGATCCACCCTGATGCAGACAAGCATGGGCTGGAACTCTGGGTATCAGACAGTATTGTTGGGGTCGCATGTGAAGCATGTGAAGAAGTACTGGTGACGTGGAGGCAATGAGGCCCAGCATCCTCTGAAACTTGCTGGGGGGTGGGGGGTGGGGTGGGTCAAGGTGAGAACCCAACATGAAAGATGCCACGAGCCGATCCTGACTCCCAGGCTTTCCAAATGGCCGAGGAGCACAGATCTGTGAGTGTCTAGATCTGGGCTAGAATGAGCCAGTCGGCAAGGTAATTCAGGTCGTGCACTCCCTTCTGTCTTAGAGGGGAGAGGGCCTTGCACTTCGTGAAAGTGCATGGAGCAAGAGACAGTACGAATGGAAGGACTGCATACTGATAAGCCACCGCCTCGAACGCTCAAGAACGGTCTGTGATGGGGGGATATCTGGATATGAAAGTATGTGTCTTTCAGATCCACTGAGAAAAAACAATCCCCTGAGCACACTTGCGAGAGGATTTGTTTCAATGTTTTCAAACATATTGAGTGGCCGTTTCATAAGGGCGCCGTTCAGATGTCTGAGGTCGAGGATGGGCCTGAGGCCGCCGTCCTTCTTTGGAACGAGGAAAGAGCGTCTGTAAAAGCCTGACCCGCTGTAGGTCGGAGGAACTGTTTCTACAGCTCCTTCCGTTAGCAAATTCATCACTTCGGTGCGGAGGACATGGGCCACGTTGCTCCTTACAAAGTGGTGACAACACCCCTGAAGCGGAGAGGCCTGCAAGCAAATTGCTGCGTGTTCAATACCTATCTTGACACTCCAGGGATGGCTTTCCAAGTCTCGGCCCGGGTAGCAAGGGGGACAGGCCGCAGCAAGACTTAGCCTGCTCCTCTTCCTTCCTGAAGGATCAGGATGGCTTCTGAGGCGCAGGACCCAGCGTTATCTTAGGCCGGGGACCTAGGGGTAGCTCAATGAGAGCAGTTCATCTCAGTGAGCCTGGCTTCTGCGTGGGATTAAATTTATTATTGCTATAAAGAGACAAAAAAAAGTTACACACCTTTTGTGGGATCTGACCAAGAGCAGAAGCAATAGTGTTTGCTCTTTCCATTGTCAGGTTGTTGATCATGGAACCCAATGAGAAAACAACAATGCCATGATCTCCTGAGCTCTGAACAAACTTCTCCAGTTCCTAAAAGACACACAAATGACCACATACTTTAACTCAAAAACAGAAAACAAGACTTGAACCACCATATACACCATTGAAACTACTTAACAGTAAACATATGTACATAGGAAATAGCAATCACAGGGAAAAGAACCCACAAAAAAACAAAATACACTCTAACACACTCTAAAAATTGATATTTCTACCAAGGGTCAAGGTTCGGATGGTTTGCATGACCCAGTTTGTTCCTAATGGTAGATGACATAATTGCACCAACTGGGTTCAAAAAGCACCCCCCCCCCCACAGACTGTCATTCTAAAGTTGCCGTGTATTACTGAAAGCATCAATATTGTATTGTACTGTAAAATATGTCATTACTTATATTCTTCCTCATCTGTTTTAAAGTTTGGAACCATGCAAATTCTTTTGGTGCCATCAGTCAGACCACAGGGCCAAAATAATTAACCGAACAGTATTGACAGATCAGGTGTTTGGCTCAAAAAATATTCTTGTGGCGAGTTACAAAAGTAATGTAAAAATTAAGTAATTTTTTTGCCTTGATATGCAATTTCTCCCTTTACCCAGCTTTTTATTAGTGACCTAAATGTGTTCCATGCAGTTTACAAAATGGGATGACATTGCAAATCCATAGTTTCTTTTAAGGTCAACCGAGCCAAATCCCTCTCCAAAGTTACAATGTTACTTGATCTATTCAAGTGAGGATTCCTTAATTTACAAATGATGCTTGTTTTAATACAAATTAAATTAAAATTTTAAGGCATCAAAAATATTTCAGTAGAGCAGATATTACAAAATAATATATGGCAAAGTCATTACCTTTGACAGAGGTTTGGCGGGTTTGCAGTGCAGTCCTCCAACAAATTTAAAATTAGGCAGGAGTGGGCGTGGATACTCAAAATCCCAGTAAGTTCTAATCAACCAGATGTCAGCTTTCCCCATGGTCTCACACATTGTTGTAGGTTTGCCTGTGACACAAGAAATATTACTACTCAGTTGATGTACATAGGTCAAGTAACAAGTTTAAACAGTATCCGGAAGACTAGCTTACTGCACAATTAAAGCATAAAAGTCGGCCCAGATCAAACAAACAATAGTTACCCCTTATTTCAGTGTAAAGCCGGTCAAAAGTAAACCTCATGTTCAGTTCA
This sequence comes from Scardinius erythrophthalmus, assembly GCF_964197995.2. NCBI lineage: Eukaryota > Metazoa > Chordata > Actinopteri > Cypriniformes > Leuciscidae > Scardinius > Scardinius erythrophthalmus. The sequence goes on from NC_138225.1 coordinate 52,515,020, forward strand.
AATATGGTTGTATACATGATGTAGAGGAGCATGTTTTCCACTCTCTCTAAGAAGCTCATATGGTCAGTGAGGTGACCCTGCACAGCGACCGCAGGAACATAGGATGGTGGTGTGGGGATCTGACCGCAAAAATGCTCGAAATTATATGCGAACGTTGAGCGTAGTGAGAGGACGTGCGGGAGTTTCAGCGTCTCTGCCATCAAGTCAGTGCATGACATCATTGGATCAGATAAAAGCACATCATAATGAGATTCCCGAAGCGCGTGCATAAGATCCTCATTGTGGAACATGCCCTTGCATGTATCAGCAGCAAGCACCATGAAGTTTGACATCACTCGTCTGATCATGGAGAGTTTCTCGTATGTGGTGGCTGTGTCGGTCATCCAGAGATGAATAAAGTCCATCCATACGGCATTGGCGTCGTCTTTCACCATGTTGACTTTAAACACATTGTAGTTGAACCGCTCCTTCCGTGTGTACTGTACAGTAGGAGATGAAGAACTGACCAGAACCGTCACGCTATGGTTCTTATCAACTAACGCGTCTACGATTGAACGCATGTTGTGCCAGTGGCTGAACTCGCCTGGCAACACCAAAACCCTGCCAGCCTCTACTCCACACAGCAGTGCGAACACAAGCAAAGTCCCAGAAACCATGGTCTGTGTGACCATGTCTGAAGTGTTTGTGTGCTTTCGGAAAAGTGCAGTGTAATCTATGGAACAGTGACCCAAATGCAGGATTTGCACAACAGGATTTGGACAAAGGTCGTGTTGCATTATGGAGGGTATAGGTGCACTTTGTCATTTTGCCAAAAGATAATATCTTGCACTTTCACTCAATTCCAGTTCTAAATGGTTTATTTTGCAATACTGCAATGAATATGCAAATGTTGTGAACAACACTTTTATAACTGTATAGCATCATGCTTTTACCTATTTTCACAAAACAACTTTTAACACACTTTAAAATAATTGTACTTTAGAAAAATATACTTGAAATTAAAATTCTGTTTATTTTTTAAAAGTGTATTAATTTGCCCTTTATTAAAAATATATTTTAGGTATATTTTAACTGTGTGCTGGAAATGATCATTTTAACAATGCATTGGAAGTATACTTTCAAAATACATTATAGTATACAATAGTATTTTGTACAAAGTATAGAATAAATAACTGAAATAGTATAAAATACATTTCAGAGAAGGTTTTTCTCAATCTTTTACACTGGCCAAATAGTATTTTTAATTGCTTTATATTTTTAATGGAAACAGATAGGCCTTATTGTGCATTATTGATCATTATTTGCATGAAAATATTTCCTCAGACCATGAGTTCTGCTATTATCATGCGCTAAGCAATCCTCGCTGTAGTTAAAACATTAAAACACAGCATGTCACAGGAAAAATGTTCAACAGCATCATATAAAAAATGTTGTAACTTCTCTGTAATGTTTTCATGCATTTTAAGTGCTTAACCCTCTACTGCATAGAGTTGCCCCCAGGAAACAGAAAGTTTTCTTAAGCCCTATGTTCAGTACATTTTTCTTTAAATGATTGCAACCAATTAGAATGTTTGAAAAAGTATCAAAGAACAGTCCAATAAGGTTTGGGAGTCACTATCAATCACCATTTGAAGGCGGGACGTCCTTTTCTGACACATGGTCACAGGAGCACATGGTATGAGATGAAAGCAAGATTATTTGCTTTAGTAATCTTATTTAAAATGACATGAACTGTACATAAAAAATGTGTGTGTGTATGAAGGTGCAGAGAAGTCTTTTGGCAGGTTTTGTGAAGGTTTTTTTATTTTGCATGTTCACAAATTCAGAAATAAGGGGTACTTTTCAAGGATGTCTTGGACAATACCTCACAATGGCAAATAATGTGTTACAAGTAGGGAAGATGTAGGTTTCCTGGGTGCACAGGAACACCTAATGTCACCAAAGTGACACCAATGTGCAGCATCCACCTGGATGATGCGAAGGCAGCCATATTGCGCCAGAACACCCACCACACACCAGCTTACTGGTGGAGAGGAGACAGAGTAATAGATGGCTCGCAGTCTCTGCTCTAATTCATCCCAAATTTTCTCTCAGGTTGAGGTCAGGACTTGAGCGCAGTCATGTTAGAACAGAAAGGGTCATCTAACAAACTGTTCCCACAAAATTGTCTTGGTAGGCTAAAGCATTAGGATTTCCTTTCACTGGACCTAAGGGGCAAAGCCCAACCCCTGAAAAACAACCCCACACCATAATCCCCCCTCCACCAAACAACCCCACACCATAATCCCCCCTCTACAAGACTTTACACTTGGCACAATGCAGTCAGGCAAGTACCGTTTTTCTGGCCATCGCCAAACCCAGACTCGTCCATTGGATTGCCAGTCAGAGAAGCGTGATTGGTCACTCCAGAGTCCAGTGGCGGCGTGCTTTACAACACTGCATCCCACGCTTTGCATTGCACTTGGTGATGTAAGGCTTGGAAGGAGCTGCTCAGCCATGGAAACCCATTCCATGAAGCCATTTCCATTTTGTCAATATACAGTAGTGTATATGGGGATGATTAGGATACATGAAGTACATGATATGACATGACGCACTACATGATACAAACCTATGTCTGTATCAAATCAAATATATTGATGTGTTTCAAGTGTTTTTTCCCTTTTTACTTAAATTATTTTTTTATTTTTTTATTTTTTTTATTGCTCTCTGAGAATTGTATAATGATAATTTTCTCTATGATTCTTCACCATTGTTGCGCAACGTTGCCCTCAGGCAACAAAAACATATTTTGGGGTTGGGGGTTGGGGGAGGGACATTTTTCAATAAATCAATAAAATGTTCCCAAAACAGCCAAGAAATGATGTGGAATAATTTGTATCATGTGCCATCAAAATGCATGCAGTAGAGGGTTAACTCCATTAATGATAACGGCATATTTAATCTAAATGAGTTTATCAGATGTAAAACATAGTTTAAATCATTCTTTTATTTATTTAAACTGTTATTGTGAACATGCACTGTATTTATGATTAGGACTCATAATGAAGATTTAAAGTGGTTTTCCTTCATCTGCCGTCAGTCCCTCAGACGCCATCGGTGTCGCCAAACTGCTCCGTCTCCAAAATGTTCGTAGGCCTATGTGTTATTCAACGGGACTTGAGACCAACTAAACAATTTAATTACACTTCAAATATCTTTTTTCCGAAGGTGGTTTCTGTCATTTACTGTATATTTTATCACGCTGTTTTAAAAAAAAAAAAAGTTTGTTTTTAGTTAGTAACGCGATGCTATAAAAACGGATGTGTGACATCATAAATGACAGCTGTGACTGACAGGTTCTCTGAGCGAAGTAGTCACTGAAGCACCAACAGAGATCTTCGGAGAACTGAGGAGATTGGAGATTTAAATTTAATATCTAAATTTCTATAATTAATTATTTCACACCGAGAGTGAGGGCGGGGCCTTGATTTCGCGGCTTTACTTCCTGCTCACTACTGTGCAGGTCTGGTCCCGAAATCACTACTTGAGACTCAAGTCCCAAGATGTCAGCGCCATATCGGGACACTGGTGGCTTCAGGGGGCCAATGTTTCGGAAAAAATTTAAGCTTTCCCGGGCGCCGCCATTGATTAGCAGCATAGATTATGCTGTTAGCATTCCATTGACTCCCATTCATTTTGGCGTCACTTTGACAGCAAATAACTTTACATCTGAGGCGTTTAAAGACTCCATTTGTCCATTATTTATTTCTGAAGAAACACGAAAATGTATAAAAGGCTTCATTACCTTGTATCTTACGTTATGGCCCTGTAGAAGCAGTTTTTGTAAAAATAGGCTAACAATTGCGTCATAACCACGCGACTCTCTGTAGAAAGATTACCGTATGGACAGGAGGAGAAGCTCGCGGGCAATTGGGGGGACGTGGAGGCAAAATGACAAAATAATTAATCAGAATACCTAGCAAAAGTTGCTCCTGCTCCTCATGGACAGCTCCTACTCACACTCTCCGTCTCTGCAAGTTTCGGAAGGGAATGATTCAGATTTCTTTTGGCACAGCTACTAGAAGACAGACGGGCTGCTCATGTCACATCTACGTCGTCAAGCTCAGTTTGAGTCTGCGCAGTCGCTCAGCCATCAGGAAGTGAGAGCTTCTAATTTACTTCACTTTTCTCCGTTGAATCCAATTGGGTCACTGTGTCCATTTCTTTTACTGTCTATGGGCGGCTTCCCTTCTCACCAATGGAAGAGAGCGAAGGGTCGTTGTCCATCTTTTTTTACAGTCTATGGTTCGTACGCATGGATCAGAGTTTGCGTGCAGGTGCGGAAATTTTCCCAAATCACAACTTATGCATCAGAAGTGGCGTACGCCTCTTTCAGGGCCTCTTTTGTGCGTACACATGACAGTTATAAATTCGGCACGCATGTGATTCGCGTATTAACTGCTAAATTTAACCATCATAGAGTGAAAGTTTGTTCGCTGCCTTTGATATCTCACAATTCTGTGCTTTCCATTCTGTGACAGTTGAGCTAAAAAATAAAGACGCCGTCTGAAAGAGAGAGAAGAGAGAGAGAGAGAGAGAGAGAGAGAGAGAGAGAGAGAGAGAGAGAGAGAGAGAGAGAGAGAGAGAGAGAGAGGCGCGTTTCAGACATGCTTGAACACAGAATTGAATCCTCTTTCGCGTTTACTTGCGCTTGAACGGACACACACACATAATTATGTAAAAATTCCGGCAAGTATTCTCTCAGTTATGTCATTAGTGAACAGTTGAGAAAGAACCGGATGTGTGTCAGTGTATTCGGTTCGTGCATTCTGTCTTAAAGTGACAGCAGCCTAATATTCCTGCTGTTGTCTGTGTCATTAATGTTAATAATAATAAAAAAAACATCATTACCATCATCCACCATGTTCAAAAGAAAAGAAGATTTCAACTAGTAAAAACTATATATCTGTAATTTTTCACTATATAGTATCACCATAGGCTGCCATTCAAATTCAATTGTTGATATATAGAATTGAATTCTTACCAGTTGAAATTCCAAATTCTCAAATCAGAAATACAATTATTTCTGATATAAATAAGTATATGGTTCCTATACCACGTATTACAACGTAATTACTGATATGAAAAATTATATTTAAGAAATGCATAGCTGATATGTTTCAACTAAGAAATAAATTATTGATATCAAACAACTGAATTTGAATGGCAGAGTGAAGAAATCCAAATTCTGATATCAAGAATTAGTATTTTAAACAGTGAAAATGTAATTCTTGATATCGACAATTCATATCCTGTGAATGTAAATGTCAAAACGCAAGTTGCAATACACAGACAGCAGCCTCTAGTGATAATGCTGGAAATTTAGATTTTCCCTCACAACTGCGAGTTTCCATCTCACTAAAAGTCCGAAGTGCGAGAAAAAGTCAGAATTGTGAGATTATTTTAAGTGTTGTAAGCTTCCATATTAAGCTTATTCTAGCTCAACTACACTTTCCACAATAGCCTATAAAGATGTTCATGAGAAGAAAAAAACATGCGTGAGTCCTTACCTAATATTTCACTGTAGTAATTATCCAAACTCATCGAGGCCATCCGAAACCCGACGGAATAAACAACATACATAATCATATTTTTCACTCTTTCCATGAAGCACATGTGATCTGTCATCACCGACGGAGGAACCGGTACATAAGAGGGCGGTGAAGGCATCTGTCCACACATCCTCTCCATGGAAAACCCGAGTGAAAACCGCAGAGAAAGAACGAGTGGCAGATCCAGAATCTCTGCCAGCAAGTCACTGCATATGAACATGGGATCATAAAAGAGAACATCAAACTTTAGATCCCTCAAGCGCGCGATCAGCGCGTCATTACGCAGCATGGAGTCGCACACGGTGCGCTGAAATTCGTTCACTTTCCCCATCAGGTCCACGATCTGGAGACCAATTGTGACCATGCTTGGTGTGGGGTACTGCATCCAGATGTTGATCAGCTGTTCGCTCACACTGTGCGCCTCGTGCGCCTTCAGAGGCACGTCAAACACCAGGAACGGAAACCTCTCCTGCGCTGTGAAGTTCACGGTCGGCGAGGCAGAGCTCACTAGAACTGTCACGCTGTGATTGCGGTTCAGAAGCTCTTCCAGAATGTTGCGCATGTTGTGCCAGTGGCTGTATTCTCCCGGCAACACGAGCACATTGCCACCGTGCGTAAAGCTCACGTCAGTCAATAGGAAGATTACGAAAAGTGTGCATGACTTTCCCAAACAGTGCATGGCAGAAACGCTCGTGAAGACGCTCAACCACTGTTTCCGCTTTGCATCTGGACTGGGAAGGTGAAGAAGAAGGTAGGCGTATCCAGGAAAGAAGTTTTAGGGCAAAGGGCGGGACAGCAGGACTTTGGAGGAAAGTGGCGTCACGTAGTCAGGAAAACCAAACCATCACTACATTCTCTTGTGAAAAAGAAGTGCGCTTAATTGTATTGAATGTGAACTTGTAGGCCTGCATTTAAACGTATTAAATAACTGTACTTGCCGACTATAATATTAATAAAATAAAAGGTTAAGTGTAGGCTACATAAAGAGAGAATGTACACTTTCACGACTCGTTGATATTTTTAAAAAGTGCACTTTGTAATAATGTCAAAAAGTTTTACTTTAAAGCATGAAAAAAAAGATGATTAAAACATGATTTAAAATGTACTTTAAAGTAGCCTACACTTATTTTGATGTGTCGACTAGCATAAAGTGACATTATGTAAAGTACTTGATTATCATTTTAACTGTATAGTGTTATTCAATATTACATTTAAAGTTAATATATTTTAAATGTATAATTGCAACTCATAATTACAATCGAAATCTGCAAATACAAATAAATTTGAATATGTGACAAGTTTCAATATAAATGAATAAAGTATATTTCAGTTTACCACAAATGCTTGTTGGTACCATACAAAGACAATAGAAGTAATTCGCCTATGAAATTATATGTAATGATATACTTAAGTCCTAAGTTTGTTAAAAAGCACTCTTAAGTTCAGCTTAGTGCATTTAATATAATTTTACACTAATACATTTACATTTAATTGCAAGTAACATGCAGAACTCTCAGAAATCACTACAGTCAGTTTGCACTTTAAGTACATTTCCATTATAATTACTAAATTACTAAAGTATGATAACATGTACTTTTTCATAAATATTATTAAATTAATAAACAAAATAACAATAAAAAAGAAAATAATAAGGATATAACCTGGAGGGACCTGAGCAGTTTGAGGATAGTGCCACCTACAGGTCATGAAAAAGAAAAGGAAAAGAAAAAAGCTATTTTTTGCCTATAACTTGGGAAAGTCCTAGTCGAGACCAGACAGAAGGTGTGTGTGGTGCAGGCTTTAGTGTGGAGCAGATGAGGGTAATTGCTGGCGGGTGTGTGCAGGTGAGAGTCAGAGAGGATGATGGGAACTGTAGTGTGACAGGTGAATCATGACAGCATCTTGATGACACATGGTGAAAATTAATGCTCTTGATAACTTTGAAAAAGAAAGAAGGCATCAAATGGAGGGAACGGCCCATATAATCCTCTGATAATGTATTGTAGTTTGCCGGATGTACTTCTCAGTGCACTTGAGGTTGAAATCACAGCATGGCAAAGTGCACATTATCAGTGGTTTTATGTTTCTTGTATTGTGTGTAAAGGTTGTGGCCATTCAGAATGACAATTAAGTTTTATAAAGAATAAGGGAAGCTATTCAAAGGGGTTTGGGACTCTACAACCTTCTAACTCATGTTGTTCTGTTGCTTATTAGGACTTTGACTAGTCTGTAGAATATAATACTGTTGAAAGTTCTTGCCAGAAATGCAAGTTTAATTGGTCATCCATAATTTGTTTAATTGTTCATGTTTTTTTATGTTTAAGACCATTTGTAAACACTTTGTATAATCCGGTTATATGCGCAAGTGTAACACGACACTGATTCAGAACACAGGAATTAAGAGGCTGGCTCAAAAAAGAAAAATCCCGTGTTTCACAACTTTTTATAAGGAAAATTGTGTTACAATAACTGATTACATAACGATTACAAAATATCATGTTTCTTCTTTTTATAAATAACCTTGGTTGATCAGAGTTTTGAACTGAAATGAAGAATTGTGTCACAATAACTGATTAGGTAACGATTACAAATTATCATGTTTTTTCTTTTTATAAATAACCTTGGTTGACTAAAGTTTTGAACTGAAATGAAGAATTGTGACACATAGTGTAGTTTTAGTTCCATGAGCTCATTTTAATTCCCTGTGTTTAATACCGGTTTTATATCCCTAATAGCCTGACTAAATATGAATCTTGTCACTGACTTTTTCCTCAGCTAGAATAAGGGAAGTCTTTCATCCATATTGTGACTTATGTCAGAGTGAAACTTTTTTTTTTTTTTAACAAGACTACATGTAACGCGGGACTTGATTTTGTCCATCGGGAATTGATTGGATCGTATTTGTTTGTTTGTGACAGAGGTTGTCCCATGGTGATTTGAACATATCTTGGTAGGCTATGTAACAAGAAATGTAGACATTTCATGGAATATATAGTTGCCCCTTATTACCCTCGACCTACACAGAACTGATGTAGGGCCTGTAAACAGCAATAAATGAGTGCCCTTTAACCAGTCAGAGAACATTTTCTGTCTGTCAATCATTTAGCATGTCGGTAAAGTGCAAGGATCACAAGTGTGTTTTCCTTCATGACACCACTGCCTCTCCACAGGGGCAAGCGCTCACAAAACCCATCAACATGTCTATCAATGAAATGAATTTTACCTGGGCAATTGAGGTGGAAATGTTCAATGGCTTTTTGTATGTCTGTGTCTAATTCGAAATAAACCTAAAACAATATCGTGGCACAAATTTAAGAGTTATGTAGCCTACTTGAAATGCATTTACATCTTTCACCCGTTTGGATTACATGTTTTTAACGTAAACTAAACTTAATGTGACACATGTTTGTCAGATTATTACTAACTATGTGCATCTATTTGATTTTATTTAAAAAAAATCAAATTGTCAAATTGTTTAGAATCAGCATTGTGAAAACAATTAAATTTACCCATTTAAAAAGAATGAAATATGGCTATAGCTGACAAACAAGCAACATTCAGATAAAATGAATGAGATTGAAACAAGTTAAATGTATTGATAAATATATAAATCCGGTGATTGAGTATTTAAAACACTTTTGTTTATTACTATACAATTACAGAAATCTTACCTGTTTCTTGTTTTATTTATTTATTTTACTGATAGGGAAATCTAACAAAAATGAAATAATGCTCATTTAAAAAAGCATTACTTTACTAACACAATAATATAAGAAAAGAGGAATCACTTGCAGAGCATTAAAAAGGAAGCACAGACTTATTACCTTGTTTTGTTTTGGTATCTGATTAGGTTTCAGTTTTAAAAGCAATACATAAAGGTACTTGGTTCCTAAATTTGCTTTTGTGAATATTCTCGATTTTTCATCAGATTCGGTTATATGTAAAAACTGTAATCCAAATGGGTGGAAATTTTACATGCAATTCAAATACATGAATCTCACACTGAGGCCTATTATCTGATGTACACCAGATAAAACATTAATGAAGAGGCAACTTATTGTATTTAGAAAAATAAAGCAATGCAGTCCTGCCACAGAAATGAAATGCACGCGTACTTACCCAGGATGTCTGTATAAAAGTGTTCCCACTTCGATTTAGTGACTAGATAAAACAAAAAATCCTGTCCGCCATAAAACAGCACATTTTTCAGTCTCTGCATGAAACTCATTTCATCTGTATACTCAGAGCCGATGCCAGGGACGTAGGATGGCGGAGCCGGCAGTTGTGCGCAGAGTCTCTCAAACGTGTTACCAAAGGAAAACCTGAGACTGAGAACTAAAGGTAAGTTCAACTTCTGGGCCAGCAGCTCTCCACACAGGAAGAGAGGGTCGGCCAGCAATGCGTCAAACTTCTCTTCTCTCCACTTCTCGATGAGGTCTTCTCTGGCAAAGACGTGAGTGCACACAGCCCGATTCTGCTCTGATCCAACGTCAATCATCTCCTTGACCTTCAGTGAAGCCTTGATGAAGTTGTCGTTCGGTAGATCATGAGTCCAGTATTTCAGCATCCTTTCCATGTTCTCCAGGATGTCCTGCTTTGTGTGAGGAACCTGTATTATCTCCACATTGTAGCCCTCGGATGGAGTGGTTTTGACAGACGGTGTGGCCGTGTGAGTGACCACTGTGATATTGTGTCCTCTTTCGATCAATGCGTCTATGATGACTTTTACATTGAGCCAGTGGCTGAATTCGGCAGGCCAGACGAGGATCTTCCCTCCTGACACACTGAGCAGGTTCAGGTTCAGAAGAACAAGCAAAAGGAAAAGACCAGTGCTCCTTCTGGGACTCATGACAGCAGTGAACAAACTGAGCGGTGCACAGTGAGCAGGAACAAGCATGTGGAGGAGGAGCTACTGACCGGCAGCATGGAGACGTTAGTTTTAAAGAAATAGTAAGTATAGATAGACTGAGAGATTATGTCCCTCTGTTAGCATCTATATTCTCAATGCCTTCATAACATCAGCTTGCTTGTATATTTGCTTATAAGTTCATTTTTCTTTCACTTTTTATATTTTTTTATTTTACTGGCAGGGAAATCTAGCAAATATTAAGTAATGCTCATTGAAAAACACCACTTTCACAATTATATAAGAAAAGAGGAATCACTTACAGAGCATTAAAAAGGAAGTACAGACTTATTACATTGTTTAGCTATAAGAATTGTTTTGGTATCTGATTAGGTTTCAGTTTTAAAAGCAATACATAAAGGCATTTAGTTCCTAAATTTGCTGTTGTGAATATTCTCAATTATTCATCAGATTCGGTTATATGTAAAAACTGTAATCCAAATGGATGGACATTTTACATGCAATTCAAATACATGAATCTTACACTGAGGCCTATTATCTGATGTATATCAAACATTTATGAAGAGGCAACTTATTGTATCTAGAAAAATAAAGCAATGCAGTCCTGCCACAGAAATGAAATGCAACTTACCCAGGATTTCTGTATATAAGTGATCCCACTTTGATTTAGTGACTAGATAAAACAACAAATCCTGTCCGGCATAGAACAGCACATTTTTCAGTCTCTGCATGAAACTCATTTCATCTGTGTTCTCAGAGCCGATGCCAGGGACGTAGGATGGTGGAGCCGGCAGTTGTGCGCAGAGTCTCTCAAACGTGTTACCAAAGGAAAACCTGAGACTGAGAACTAAAGGTAAGTTCAACTTCTGGGCCAGCAGCTCTCCACACATGAAGAGAGGGTCGGCCAGCAATGCGTCAAACTTCTCTTCTCTCCACTTCTCGAGGAGGTCTTCTCTGGCAAAGAGTTGAGTGCACACGGCCCGATTCTGCTGTGTGCTAAAGTCAACCATCTCCTTGATCTTCAGTGAAGCCTTGATGAAGTTGTCGTTCGGTAGATCATGAGTCCAGTATTTCAGCATCCTTTCCATGTTCTCCAGGATGTCCTGCTTTGTGTGAGGAACCTGTATTATCTCCACATTGTAGCCCTCGGATGGAGTGGTTTTGACAGACGGTGTGGCCGTGTGAGTGACCACTGTGATATTGTGTCCTCTTTCGATCAATGCGTCTATGATGACTTTTACATTGAGCCAGTGGCTGAATCCGGCAGGCCAGACGAGGATCTTCCCTCCTGACACACTCAGCAGGTTCAGGTTCAGAAGAACAAGCAAAAGGAAAAGACCAGTGCTCCTTCTGGGACTCATGACAGCAGTGAACAAACTGAGCGGTGCACAGTGAGCAGGAACAAGCATGTGGAGGAGGAGCTACTGATCGGCAGCATGGAAACATGAATCATTTTTCTTCTGACTATTTATATATAGTTTTTATTTTACTGGCAGTGAAATCTAGCAAAATTAAGTAATGCCCATTAAAAAACATCACTTTCACAATTATATAAGAAAAGGGTAATCACTTACAGAGCATTAAAAAAGAAAAGCACAGGCTTTTTAGAATTGTTTTGGTACTCTGATTTGGTTTTATTTTTAAAAGCAAAATTGTCATGATTCCTGTCTTGTGTTCCCCTTGTCTTGTGTGGATTTTTGTTATTTCCTGTCCTGTGCCATGTTTTGTAGTCCTTTGTTGTTTTTCTTGTTTATTAGTCTCCCAGGTGTTTCTAATTAGCCCCGCCCCCTTGTTATCTTGAGTTTTTCTTGTTTATTAGTCTCCCAGGTGTTTCTAATTAGCCCCGCCCCCTTGTTATCTTGTTTAGCTTGTTTGCCTGTGTATTTAAACCTCTGTGCTTCAGTTGTTGTTTGTCGGTTGTTGTAGCTGTTCTGTGTTCTGTGGATTCTCTCCCCGCTTCATTCCTGCCTCATCATAACAGAACGACCGACCAAACAATGAATCCAGCAGCTTTAAATGGTAATCTCCAGCCAAGTAGGCGTCCACGCCTGATTCTTATCCCCAGGATGCCTGCCGCCACATCTGCCGAGCCGGAGATTCTTCACGTCATGCCTGCAAAGCCTGAGTCTCTTCACGTCAAAGCCTGAGTCTCTTCACGTCATGCCTGCAAATCCTGAGTCTCTTCGCGTCATGCCTGCAAAGCCTGAGTCTCTTCACATCATGCCTGCCGAGCCTGGGTCTCTTCACGTCACGTCTGCAGAGACTGTTCTGCCTGCTCCGCCCTGGCCGCCTGCACTGCCTGCTCCGCCCTGGTCGCCTGCACTGCCTGCTCCGCCCTGGTCACCTGCACAGCCTGCTCCGCCCTGGTCGCCTGCTCCGCCCTGGTCGCCTGCACAGCCTGCTCCGCCCTGGTTGCCTGCACAGCCTGCTCCGCCCTGGTCGCCTGCACAGCCTGCTCCGCCCTAGTCGCCTGCACTGCCTGCTCCGCCCTGGTCGCCTGCACAGCCTGCTCCGCCCTGGTCGCCTGCTCCGCCTGCTCCGCCCTGGTCGCCTGCACAGCCTGCTCCGCCCTAGTCGCCTGCACTGCCTGCTCCGCCCTGGTCGCCTGCACAGCCTGCTCCGCCCTGGTCGCCTGCTCCGCCTGCTCCGCCCTGGCCGCCTGCACAGCCTGCTCCGCCCTGGTCGCCTGCACAGCCTGCTCCGCCCTAGTCGCCTGCACTGCCTGCTCCGCCCTGGCCGCCTGCACAGCCTGCTCCGCTCCGCCTGCACCGCCTGCTCCGCCCTGGCCGCCTGCACAGCCTGCTCCGCCCTGGCCGCCGGCACAGCCTGCTCCGCCCTGGCCGCCTGCACTGCCTGCTCCGCCTGCTCCGCCCTGGCCGCCTGCACTGCCTGCTCCGCCTGCTCCGCCCTGGCCGCCTGCACTGCCTGCTCCGCCCTGGCCGCCTGCACTGCCTGCTCCGCCCTGGCCGCCTGCACTGCCTGCTCCGCCCTGGCCGCCTGCACAGCCTGCTCCGCCCTGGCCGCCTGCAGTCTGCCCTGGCCGCCTGCACTGCCTACTCCGCCCTGGCAGCCTGCACTGCCTGCTCCGCCCTGGCCGCCTGCACAGCCTGCTCCGCCCTGGCCGCCTGCACAGCCTGCTCCGCCCTGGCCGCCTGCAGTCTGCCCTGGCCGCCTGCACTGCCTGCTCCGCCCTGGCCGCCTGCACTGCCTGCTCCGCCCTGGCCGCCTGCACTGCCTGCTCCGCCCTGGCCGCCTGCAGTCTGCCCTGGCCGCCTGCACTGCCTGCTCCGCCCTGGCCGCCTGCACTGCCTGCTCCGCCCTGGCCGCCTGCACTGCCTGCTCCGCCCTGGCCGCCTGCACTGCCTGCTCCGCCCTGGCCGCCTGCACTGCCTGCTCCGCCCTGGCCGCCTGCACTGCCTGCTCCGCCCTGGCCGCCTGCACTGCCTGCTCCGCCCTGGCCGCCTGCACTGCCTGCTCCGCCCTGGCCGCCTGCAGTCTGCCCTGGCCGCCTGCACTGCCTACTCCGCCCTGGCCGCCTGCACTGCCTGCTCCGCCCTGGCCACCTGCACTGCCTGCTCCGCCCTGGCCGCCTGCACTGCCTGCTCCGCCCTGGCCGCCTGCACTGCCTGCTCCGCCCTGGCCGCCTGCACTGCCTGCTCCGCCCTGGCCGCCTGCAGTCTGCCCTGGCCGCCTGCACTGCCTACTCCGCCCTGGTCGCCTGCACTGCCTGCTCCGCCCTGGTCGCCTGCACAGCCTGCTCCGCCCTGGTCGCCTGCACAATCTGCTCCGCCCTGGCCGCCTGCAGTCTGCCCTGGCCGCCTGCACTGCCTACTCCGCCCTGGCCGCCTTGCACAGCCTGATCCGCCCTGGTCGCCTGCACTGCCTGCTCCGCCCTGGTCGCCTGCACAGCCTGCTCCGCCCTGGCCGCCTGCACTGCCTGCTCCGCCCTGGTCGCCTGCACAGCCTGCTCCGCCCTGGCCGCCTGCACAGCCTGCTCCGCCCTGGCCGCCTGCACTGCCTGCTCCGCCCTGGCCGCCTGCACTGCCTGCTCCGCCCTGGTCGCCTGCACTGCCTGCTCCGCCCTGGCCGCCTGCACTGCCTGCTCCGCCCTGGCCGCCTGCACTGCCTGCTCCGCCCTGGCCGCCTGCACTGCCTGCTCCGCCCTGGTCGCCTGCACTGCCTGCTCCGCCCTGGCCGCCTGCACTGCCTGCTCCGCCCTGGTCGCCTGCACTGCCTGCTCCGCCCTGGCCGCCTGCACTGCCTGCTCCGCCCTGGCCGCCTGCACTGCCTGCTCCGCCCTGGCCGCCTGCACAGCCTGCTCCGCCCTGGCCGCCTGCACAGCCTGCTCCGCCCTGGTCGCCTGCACAGCCTGATCCGCCCTGGCCGCCTGCACTCTGCCCTGGCCGCCTGCACTGCCTGCTCCGCCCTGGTCACCTGCACTGCCTGCTCCGCCCTGGCCTCCCGTCTTGCCGCAATCTCCAGGTCCTCTTCCGCTCCACGGGCCTGGCCCTCCATCCCGCCCCCGGGTCTGCCTCTGCTCCACCACCCTCCTGGACTGTTTTGCTGAGGAGCGTCTGGAATCCGCTCGTTAAGTGGGGGCTATGTCATGATTCCTGTCTTGTGTTCCCCTTGTCTTGTGTGGATTTTTGTTATTTCCTGTCCTGTGCCATGTTTTGTAGTCCTTTGTAGTTTTTCTCGTTTATTAGTCTCCTAGGTGTTTCTAATTAGCCCCGCCCCCTTGTTATCGTGTTTAGCTTGTTTGCCTGTGTATTTAAACCTCTGTGCTTCAGTTGTTTGTCGGTCGTTGTAGCTGTTTCCATGTTCCTGTCCTAAGTTCTGTGTTCTGTTGTCTGCCTGGTTTACCTGTTTGTTTTATTAAAAGTAATGCTTGCAGATGGATTCTCTCCCTGCTTCATTCCTGCCTCATCATAACAAAAATAGGCATTTGGTTGCTTTTGTGAATATGAATTCAGCTTATTATATCTATCTTAAGTTAGAATAGTCTTTCAAGCTATTGAATTTAAGTTATTTAAAAAAGAAGGTATTTTCTGTGAAAATAACTAAGAATGTAAAATCTAAAATGCAAGGAATAAGTAATAATATAATTATAAACTTAAAATGAAGAGGGTTTAAGAGAAAAAAAAAACGCTAATACAGAAGTTTAGAGATTAGCTCATTCCTTTTTACAAAATTTGAAAGGTCAATTCAAAATTATTGTGCAATAAACAATTTCAAAATAAGTGAGTAATTGTTTCTTCATAGATGACAAAAGGAAGCAACTGGGTGAAATACTGTCATTAAACTGAAAGATCATAGTAACGTTCCAATTATAAAAAACAAATAAAAAAAAAAAAAAAAAACAGAAGATTTCTTTTTAGTTGAAGAAGCAAGAAGTCTTTCCATTCTAGGTCACTGACTTTATTATTCAAAGAGGTCTGAGTTTAATTAAGAATTGATCTAAAAAAATATTATTTGAAAAGCTAGATTAGAGTAGTCAAATTGGGCAAGGGACCATGAAGACAGACTTGGATTTCGAGTGTTTACGCTGGTTTTTTTTTTTTTTTTGACACCGAGTCTGGAAAGTTTGAACGCCGACGGTAAAATCAAATAAACTGCTCACAGTGAATGTAATTTGGACAATGGCTGAGACATCTGCTGGATATTTTATATAGTTAAGCCTAGATAATATGCTTGATGAAGGTAAAATGTTTTGGGATGAGGTTGTTACTGGCAACAAGCAGAATGTACGGCTAAGATCAGAGAGTGAAAGGGATTCCATAGAATCAGTAGTTGTGGCGAAAAAGACCAAAACAGATGGTAACAGGGCCTTGAGGCCTCAGGTTGATGTTTGGAAAGTTATTTTGGTGTTTGATAAAAAGGGAGGGCCAGATCTGCATCCAATACATATCATGAAAGCAATAGAGAAGGAAATAGGCAAGATTAATCACGCGTGTTTCATGGGGAACGGGAGGATACTGATCTTTGCAAATTCCAAGGAACAACAAAGTAATATTCTCAAGAAAACCACACTCAACAACCTCGGGTAACGTCACATATTCCGGGTGCAGCATCTAAGGTCAGAGGAGTAATTATCTGGAATCCCAACTTCAGTTTCAATAGAGGAGATCATGGAAAGTTTAAAAGATTATGATTTAGTTGAAACTAAGCGATTGACAAAAGGTAAAGATAAAACAGAAAGCCTGTCTATTTTATTAGGCTTCAAGAAAGAACTACCCAGTAGGGTTCAAATGGGATACATGTCATACTCAGTGAGAGAATATATCCCGCCGCCGTTAAGATGTTTTAATTGCCAACGGTATGGTCATGCTGCTAGCCAATGTCGAGGAAAAATTAGATGTGCGAAATGTGGAGGAGAACATGAGTATGGCAAATGTGAACAAGATGCTGTGTTAAAATGTTGTAATTGTGGTGGCAATTATAGTGCAGCTTATGGAGGTTGTGAGAAGCACAAAGAGGCAAAATAAGTCCAGAAATGCAAAATTATTCATAAAGTTTCCTATGCTGAGGCGGTTAAGAAAATTGAAATGGAAAAGAAAGGTGCTAGCCTAATTGTCCCCCCCTATACACCAGAGCAAGCTTGGGAAACAAATGCTAGCAACCCAATAAGCAGAGTAAACCACAGGAGCCATCCTAACGAGAGAGTCCAACAGGTCAGTAGGCCTAGACTTAATTCTCAACAGACAGAGTGCTGTGAATTCAAAAAGAAAATGTCAGAAGAAATATTGTTGGTCAAGAAAAAGGACTTCCTTGCCTTCATTTGCGCAGTGATCAGTAAAGCAACTGAACTTCCTCAGGGAAGTAATAAGGTAAAATCAATTGTGCATATTGCAAATTACTTTTTAGTATTTAGCTCACAAGCTAGTGAAATTCAAGAGATACTGAATTGTAAATATGAGGGTCAAAATAGTGATTAAAAGCCTACTTTTCATTCTTCAATGGAATGCCAGAAGTGTAATAGCAAATGGTCAAGAATTTAAGAGATATATATACAATCTGAAAGAAAAACCTGAGGTCATATGCATTCAAGAAACATGGTTGAAACCACACCTTGATTTTGTATTGAAAGGATATAATGGCATTAGATGTGATAGAGGAAAAGGCAGAGGAGGAGGGTGTATGACATTTATTAAATTAGGAATACCGTATAGGTTTATTAATTCCAAGGATTATGAATGTGTGGTAACTGAAATATTTAATAAATATAGTGGTAATTTTACTATCTTTAACTATTATAATCCATGTAAAGCATTAAATAGTGAGTTATTGAAAAGTATTGTTAAGAGAAGCCACAGAGAGATTTGGTGTGGGGACTTCAATGCTCACAACAGTTTATGGGGTAGTAAACAGACAGATTTGAATGGTGAGGCAGTGGAAGAAATGATGAATGATAGAATGTTAGTGTGTATAAATAATGGTTATGGTACTAGAATTAATGTTTATAAAAATGATATGAGTTATGTGCCCCAAAGATGGAATTTTAAAAAAGCAGATTGGGAGAAATTTGTAGAAAGCTGTGAGAATGGGGAAAGTATATCAATTAAAGGGGTGGTTGATTATGATTTCACTTTTCTAACTTTAGTTAGTGTGTAATGTTGCTGTTTGAGCATAAAGGGAGATATTTGCTTTTAAAGAAATCGCTTTTTAAGGACTACAACAAACGACTGGTAGAGACTACACGACATTCCTCCAGGGTTTGTGACATCACAAACCCTAAAATTAGCATAAACCAGCCCCCCTGAACACGATTTATAGATTATCATGACAGAATATGCTAATCAATTACTAGAAGATAACTACACATAAGCTTCATAAATTCATCAACCATTCAGAAATGTCCTGTTGCTTCTACATGTTGTCACTTCTTCTTGAGTCTCTCCATCATTGCCTGACTCCGGTTTGAACATAAAAGGCTAAAAGTTTTTGAAATTTTCAGTACATGTGTGTGTGAGGTAAAAGGACACAAGCTCTTGAAGCTCCGCCCCTTGTGCCGGGAGCAGCAGCTCATTTGCATTTAAAGAGACACACACAAAATGGTGCGTTTTTGCTCACCCTCAAAAAGTGACAACTTTAACATGCTATATAAAAATATCTGTGGGGTATTTTGAGCTCAAACTTCACACACACACTCTGGGGACATCAGAGATTTATTTTACATCTTGTGAAAAGGGCATTACACCACCCCTTAAATAATGATCAGACAGCTGATGAAATGAATAGTAGTGTCAGTTCATTTATATTGGTTTCTGCCAGCCAAATCATTCCTGTTAGTCAAAACCAAAAGAAGCAAACCGATGTTCCATGGTGGAATCATAAGTGTTCTGAGGCTATCAAGGACAGGAGTAGAGCTTTTAAGAATCTGCGTAGAACATTAACAATGCACAATCTTATTAATTACCAAAGGAAGAAGGCATTAGCCAGGAAGGTTATTAAAGAGGCTGAGAGAGATTCATGGAGACAGTTTTGCTCAACAATAGGAAGAGAGACCACTTTAAATAAAGTATGGATGATGATTAAGAAGATGATAGGCAAATTTAAGCCTCCTCAGGTTTCTGTCTTAATTAAAGATGGGTCCCATGCGATCTCAGATATGGAAAAAGCCAATATGCTTGCTAGAGCTTTTGCAGACATACACAAGGGTAGCCACCTGGAGGAGCGGTATAAGAGAAGGAAAGAAGAGGTACTGAAAATAAATAGGAATATCTTAAATACCAAAAGGGTCAAATATGTCTATTATGGATTCTGAAATTAATATGTCAGAACTTAAAAGGGCATTGAGTAATACTACATACTCTGCACCAGGGACGGACAACCTGTGTTATGCTATGTTTAGAAAATTGCCTGATAATATATTGGAGAAAGTTCTTAAGCTGTTTAACAAAGTATGACATGAAGGTGTAGCTCCCCCCAGTAATTTCACGAGCACAAGGATTCTCTGATGACAGGCGATTTATTGACTGGTTCACCATGAGGATAACCATCCAACTCAAGATGCCGTGAGAACTAAACATACAAAAATAAAGTTACAATAAAGAATATAAAAAGACAAATAAATCAAATAAATAAATGTTGTCTTTGTAAACTTTCCGAACAGAGTTAAATTCACTTTAAAGGGTTAGTTCACCCAAAGCCACTGTAGTCACTTGGACTATATTAACAATCTCTTTAATAACTTTTCTGGGCCAGCAAGTTTCGGTCCCTCTGAAAGCCTATGGAGGTGTGAGACAACTCTCAGATTTAATCAAAAATATCTTAATTTATGTTCCGAAGATGAACGAAGGTCTTACGCGGTCGGAACAACATGAGGGTGAGTAATTACTGACAGAATTTTCATTTTTGGGTGAACTAACCCTTTAACAGCAACTATAGTCTTTGTATAGATATCACTCTTTTCCACACAGCAACACAATCCACATTAATCACATACAATATAAATGATAAACTTGCTTCATTGGCTGCTTATTACCAAAGGAGAACTTAATCTTGCATCTTGTGATATCTTCTGTAACTTCAGATGAGTAAATTAACTTAAATACTCATTAGAAATGTGGAATACAGCTTCAACTCGCCATGCGGTGTAGACAACTTTCTTCCTGAGTCACTCTGTGCTTTTCATAATAAAAGTCTCCACTCAAACAGCTCTTTACAAAGCAGTTTCAAATTAAAAGTCTTTAGCAGAATAGTTAAATAAACATGAAATATTAACTGACTTCTCTGACAGTTACACTGCCACCAAAGCACTTTCTTGTGATTTTTGTAACTGAGTGACATAACTTTTAATCAAAAATATTATGGACTAACCCAAGGAATGGTAGACACAAGGTACGCTTTTAATCTGCTTCAATCAGGGTAACTATTTTCTGGATGGGCCTTTCGAGGTAAGTTGGTTTAGTAACACGTTTGCCCTTTTTATCCAATGTCGAATCACTGATTAATAACTTCACTGTTCTCACACAGCCATCTGTACCACTGTGCATTTCTGTTACCTTCGCTAGCTTCCATTGACTGTGTGGAGCTGTGTCATCTTTCAGAATGACAATGTCATTAACCTTTGCATTTCTACGACGTTTGTGCCATTTCTGCCTGTGTTGCAGGTTTAGAAGATATTCCTTTCTCTATCTTGACCAGAACACATTCGCTAAATACTGCACCTTACGCCATCTCTCACGAAGGTAAAGGTCTTCCTTGACAAACTCTCCAGGTGGTGGTAAAATTATTGAAGTCTTCATAGTCAAGATATGGTTTGGTGTAAGAGGCTGCGGACCAGATGGATCATTCAGATGCTCTGTGGTTAAAGGTCTGCTATTCACGATAGCCATGACTTCATAGAGAAATGTTCTTAGTGAGGCACTATCAAGTCTTTGAGATGACTGATCCAGAATGGATGTCAAAACACTTCTTATTGTTCGAATTTGCCTCTCCCAAATGCCACCCATGTGACTTGCTGATGGGGTGTTCATGATAAATTCACAGCCAAACTCCTTTAGGCGTTCTTGGTTAATTTCCTTTAGTGCTTCAGCAAATTCTCGTCTTGCACCAACGAAATTAGTGCCCTGGTCAGATCGAAGTTGACGCACAGGTCCACGTATGGCAATGAAAGCACGCAAAGCATTAATGAATGCGTCAGTGGATAAATCATCCAGCATTTCTACATGGACCGCCCTGGAACACATACATGTAAGTAGAAGCCCATAGCGCTTCAACTCCTTTCTTCCTTCTTTGACGTAGAAAGGACCGAAACAGTCCATCCCACAGTATGTGAAAGGAGGGGTTGTCTCCAAACGTTCCTGAGGAAGGTTCGCCATCCTTTGCTCTTCGGTGCATCTTCTCAGTTTCCTGCACCTAATGCATTTGTAGATACATGAAGACACTGCTTTGCTACATCCCAAAATCCAGAAACCGTTTGATCGCAGTTCATTGATAGTCATTCCTCTCTCTTGGTGATACACTTGCTCATGATAATGTCTGATGAGTAATGTTGATATATGACTATGTCGTGGTAGAATTGCTGGGTGTTTTACATGTGGGTGTAATGCAGAATGTACTAAGCGACCTCCCACCCTGAGGATTCCATGCTCATCTAAGAAGGGATTCAGGCGATGCAGTTTGTTTGTGCTGTTGTTGGACTCAATCTCCTTCTGTTGCCGGAGTCTCTGGATCTCATCACAAAAGGCTGATTGTTAAACCATTTTGATAATGGCAAGCTCTGCATCCTGTCTTTCTTCAGTACTGGTGGCTTCATTAACCCTTGAACTTAGACCTTTTACTTCCTTGGAACATCTCTGAAGTCTTGCAATAGCTTTTACCACTCTTGTCCAATCCGAAAACTTGTGAAGTCGATCAAGCAATGATCTTACTTCTTTTGTTTGAGTTTTATGAACTTGAGCTTTTCGTAGCTCTGGGTCATGGTCTATGATCTCTCCCACCTTAACATCTCTGGGCAGTTCAGCTTTCCACAGAAACTTTGGTCCTGTGAACCAGTTGGAGGATATGAGCTCTTCTGCTGCAAGGCCTCTGGACGCATAATCGGCAGGGTTCTCTTCAGACGCCACATATCTCCATTGTTTATTATCTGTACTTTGTTTGATGCGTTGAACGCGGTTTGCAACAAAGACATGAAATCTTTTGGCGTCATTATTAATGTACCCAAGGACAACCTTTGAGTCAGTCCAGAAGTACTCTTCTAGGTTGTCTATCTCCAGCTCCTTTTTGAGCAAGTCACTTGTTTGTACAGCAACTACTGCCGCTGATAACTCCAGCCTTGGTATGGTTGTCACCTTAGAAGGAGCAACTCTGGCTTTGCCCATAACCAAGGAGCAATGAACATCTCCTGATTTGCCAATAGCTCTGAGATATGTGCATTCTCCATATCCCGATGCACTAGCATCAGAGAAATGATGAAGCTCATAACGCTGAACTTCCTTAAAGGTCGACGGAAGATAACATCTCTGAATCTTCACATCAGCCAGGTTTCGCAGATCTGTAAGCCAAGCTTCCCACTTTGTCAACAACTCATCTTTAAGTGGTTCATCCCAGCCCACCTTATCTTGACAGATTTGCTGCAGTATTTGCTTACCAACAAGAATGAAGGGTGCTGCAAAGCCAAGTGGGTCATATACAGAAGCCACTGTGGACAAGATTCCTCTTCTAGTGAGTGGTTGTTCCTTAACAAATACTCTGAACTGGAAGCTGTCAGATCTGATGCACCATTTCACACCAAGTGCCCTTTCTATGTGAAGCTCACCCAAAGCCAAGTCATGTTCCACAACACTTTTAGCACATTCTTCCTGAGGAATTGATGCTTTTACTTCTTCACTGCTTGACACAAATTTATGCAAACGAAGCTTTCCTGTGCTACAAAGTTCTCTTGCTTCCTTTATCAGTTTGATAGCTTCATCTACAGTTGAGACACTTGTCAGCCCATCATCGACATAGAAATTCCTTTCTATGAATCGAATGGAAGTTTCACTGAAGCAACCACGACCTTGAGCAGCAATATGCTTGAGGCCGTAATTGGCACACCCGGGTGATGAGGCTGCACCGAAAAGGTGTACTTTCATCCTATAGACCTGTGGCTTGGATTCTAGATCTCCTTTCTCCCACCAGAGGAACTGTAAGTAGTCTTGATCTTCTTCCTTTACATGAAATTGGTGAAACATGCGCTCTATGTCACACATGATTGCCACCGGACCCTTGCGGAAGCGACAGAGAACACCTACAAGGGTGTTTATTAACTCTGGACCAGTTAGCAAATGGTCATTGAGGGATGAACCTTGGAACTTTGCTGAACAATCAAAGACTACACGGATCTTTCCAGGTTTTTGAGGATGATAAACCCCATGATGGGGAATATACCAAGCGGGGTTCTTGTCTGTTTCTTCAGCTGGGACCTTCTCAGCATCTCCTCGAGCAATTGTCTCATTCAAAAAGTCTACATAGTCTCTATAGTATTTCTCATCTCTTTTAAGCCTTTTTTCTAAGCTTTTGAGGCGATGAATAGCACATCCTTTATTATTGGGCAAGTTTGGTCTGTCCTCTTTGAAAGGCAAAGGCATTTCATAATGACCATCTTCTTTGTGTCTGATGCCTGTTTCCATTTTTGACAGAAAACGTAGATCTTCTTGAGAAATACAACTATTCTCTGCTGCTTTCTCATTGAAGTCAGACTCAAGAGCTTTGATGACATTTGGTGGAGTGATTACTTCCTTGATCTGTGTTCTACATATGTACTGAACTTCACTTGTAAGATTGAGAGAAGACTGTAGACTTGGCAGCACTTGTTTCACTATAATGCGATGACTCACTCCAATAGCATCCCCGTAATCTACAGAGGAATTGCCACAGCCAACAATGCTCCAGCCCAGATCCGTTCTTTGAGCAAATGGCTGATTTTCTTTACCAAACACAATTTCTCTAGGAAGAAGAGCTTGAGGGAAGTTGTAGCCAATCAGGAGGCCAATATCACAAACTTGTTTAGGAGAAATCTTCTCAGCTATGTGCATTAGATGAGGCCACACTCTTGCAGTTTTGGGTGTAGGAATGGGAGTTCTGTTTGCAGGAATGAACTCTCTAGAATAGGTTACTGGCAAAGAGATCTTCTTATCTGAATAAAATCCTCTCACCTTTAAACCAATTATCTTCTGGCATGGAACAACTGTACTCTTGGATACCATCGTTGAGAGCTTCAGCTGCACAGATTCCTTCTTTGTGTCTAGAGCTTGAGCGATCTCTTCCAGGATGAAGGTAGTATCACTCTGGGTGTCAAGAAGTGCATATACCAGAACTTCATTATTTGGTTCACTGGTAGCTGATACCCATACTGGAACAATTGTAGAGGTGTGAGTATTATTTACATCCTGTATTACTCGATTAGATGTTGCTTCACTTGCAGTATCTTTATCCTGTACCAACTCTGGGTTTCTTTCCTTTAACTTCTCTTTTGACTGACCTGACTGTGAAGTCCTCTTTGCTTCCTTGATACGATCCTCATGTAAACATGATGGGTGCTTCTTCTGACACTTCTCACAGACACTCCTGTCTTCACAGTTCTTTGAGTGATGACCAGGCTTCAAACATCCAAAGCATAACTTATTCATTTGGACAAACTTGACTCGCTCTGCAACATTCTTCTCCATAAGCTTACGACATTTGTGAATACCATGTCCTGGTCTCTCACAGAAGGTACATTTTGCAGCATCTGCTTTTTCTCTGGACTGTACTGTTAACACCTTTGCTCTAGTGTCTTGACTTCTTGATACCTTTCCGATCTCATTAGACTTCAGTGCATGAAGTGATGTCACTGGGTTACAAGCTATCTTAGCTTCTCGTGTTAGAAACTTGACAAACCGACTGAAGGTAGGAAATGTCTTAGTTTCTTCTTCAATTTCTATGACCTGACGATTCCACGCTGAGGCCAACCAATCAGGAAGCTTGGAAAGGATTTTCTGGTTCTCATTACAATCATTGAGGACTTCAAGACCCTTAATCTGAGACATAGCTGCTTCACAGCCTCTGAGGAAGTCAGTAAATTCTCTCAGCTCAAACTGTCCTTGGAACCAATCTTTGGCCATGAATTAAGCTTGTCTCGAAAGGCTTTAGCAATGACGAATGGGTTTCCATACCTTTCTTCTAGTACGTCCCATGCTGCTTGATATGCCGACTCTGTGCCTAGCAGGAAGTAACTTTCAATGGCCTTCTTAGCTGGTCCTTCCACATATTTGCGCAAGTAGTAAAGCTTCTCATTCACTGGTATGTTTTTTCTGTCGATCAGAGTTTGAAATGAGATTTTCCAATCACTAAATCTGAGAGAATCTCCATAGAATGTTGCAGGTTCAGGTATAGGAAGACGACTTGAGCTGATAGATTCTGCTAACACCTTAACAAGGTCTGCAGTGCTGGCTTCTTGATGTGATTTTGTTACACTTTCCTGTGGAGGTATGCTCTGTAACACGGAGCTGCTTAACTTTGGTACATGCTTCTTTTTTACAGATGTGCAGTCACGAAGTAGCTCTCTTGTTTCTTCCTTTGAGTCTTTGTTTTGCTCGTAGACTTGCATTCGTGCTTTTGCAGCATTCAACCTTTTAAGTGTCTCCAAGCGCTCAAGCTCTCTGCGCTTGTCTTCTAATGCTATCCGTCTAGCAGCATTTTCAGCTTCAATCTTAACACGTAGCCTAGCTTCTTCTTCTTCTCTTTCTAGACGTCGCTTCAATTCTTCAGCTTCTTGTTCTGCTATTCTCCTTTTATCTTCAGCCTCAAGTCTTTGTAGTTCTTCCAGTTCATGCTCTTGTTGCTTTAATATTTCTAATGTTGCTTCAGTTGCAGCAATTTCTGCAGCAGCCTCTTGTTTCTTAGCGGAGGAAAAACTTGAACCTCTGGAGCTCGACTGTGAAGACCTGGAATGACCATAACTTGATTTAGAGGCTATGGATGAGAACACCGAACTTGTATCAATACAGCATGCATCTGGTCTAAGAGGATCTTGACCCTCAACTCCCTCACCTAGACGACTCCATGCAGACTCAACTATCATTTTTGTGACTGCTTCACAAGTGTCTACTCTGCGGCGAGTATCACTGTCTGGACTCACATTTTGTCGCAACTCTTCATAAGCAACATTTACATCCTTTGAAGAACCACTGATTGCATCTATGAGGCTGTGCAACATGTCATTGGAGAGACGCCCCATTAGTCTTTGTCTAGCATCTCTAGCAAGAGTCTTCCATTTCTCATAAGAGCGTTGAAAGCAATTTTTAAGTTTAGTCAGCCTTTCATCATGTAACTCTTTACCTTTCTCAGTAAGTTTGCGTGCTCTTTGAATTCTTCGTGGCTCTTGCTCTGTTGTGTCATCAACAGCTAATAATGCTTGTGTGTCTACACATTCTTGGGATTCTAGCTGCTGCTGTGATTGCACAGTATCTGTTATATTTTCTTTGCCACTCTTAGCAGACTGACCACCTTCTGCCATTTTCTGTATCTCTTAGTTACACTGACTACTCTAATTGAATAGTTGTACATGTAACGTGAACTGTACTGAACTTAAATAGACAGATGTTTCTCTTTTGATTATTAACTATGGTTAAAGTAGTATTTTCACAGTTAAATCACCTGTATATTAAACTTGTAACCGAATTCAATAACACTTAGATCAAGTTATTTTATTAGACGTTGCACTTGGCTATTTTTCACAATTAATTCTCTTACTTGCAGCTTGAAACCTGCTCAAAAAAATCACTTAAACTTGAAAAGGTAAGTACATAACACCAGCACTTCTTTATAACACTGTACTGAACACTTAAAGAGTCCTTTTTTAGCAAATGGCAAGAATAAGTCCACTTCAAGCACCTTAATTTGAACTTGGCTGTGCTTATCTTCTTGTCGGCCTTAACTTGACAATGCCTTTAAACTCTGTGCATGTGCATGTCACTAGCTTCTTGGTTACCAGATTATACAATGCTTGTAGAATCCAGAATGATGGAACTTGGAGTTAACTTGACGCTCACTTGACTGCTATTTCAACATGACATCATGACTTTGCGTAAACATACACGCCACTTTCAAGTCAAGTGGCGTGTTATTTATACGCATTTTGAGCTTTCCGCGTGTATGTCCACGCGCGTGTATGTGTACGCCGTTAAACGGCCGAGTGATTCCGCGTGTATGTGTACGCCGTTAAATGTCCGAGCGAAACGGAGGAAAATCTATATCTACATCTGGGGAGCAATATTTTTTTTCCTAGGATGGTAGGGGAACACTCATAAATGGTATTAACCCGAGTGATGGGTAGGTTTAGGGACGCGGTTGGGGTAGGTCATATATATTTATATACAGTAATGTAACGTAAATCAACGGCGTTGATAAACACGCTGAAAAGCGATTATGCGTGTTGATAACACGCCAAAAATGGAAATACGAATTGGCGTGTCATACATACGCCATTTCATGAGATCAGTCTAGCTATTTGGAAACGTTCCTTCTCCTACCCGTGAAGAGCAGATGAATTCTCACTGTAGCTCCCCCCAGTAATTTCACGAGCACAAGGATTCTCTGATGACAGGCTATTTATTGACTGGTTCACCATGAGGATAACCATCCAACTCAAGATGCCGTGAGAACTAAACATACAAAAATAAAGTTACAATAAAGAATATAAAAAGACAAATAAATCAAATAAATAAATGTTGTCTTTGTAAACTTTCCGAACAGAGTTAAATTCACTTTAACAGCAACTATAGTCTTTGTATAGATATCACTTTTTTTCCACACAGCAACACAATCCACATTAATCACATACAATATAAATGATAAACTTACTTCATTGGCTGCTTATTACCAAAGGAGAACTTAATCTTGCATCTTGTGATATCTTCTGTAACTTCAGATGAGTAAATTAACTTAAATACTCATTAGAAATGTGGAATACAGCTTCAACTCGCCATGCGGTGTAGACAACTTTCTTCCTGAGTCACTCTGTGCTTTTCATAATAAAAGTCTCCACTCAAACAGCTCTTTACAAAGCAGTTTCAAATTAAAAGTCTTTAGCAGAATAGTTAAATAAACATGAAATATTAACTGACTTCTCTGACAGTTACAGAAGGTAAATTACCAAGCATGTGGAAATGGGCAAGAATCCTTCCGTTTTCTAAGCCAGGGAAAGACTCAAGTGACCCAGGAATCTATAGGCCTATTGCACTCACTTCACATTTTGGAAAATTAATGGAAAAAATTGTTGGGCATTTGAATTATTTTATAGAATACATAAATCCACTTAAAGGGTATCAAACTGGATTTAGGAGATGCAAGTCAACAACTGATGCTCTAGTTAAAGTATGCAATGAAATTGAAAAGTCTTTAATAATGAAAGAAGTAATGGCGGCAGTTTTCCTGGATATTGAGAAAGCCTATGATACTATGTGGAGAGAAGGTTTGTTGATTAAATTAGGAAAATTGGGAATTAATGGGAAAATGTATAATTACATAATTGACTTTCTCTCTCAACGTTCCATCAGGGTCAAAGTGGGTGATGCAGTGTCTGATGAGTTTATTGTTGAAAATGGAATTCCTCAGGGGAGTGTTATCAGTCCTATCTTGTTCAACATAATAATTAATGACATATATGAAAAAATGGGAGATAGTAACGAAGGTCTATTATATGCTGATGATGCTGTCATTTGGAGAAGAGGACGTCACATTTCATTATGTTAATGATAAGATTCAAAAGGACATTCATGTACTTGAACAGTGGGGAATTGACTGGGGTTTTAAATGTTCTATCTCAAAGTCACAGGTTGTTTATTTTACTAGGAAAATAGTCCCTGAAAATTATAAAATTATGCTTTATAATCAGCAACTTGAAAGAAGTGAAAAATGTAAGTACCTAGGAATATGGTTAGATGCCAAACTTACATGGAAATATCACTTTGAATATATTGAAACAAAGTGTAAAAAGGTAATTAACCTTATGAGAATGGTCACTGGGCATAATTGGGGAGCTGACAGGCAGTCTCTGATTAACATAAAGCATTGATAAGATCAACTATTGATTATGGCTGTATAATGTATAGCTCAGCATGTAAAACATCCCTCAAGAAAATTGAAAGAATGCAGTTTAAGGCTTTGAGGATTGCCCTTGGTGCTTTTAAAACAACTCCTACAAGTGCTTTATTAGTTGAATCTAAGGAAACCCCAATTAATTTAAGGTATGAGAAATTGTCACTAACTTATTGGGTAAGGTTAAAAGGAAGTTTCAACAATCCAGCTCTGTCAGTGCTTAGTGATTGTTGGGAATATTTTAAAAAGTCCAGTGGGTTTGGTTGGAATATTGACAATTTAGTGAATCATTATGGATTAAAAGAGTTGAAGTATGGCCCAGCATTAGCTTTAAGTTGTGTTCCTCCATGGCTGCTTCCTGTTCCAGTGGTAAATATTGATTTATTAGCGGGAAAAGGTGAGCATCACACTAAGCAAAGTTTTACTGAAGCCTGCTTAAGTTATTTAAATACTTCATATTATGGATATTTGAAAATATTTACAGATGGTTCTAAAGAACCCAAAGGTCATTGTGGTATTGGTATTTATATTCCAGAATTTGAAAAAAGATATGGGTATAGAGTGAGTGACCATTTATCAGTATATTCAATAGAGATGACTGCAATAATAACTGCCCTTAGGTGGGTTGAAGAGACTAAACCTCTTAGATCAGTTATATGTACTGACTCTGTATTACAAAGTTTTATAACAGATAATGCAATACGTGAAGATTTGGTATTAGAGGTAAAGCATCTTATAAGCCTTGGACTAGCGGTGCAGTTCTGTTGGATTCCAGGCCATTATGGAATTGATGACAATGAAATTGCTGATAAGTTAGCTAAAATAGCACTGGAATTAGACCAAGTAGAAATTCACATTCCATTGGGTAAAAGAGATGCTAAAGCTTTAATTAAATCACAAATTATGCTAAGGTGGCCAGATGAATGGGAGTCAGAGAGAATGCCAGACACTATCATAGGAACCAGAACTGTGTTGGAGGGAAAAGAATCACCTCATTGGGTCTTAGGCACGAAGAAGGTATTATAACCAGATTGAGGTTGGTTATGATTTAATGTGTCATTTGCCAACGTCCTTCTTACACACTCCTGTGTAGTAGTCCAGTGGGTGGCGGTAAATATCGTGAAGATATGATCCGCCATTAATCAGAAGAAGAAGAAGATGAAGACAGACTTGACTAGTATTTTGACAGGCGATTGTAAAAGATTGTTGTACAGTGTTTGTCGTGCTTCGCTGACAAGCTGCGCATAAAAAAATTATTTGCAAATAATAGATAAATCGCACAGCCCTACTGTTGATATTTGAAATCACCAAAACAAACACGCCCCTACCCAAAAGGATCACAGCCCATCTTGATAGCCCCACCCCCAAAATCACAAAAATGCTATGCAGCAAAGGCCCCCTCATGAATGGACACGCCCCTTACTGCTGATTGGCTACAAGTGTGTTTTGGTGTTCGGTCCAATACACCTTAAACAGCTTTTCTCAGAAATCGCTTACTGCACCTTTAAGTCACAAGGTTAAAATAATCTAGAAAGAGACATAACTACTGAACAATTAAAGCATATGCGTAAAAGTTGGCACAGATAAACAAAAATAATAATAATAATTACCTAATATTTCAGTGTAAAACGGATCCATTTGTTTTCGAGTTACAGTCGAAAACATGATGTAGTTGAGCATGTTTTCCACTCTCTCTAGGAAGCTCATATATTACATATACACACATATACATAGTATTTAAAGGGAGAGAGGGTTTTATTAAAAACAAATTTTAACATTAGACGTTAAATTTTTATGTTAATTACACTATTGTATAGAATTGCTCTATATTGTATTTAAAGCAGTAACTGGAATTAAAGCTGCAGTCCTTTTTTGTGTTAAAAATTTACAAAATGTGTAATAATCGTGTACATCATGAATCTAATTTCCAAACCATGTTTTTGTCTTATCCTGAATCACTACCTAGGCCTATAACAAGTGTTTATATTATGACTATTTTAGACCGATTCGGGTCGAACCGTTAGAGCGACAAAAGTTACGGACTGCAGCTTTAAATTACAGAAAAATTAAGATTAATCCCTTACTTTACTATTTCAAGGGAAAAGTAATTAGATCACAGTAATTAATTACTGAGTTACACCCAACACTGTATGACACACAGACATGTTTATGTAGTATATGTAGTTACATCAATGTTTTTAAAATGTAAAATATCTGCCAATATTTGAGGATACTGGTTTGTAGGCATTCGATCTCAACCACCACACTGTGACACTCGGTTCTTCTGTATATCTCTGCATTTGAATTTCTTTCTGGCCAGAAAATACCACATATTTTCCTCAGGCGAGAGTTTTGGAAGACATCCAGCTTTCAGTTTCAATTAGTGTGGTCAACTAAGTCTACACTGATACATATTTCAGGCTAATGTTAAATCGGTTAAAGACTGTGTGTTGCTGTAGTTCATTTCTTTTTTATGTTCTTAATCTTGTATGTTAGTCAAGGGCAATGCCGTCTTATTGTGTTCCACGGTTTCACTAATCCCATGGTAACTTAGGGCCTCAATAATTTTTAATGATTTTTATATTTATGATTTTCAGATATCAGAGACTGAAAGGGGATTGTCAGCTCACTGCACAATGGGTCAGTGGACTAGCACTGTAAGCAAATAACTTAATGTTTTTTTGAGTTGTGATTGTGTTCATTGGCCATGTGCTCTTATTTTTTGTCATGTTTGGTGTGAGCACATGGATGTTATGTTTGTTTCTTTGTGCCATGTGCTCTCCCTTCTTATGATTATTGGTTCCTTCACCCCCGCCTGCTCCCTATTTATTCTCCTTGTGTTTTCATTTCTGTGCCAGATCGTCATCTAATGTTACTGTGTGCCTTGCTTGAGTGAACAGAGTTAATGCAACGCTTTACTCAATGGCTCTGTTTTGACCTAACTTGTTTAACATAGATTTGCATTGGATTATTGTGTACAATGTTGATATAAAAAAGAGAAAGAAAATATATTCCATTCTTTGTTATCAACGTAATGACATGCATTAGACCAAGGTTTCCCAAAGTTTGTGAAGGAACTGCAGGGGGTTTGTGATTTGATGAAAAGCTAATAAATAATTATTATATAATAAATAGTTGTATACATTTTTTTACAGCATTAGTTATTTTTTTATCTTGATAAAAATGTACATGCATTACCTAATATATTTAAATTAAATCTATATTGAATCGAATCGTGAAATTTGTGCCAATAACCAAAATCACAGTACAAGTCATTGTATAGCATGTAACTGTCACGGGTGGTTGCAGGAAGACAGAGCAAGATGAAGGTATCTTTTCAACACAAAGGTTTAATGATCAAAATACAAGACACACTATTTACAACAGAGATCGGACGAAGCCTGACTGAACAGATGGAACTTAAATATAAACACAATTATAAAGATAACGATGATTGACTAAACACAGGTGATAAAGCTGAACTGATAATGACAGTGAAGATGATGACAGGCTGACAAGTCCAAAATGAACACAAACTAAACCAAACACCACTGTGACAGTAACATGTTGTCAGTAAACCGAATAAAACTTTGTTCAGTAATCACATTTTTGACAATACACTTCATTGCATTTACTCTTTTTTATTCTTTTGTGCTTTGCCATCAGGACGAGTCTTTCTGAAACATTTACGGAAAAAGAAACTGCACGTTTTAATAAAGAGGAATGTGATCAGTGCAACAATTGAGAGTAAAAAAGCCACTACGTCCAGGCAGTGGTACTGATACCAGCTCAGTTCATGTGCCTGAACTCGTAGATGTTTAGCTCCTTTATTCCGCATCACAAATTCGATCCAGTAAACTGCCTGGTCCAGAGGCTTCATCGGCTGATCATGGTGGATTCTGGACAGTCTCATGATGCTTTCTTTGTATCTGATTAGAGAAGAAAAAGAGGCGCTGCTTAACACAAGACAAGCTATACAAAAGTACAAAAGTTTCTAAATATATTGACAAGCTTTGAACTACAGTGTTTACTTTTTATGACATCAAGTTTAAAGTGAATAGTGAAGCGGCCATTTTATTTCATTTCAAATTTATGAAAGACTTAACTCACGAGGGATTATTTAATACAGCCTTGAGAGCTTCTGCCAGGTCTTTGGACTCCATTGTATTGATATCAAGGACAACAGCAGCTCCTTTGGTCTTCATGTGCATCAGGTTGTCAGGCTGGTCAGCAAACAGTGGCAAGCCCACCATTGGGACGCCATTATAAATAGCCTCATACAGTCCATTTGTCCCGCCATGGGTAATAAAGGCCTTCGTTTTTGGATGTCCTATCAGATAAAATGAAGTCAGTATCTATCTGACACCAGTTATTGTTCTTTGTGTATAATGAGCACACATGACAACACTTTCCTTACCAAGCAAATCATTCTGTGGGATCCAGTCGAAGAGTTTTGTATTGGGGGCGAGAGTTTCTGGAGTTTTTCCACTGTAACGCCAAATAACCTGTGCAAATACACATATGGAGAAAGTACTCTGTTACTAACATAACCTCTGTACAAACCTATGGGGAGAAAGCCCGCCAGAGCCCGCCAAAATGGGCGGGGCTCTCCCTCTATATTAGCGGGCAATCTGCCATAGGGGATCATTTTAATTCGACTGAAGCGACAAACGTCGAGTCATGCAGCGTGAAAAAGCGCGGCCGGTGACGCGGTACTCAGGGAACCAAGGTTATGTTAGTAACCGAGCAAGTTCCCTTTCGATACAGTTCACTCGTACTGCGTCACTAGACTCAATGGGAACCCAGTGCAATCTTGCCATGCTTAGAACTGCGGAACGACAATCGTTCTGGGACCCTGGCCCAAAGCGCAAGAATAAGGTCCCAAGGGTGCCAAGTTTAATATAGGGCGATATAAAGCCCAACAGCAAGGGACTCAGACTACATGTCGGAGTCACATGGAGGGTTCTAGCGGGTTGAGCTCACGTAGAGGTCAATGCCCAGCTTACACAGACAGGACCTGTGCTTGTAGTGCAGGGACATCCAGGTTAGAGAATCTGGTGAATGTGGATGGCGAGGACCAGCCGGCCGCCCCACTAATGTTGCCAATGGATACTCTGTTGGACCATGCCCAGGGTGAGGCCATGGCTCTGGTGGAGTGTGCTTTAACTCCGATGGGGCACTGTTTAGGCCCATTGAAGCATAGGCCTGTGCAATCGCTTCCACTATCCAGTGGAACAGTCTTTGCTTCATGACCGCGATCATGCCCTTTATTGCGGCCACCGAAGCATACAAAGAGCTGCTCTGACTGCCTGAACAGGGCAGAGCACTCTATATACAGGGCTCAACCAATTCAGCCAGCTGGAGTGGCTCAAAGGGAGGGCCTTTGAGGGCCGTGAGGACCGTAGACAGGTCCCATGTAGGAACTGTGAGGGGGCGGGATGGGTTTAGCCTCCTAGACCCCTTCGTAAAACGTTGTTCTTTCCTACGGACTGTCCAGCCACAGGAGCCTGGAAAGCTGCTATCGCTGCCACATAGACTTTGAGCATGGAAGGGGTGCGACCCTTATCTAGCAGCTCCTGGAGGAACGACGGTACAGATGAAATGTCACAGGATTGTTGGTCTTCACTCTTAACTGCGCACCAGCTGGAGAAGACAGACCATTTAAGGGCATAGAGGTGTCTTGTGGACAGGCTCTAGCCTCAGAAATATTGTTGAGGACTCTCGCAGGTCTATCGGCTCCCATCGAGGGGCCAAAGGAGAAGGGCCCACAGCTGTGGTTGTGGGTGCCAGATTGTTCCTTTCGCTTTGGAAAGGAAGTCCTCCCTCAGTGGAATTGGGGCTGCTAAATTCAAGTTTAGAATTTAAACTAAACTTGTTAATTGAAACAATTAAATTAAATTGGTCTAAATTTAAGACCAATAAATTAATTGCAGCCGTGTCTACTCTGGGAACTACAGTTGGTTCCTCTAGAGGGAACTACCAGAAAGACTGTGCGTTTGTCCTCCCTGATCCATCTGATGACCTGAGGGAGCAGCATAACTGGAGGGAAGGCATATACCACTGCCACGTTGTCATGGTGCCATTTCAGATCTGGCAGGAAGGTTCTGAGGGTGGCCCCCATTTGGGCTGAATCGAGAACTGCTCCCAGAAATGAGATTTGCTGGCAGGAAGACAGTGAGCTCTTGGCGGTACTGATCCTGATTCCCAGGCTTTCCAAATGGCCGAGGAGCACGGATCTGTGAGTGTCTAGCTCAGTCTCTGACTGGGCTGTCTTAGAGGGGAGAGGGCCTTGCACTTCGTGAAAGTGTGTGGAGTAAGAGACAGTCTGAATGGAAAGACTACATACTGATAAGCCACCCCCTCGAACGTGAATCTCAAGAACGGTCTGTGATGGGGGGGATATCTGGATATGAAAGTATGTGTCTTGCTGAAAAACCAATCCCCTGAGCACACTTGCGAGAGGATTTGTTTCAATGTTTTCAAACATATTGAATGGCCGTTTCATAAGGGTGCAGTTCAGATGTCTGAGGTCGAGGATGGGCCTGAGGCCGCCATCCTTCTTTGGAACGAGGAAAGAGCGTCTGTAAAAGCCTGACCCGCTGTAGGTCGGAGGAACTGTTTCTACAGCTCCTTCCGTTAGCAAATTCATCACTTCGGTGTGGAGGACATGGGCCACGTTGCTCCCTACCAAGGTGGTGATGACACCCCTGAAGCGGAGAGGCCTGCAAGCAAATTGCCAAGCCTCGGCCCGGGTGGCCAGGGGGACAGGCCGCAGCTAGACTTAGCCTGCTCCTCTTCCTTCCTGAAGGATCAGGGCGGCTACTGAGGCGCAGGACCCAGCGTTATCTTAGGCCGGGGACCTAGGGATAGCTCAATGAGAGCAATTAATCTCAGTGAGCGCGGCTTCTGCGTGGGATTAACTTTATTATTGCTACAAAGAGACAAAAAAAAGTTACACACCTTTTGTGGGATCTGACCAAGAGCAGAAGCAATAGTGTTTGCTCTTTCCATTGTCAGGTTGTTGATCATGGAACCCAATGAGAAAACAACAATGCCATGATCTCCTGAGGTCTGAACAAACTTCTCCAGTTCCTAAAAGACACACAAATGACCACATACTTTAACTCAAAAACAGAAAACAAGACTTGAACCACCATATACACCATGTAAACTACTTAACAGTAAACATATTTACATGGGAAATAGCAATCATAGGGAAAATAAATGTATCACTCTCTTTGAAAGTGTTCATTCTGGTTCTGAACCCACAAAAAACATAATGCATTCTAAGACTAAGGGTCAAGGTTCGGATGGTTTGCATGACCCAGTTTGTCCCTGATGGTAGATGACATAATTGCACCAACTGGGTCCAAAAAGCTCCCCCCCCCCCGCCCGACTATCATTCTAAAGTTGCCGTGTATTACTGCAAGCATCAATATTGTATTGTACTGTAAAATATGTCATTACTTATATTCTTCCTCATCTGTTATATTTCATGCACTACAAAGAATATTTGAGAAGTTTGGAACCATGCAAATTCTTTTGGTGCCATCAGACAGACCACAAACAGTATTGACAGATCAGGTGTTTGGCTCAAAAAATATTCTTGTGGCGAGTTGTGGCCCTGATATGCAATTTCTCCTTTTACCCAGCTTTTAATTAGTGACCTAAACGGAAGATATTTTCCATCAGAAATGTCATCTCAAAGTGTTCCATATGCAGTTTACAAAATGGGATTACATTGCAAATCCATAGTTTCTTTTAAGGTCAACAGAGCCAAATCCCTCTCCAAAGTTACAATGTTACTTGATCTATTCAAGTGAGGATTCCTTAAATTACAAATGATGCTTGTTTTAATACAAATTAAATTAAAATGTAAAGGCATCAAAAATATTTCAGAAGAGCAGATATTTCAAAATAATATATGGCAAAGCAAAGTCATTACCTTTGACAGAGGTTTGGCGGGTTTGCAGTGCAGTCCTCCAACAAATTTAAAATTAGGCAGGAGTGGGCGTGGATACTCAAAATCCCAGTAAGTTCTAATCAACCAGATGTCAGCTTTCCCCATGGTCTCACACATTGTTGTAGGTTTGCCTTTGACATAAGACATATTTCTACTCAGTTGATGTACAGTAGGTCAAGTAAAAAGTTTAAACAGTATCCGGAAGACTAGCTTACTGCACAATTAAAGCATAAAAGTCGGCCCAGATCAAACAAACAATAGTTACCCCTTATTTCAGTGTAAAGCCGGTCAAAAGTAAACCTCATGTGCAATTGAAATATGGTTGTATACATGATGTAGAGGAGCATGTTTTCCACTCTCTCTGTGAAGCTCATATGGTCAGTGAGGTGACCCTGCACAGCGACCGCAGGAACATAGGATGGTGGTGTGGGGATCTGACCGCAAAAATGCTCGAAATTATATGCGAACGATGAGCGTAGTGAGAGGACGTGCGGGAGTTTCAGCGTCTCTGCCATCAAGTCAGCGCATGACATCATTGGATCAGATAAAAGCACATCATAATGAGATTCCCGAAGCGCGTGCATAAGATCCTTATTGTGGAACATGCCCTTGCATGTATCAGCAGCAAGCACCATGAAGTTGGACATCACTCGTCTGATCATGGAGAGTTTCTCGTATGTGGTGGTTGTGTCGGTCATCCAGAGATGAATAAAGTCCATCCATACGGCATTGGCGTCTTCTTTCACCATGTTGACTTTGAACACATTGTAGTTGAACCGCTCCTTCCGTGTGTACTGTACAGTAGGAGATGAAGAACTGACCAGAACCGTCACGCTGTGGTTCTTATCAACTAACGCGTCTACGATTGAACGCATGTTGTGCCAGTGGCTGAACTCGCCTGGCAACACCAAAACCCTGCCAGCCTCTACTCCACACAGCAGTGCGAACACAAGCAAAGTCCCAGAAACCATGGTCTGTGTGACCATGTCTGAAGTGTTTGTGTGCCTTCGGAAAAGTGCAGTGTAATCTACGGAACAGTGATCCAAATGCAGGATTTGCACAACAGGATTTGGACAAAGGTCGTGTTGCATTATGGAGGGTATAGGTGCACTTTGTCATTTTGCCAAAAGATAATATCTTGCACTTTCACTCAATTCCAATTCTAAATGGTTTATTTTGCAATACTGCAATGAATATGAAAATGTTGTGAACAACACTTTTATAACATCTTTATTTTGTTTTTACAAAATGTAAGTGCAATTCTGAGTCAGATGTCAGTTTATAGCAGGGGTTTCAACCTTGATAGACTCGGGTTTATTATAGTCTAGTTCTAGTTCATGTCTATCATGACAACCCCTAGTAAAAAAAGTACTTCATTGTATTTGAAATATATTCCTTTTTCAATAGTAGGCTACATTGCAAATACTAACACATTTTTTACTATCTTTATATATATTAAATGTATAGCATCATGCTTTTACCTATTTTCACAAAACAACTTTTAACACACTTTAAAATAATTGTACTTTACAGCATCATATAAAAAATATTGTAACTTCTCTGTAATGTTTTCATGCATTTTAAGTGCTTAACTCCATTAATGATAACGGCATATTTAATCTAAATGAGTTTATCAGATGTAAAACATAGTTTAAATCATTCTTTTATTTATTTAAACTGTTATTGTGAACATGCACTGTATTTATGATTAGGACTCATAATGAAGATTTAAAGTGGTTTTCCTTCATCTGCCGTCAGTCCCTCAGACGCCATCGGTGTCGCCAAACTGCTCCGTCTCCAAAATGTTCGTAGGCCTATGTGTTATTCAACGGGACTTGAGACCAACTAAACAATTTAATTACACTTCAAATATCTTTTTTCCAAAGGTGGTTTCTGTCATTACTGTATATTTTATCACGCTGTTTGTTTTTAAAATAAGTTTGTTTTTAGTTAGTTATTTGATGCTATAAAAACGGTGGTGTGACGTCATGATTGACAGCTGTGACTGACAGGTTCTCTGAGCGAAGTAGTCACTGAAGCACCAACAGAGATCTTCGGAGAACTGAGGAGATTGGAGCTTTAAATTTAATATCTAAATTTCTATAATTAATTATTTCAAAGAAATCGCTACTTGAGACTCAAGTCCCAAGATGTCAGCGCCATATCGGGACACTGGTGGCTTCAGGGGGCCAATGTTTCGGAAAAAATTGAAGCTTTCCCGGGCGCCGCCATTGATTAGCAGCATAGATTATGCTGTTAGCATTCCATTGACTCCCATTCATTTTGGCGTCACTTTGACAGCAAATAACTTTACATCTGAGGCGTTTAAAGACATTTATTTATTTCTAAAGAAACACGAAAATGTATAAAAGGCTCCATTACCTTGTATCTTACGTTATGGCTCCTGTAGAAGCAGTTTTTGTAAAAATAGGCTAACGATTGTGTCATAACCACGCGACTCTCTGTCGCACAATAGAGAAATTACCGTATGGACAGGAGGAGAAGCTCGCAGGCAATCGGGGGGACGTGGAGGCAAAATGACAAAATCATTCATCAGAATACTTAGCAAAAGTTGCTCCTGCTCCTCATGGACAGCTCCTACTCACACTCTCCGTCTCTGCAAGTTTCGAAAGGGAATGATTCAGATTTCTTTTGGCACAGCTACTAGAAGACAGACGGGTTGCTCACGTCACATCTACGTCGTCAAGCTCAGTTTGAGTCTGCGCAGTCGCTCAGCCATCAGGAAGTGAGAGCTTCTAATTTACTTCACTTTTCTCCGTTGAATCCAATGGGGTCGCTGTGTCCATTTCTTTTACTGTCTATGGGCGGCTTCCCTTCTCACCAATGGAAGAAAGCGAATGGGCGTCATCCATATTTTACAGTCTATGGTTCGTACGCATGGATCAGAGTTTGTGTGCAGGTGCGCAAATTTTCCCGTCACGTTTGTTTTTATAAACCACAACTTATGCATCAGAAGTGGCGTACGCCTCTTTTAGGGCCTCTTTTGTGCGTACGCCTCTTTCAGGGCCTCTTTTGTGCGTACGCATGACGGTTATAAATTCGGCACGCATGTGATTCGCGGATTAACTGCTAAATTGAACCATCATAGAGTGAAAGTTTGTTCGCTGCCTTTGATATCCCACAATCCTGTTCTTTCCATTCTGTGACAGTTGAGCTAAAAAATAGAGATGGCGTCTGAAAGTTGCTGCTGGTCGTCAGTTTGTGTGTAAATGTACATTTTTGATCAATGTTTTCCACTTATGATGTCATTTCTAGTGAGAAAATTATTATCGTAGTCATTAAATATTCACTTAGTTTTCAGTTTTCTTAGTTTTGATAGACAAGTCAGCTGCCTAAGTTTTCGGATGGAGAAAGAGAGAGAGAGAGAGAGAGAGAGAGAGAGAGAGAGAGAGAGAGAGAGAGAGAGAGAGAGAGAGGCGCGTTTCAGACATGCTTGAACACAGAATTGAATCCTCTTTCGCGTTTACTTGCGCTTGAACGGACACACACACATAATTATGTAAAAATTCCGGCAAGTATTCTCTCAGTTATGTCATTAGTGAACAGTTGAGAAAGAACCGGATGTGTGTCAGTGTATTCGGTTCGTGCATTCTGTCTTAAAGTGACAGCAGCCTAATATTCCTGCTGTTGTCTGTGTCATTAATGTTAATAATAATAATAATAATAATAATAATAATAATAAAAACATCATTATCATCATCCACCATGTTCAAAAGAAAAGAAGATAGTGAAAAGTTATGTGCACCCCTGCGCTATAAATGTACCAATTTTTTTTTTAACAATGAAAATATAACTTTGCTGGATGTACGATGTTAATAAAAACGTGTCTCACAGTCTGCGAAAATTGTGCCGCATTAAAGCGAGAATGTCATGCATCAGTTCGGCCGGCAGCTGAATTGTTTTGGACAAAATCTGAATTTCTCTATCAATAATTCCCTTCAGAGAGATGGGTTGCACAGACTGTGGCAAGCCATTTTGACTTTTATTCATTCACAGGATATGAACTCTGTCTTGATATTAACAATTCAATTTCCACTAATTTTTTTTTCTTGATTTCAACAATGACAGCATCACTCGCAGAAATACAAATTCTTGATATCAAGAATTTAATTTCAACTAGTGAAAACTATATATCTGTCATTTTTCAATATAGTTAAATATCACCATAGGCTTCAAATTCAATTGTTGACATAGAGAATTGAATTCTTACCAGTTGAAATTCCAAATTATCATATCAGAAATACAATTATTTCTGATATAAATAATTACATGGTTACTATACCACGTATTACAACGTAATTATTGATATGAAAATTTATATTTAAGAAATGCATAGCTGATATGTTTCAAATAAGAAATCAATTATTGATATCAAACAACTGAATTTGAATGGCAGCCTAGAGTGAAAAATCCAATTTCTGAAATCAAGAATTAGTATTTCAAACAATGAAAATGTAATTCTTGATATCGATAATTCATATCCTGGGAATGTAAATGTCAAAACGCAAGTTGCAATACACAGACAGCAGGCTCTAGTGATAATGCTGGAAATTTAGATTTTCCCTCACAACTGCGAGTTTCCATCTCACTAAAAGTCCGAAGAGAAAAAGTCAGAATTGTGAGATTATTTTCAGTTTTGTAAGCTTCCATATTAAGCTTATTCTAGCTCAACTACTCTCCACAATAGCCTATAAATGTTCATGAGAAGAAGAAGAAAAAAACATGCGTGAGTCCTTACCTAATATTTCACTGTAGTAATTATCCAAACTCATCGAGGCCATCCGAAACCCGACGGAATAAACAACATAAATAATCATATTTTTCACTCTTTCCATGAAGCACATGTGATCTGTCATCACCGACGGAGGAACCGGTACATAAGAGGGCGGTGAAGGCATCTGTCCACACATCCTCTCCATGGAAAACCCGAGTGAAAACCGCAGAGAAAGGACGAGTGGCAGATCCAGAATCTCTGCCAGCAAGTCACTGCATATGAACATGGGATCATAAAAGAGAACATCAAACTTTAGATCCCTCAAGCGCGCGATCAGCGCGTCATTACGCAGCATGGAGTCGCACACGGTGCGCTGAAATTCGTTCAATTTCCCCATCAGGTCCACGATCTGGAGACCAATTGTGACCATGCTTGGTGTGGGGTACTGCATCCAGATGTCGATCAGCTGTTCGCTCACACTGTGCGCCTCGTGCGCCTTCAGAGGCACGTCAAACACCAGGAACGGAAACCTCTCCTGCGCTGTGAAGTTCACGGTCGGCGAGGCAGAGCTCACTAGAACTGTCACGCTGTGATTGCGGTTCAGAAGCTCTTCCAGAATGTTGCGCATGTTGTGCCAGTGGCTGTATTCTCCCGGCAACACGAGCACATTGCCACCGTGCGTAAAGCTCACGTCAGTCAATAGGAAGATTAAGAAAAGTATGCATGACTTTCCCAAACAGTGCATGGCAGAAACACTCGTGAAGACGCTGAACCACTGTTTCCGCTTTGCATCTGGATTGGGAAGGTGAAGAAGAAGGTAGGCGTATCCAGGAAAGAAGTTTTAGGGCAAAGGGCGGGACAGCAGGACTTTGGAGGAAAGTGGCGTCACGTAGGAGTCAGGAAAACCAAACCATCACTACATTCTCTTGTGAAAAAGAAGTGCGCTTAATTGTATTGAATGTGAACTTGTAGGCCTGCATTTAAACGTATTAAATAACTGTACTTGCCGACTATAATATTAATAAAATAAAAGGTTAAGTGTAGGCTACATAAAGCAGTAAGGGCTAGCGCAAAATGCGGCATCGGCATCTCGAAGCGGCACTTCCGGCGGCATCTCCAGCGGCATCAGTGAGCGGCATCTCCAGCGGCCAAACGCGGGAGCGGCATCTCCAGCGGCCAAACGCGGGAGCGGCATCTCCAGCGGCCAAACGTGGGAGCGGCATCTCCAGCGGCATCAGTGAGCGGCACTTCAGGCGGCATCTCCAGCGGCCATCAGTCAATTATGATTTTAACATGATAAAAAAAAAATCAGAGATTGCAAGTAGGCTATTCTGATTATTTATAATAGTCCAACATAACATGTATGTGGCAGATTTAATACACCAAGGAAAATTATGAAATAGCATATTCCTTATTAATTATAATATAAAAGACACATTTATTAAAAACATACATTGTTCAGTTGTAGGCTAGTATGCCTACAACAGATATGTTTTTAATAAATGTGTACTAGTACTAGGCTACTAATATTGTTAATATTTATAATATTATTATTAATAGTAGGCGTACCTATGTTTGTAAAGACAATTTAATTTGAAGAATAACAAATGTTAAATAAAATTACAGTTAGGATATATTTTGGTGTGTTTCTAATTAATGAGCTACAGTTCTCTATGTAAAAACCTTTCAAATTAGTAATTATAATTTTTCACATGAATAGCCTAGGCTACATTCAGTTAGCCTACTTTTTTTATGAAAAAATTGGATTTAATAATTTCCTCTGCGCAGAAACATAACTAATTAATCAGAAAGTGGTATCATCACAATTAGGCCTACTTTGGCAGCAGCCACAGCTGGACAATAAAATAATTAATAAAGTTAATAAAATAAAAAAATATGAATTGTTGGAGATGCCGCTGCACCGGAAAGTCCTGCCCGAGATGTCACTCACTGATGCCGCTGGAGATGCCGCTCACTGATGGCATCTCCAGCAGGCAGGACTTTCCGGTGCAGCGGCATCTTCTCCAGCAATCAATATTTTTTATTTTATTAACTGCATTTTAACTAAATAACATTATGTAGCTACCACAGAGTAGCATATAGCTATATCATGTGTAAGCATATTCTTTAAAGTTTTAAATAAAGTTTTGAGTTTCTGATTCTCCGTTAAGCCTACATCAGAGAAAGCTGCAATTGTTCTGAGTACAGGCTATGTAACGTTTTAAGTTTCCAACAAGAAAGTGTCACTCAATATCACTTTTATGTTTCAGAAAATGCTGTTTATTAAATATTAATTTGAAATGTCATTAAATATGACGGTTATTCCGTTAATACAGAAATTAGTTCAGTTAATACAGAAATGAGTTTCTGATGTGCTGCACAATTCTGATATTAATTCAAAAAAGCTGTAGGCC
Organism: Scardinius erythrophthalmus; assembly: GCF_964197995.2. Lineage (NCBI taxonomy): Eukaryota > Metazoa > Chordata > Actinopteri > Cypriniformes > Leuciscidae > Scardinius > Scardinius erythrophthalmus. The sequence continues at coordinate 52,559,157 of NC_138225.1, forward strand.
TACAAAGCTGAAATTGCGGCGGCATCTCCAACAGCCGTTTTGCAACACTTTGCAGTTTGAATGATGTCTTGTATGAACATGACGGAGTATGATTTTATGTTTCCACTGTTCGATCGCGCCCACGCATCACACACACAACATATTCCAGCATTGCAATCTTGACATCGCAGCCTGTTCGTTATAGCCGTAATAAAATATAATTATAAAATAGTCAACGTAACATATAAAAAGTAGCCTATGCTCTGCTTAAAATAGTCAGTAGTAGCCTACAATTCGTACCATTCAGCGCTGCGTAGCCTAAGCACCGCTCCACTGTGATGTTTCCAAGCACATTTTTGCGCATGTGAGTGAAGAGAATGATTTTTTCCCTCGATATTGGATTTCAAGCACATTTTTGCGCATGTGAAGAGAATGATTTTTTCCCCTCGATATTGGAACGTGGGTGAAGTACAAAGAAGCCTATAATAAAGAATAGTTTACCATCCAAATGCATCGCGAATGTTGAAACATTTTGATTCTAATGAGAGAGATACCCCAGCAAGCAATAGCCGTCTTTTCAACGTCTGGGTTAAATATAGACCCGATATAGTCCGGCTATGTGTAACCCACTTTTAGCCCAAATAACATTTAATCTGGATAAATGTATTTTTTTCCAAAATAACTTGTGAGATGTATGATATTCCATCATGTAAGCAAAGTCTACCGTGATTACAAGTTGTTTGGCTTACTTTATTTTAGGCTACATGTTATAGGCTGTGCGTAGCCACGATTTAGCTCGTATTCAGACCCGGCTATGCGTAACCCACTTTTAGCCCAAATAACATTTAATCTGGATAAATGTATTTTTTTCCAAAATAACTTGTGAGATGTATGATATTCCATCATGTATGCAAAGTCTACCGTGATTACAAGTTGTTTGGTTTACTTTATTTTATTACATGTTATATGTGTAGGCTGTGCGTAGCCTCGATTTAGCTCGTATTCAGACCCGGCTATGCGTAACCCAATTTTAGCCCAAATAACATTTAATCTGTTTGCATTGGTAATGATATCTGCAAGGTTCAATGTGACATTTTACGACATGGTCGATCTGTTGTCACGATTTAGCTCCAAATTGGACGGGCTATATGCGGTCTGCTTTAGCCCACCTGGCGAAATGAAGGCAATCTGGTCTACGTACGGCTTGGCTATAGCCCTGATTCAGACCAGCGAGCTAGTATAAGAATATTAGTCTTAAAAATGTTTTCGCTCACACAGCTTAATGTTTGCTGTCACCAAGGCCGTAACCAGGGTTTGAAAATTAGTGAGGTCCGAGGTGAGGTGCAGGGCCGGATTAAGAATTCAGAGGCCCCTGGGCACAATCAATGTCTTGTAGGCCCCCCCTTAGGCAGGCCTAATGTATAGTTTGTCCAAGGACATTTTAATTTTGCATTAAGAGTTTTAGTTTATTGACTTAAAAGGAACTTTGTTGTACTATGCTGGAGTAAAGTTCATAAATGATAGATCTTTCCCATATAGGATTTTGTAAAACTATGTTGGGTAAACCTCTGTCCCTCTAGGGGGGTTCGGGGGCATGCTCCCCCGCAAGAAAATTTTGTACATTTTAAGGTTAAATGCATCAATCTGGTGCTCTTTGAGAGCTCAAAATTAAGAGCTTCAACGGGCTTCAACCCATGAACTGTGCACAAATAAAAAACATTGACTTGTACCTGGACATTAAAGGGGGCTCAAACATATTTTTTAGTTATGATATGGAGTTTCAGTCTACATTACATTATCACTGGTGTTTTAGTATGCCAAACAATTAGTATAATAATATAATAATGATTTCTATAATTATTCCTATGACATAAAATCCATATAGCCTAATAAATGAAAATGAATATTTCAAAAGTATATTTTACATTACACTATAGGAAAATTACAATACTTTTGTCCTAATGTCTTCACTTGCAAGAAATAAACCCTTTGATCGCGTGAGCAAAGTGCGCACTTTTCTTTAAATCACGCAGCACAAACATAATGCCTATATAGGATACTTAAAGTCTTGTGCTGTTTTATAAAGCACAAAACCATATCACGGTTTCGATATTAGTTCGTTGGCAAAATATAACGCTAGAGACCTTTATGTTAGGCTATACATTTTACATCTCATGTGTATTGGGAAAAGGGAGAAGAGGGAGAAGAGCGAGTTCGGCAAAAGGCGGATTCGAACTCGAGTCGAACGCGTCAAAAGCTACTTAGTTTCAAACACCTCACGCACGCCCAACGACCCGTGCAACTGTAGCTATTTAGTTGTGGGTGCCTTTTTTGCTAAAAAGACAGGCACTTAGTGCAAATTATACGCGCCATTATCGGAAATGTAAAAGAAAAAAAAGTTTATTGGCACTTTTTGGTCATTTCATGACTTTCAAATTGACATCAACTACGATGCTGTTGCATCATGCTTGTAGTTTCTTTTGCGCTTTATTTATAAATTATAATAAAGTGACATAAAGCGCTCTGCCGCATTTTTTACAGTCTATGCTCACAACACGCTCTCAAGCCCCGTTCACTGATCTACCTTCTCGCAGCGACATAAATTGCAAACACACATATGACGCGGTTTAAACGGCTAATTAATCATTCAGAGAGCTTGAAATTTTATTTTTGAATATAAAAAAATGACCGAGGTCCGGACCTCGGTGACCTCATAGCTGGCTACGGCCATGGCTGTCACACATAAACATAACATTCATACACAATCTACGATATGACTGTCATTTCAAATTAAATCAAATGCAATTGCATTTCTCAACCGCTAGATGGCACAATCGAAACACTACTGAGACATGACTACTGGGACTACTGGCATTGCGCGACTAGATCACTTTAGCCAGATCTCGCGATAAACATTTCCTCCATTTTCAATTTTATTTTACACGAGGCTGCTGTCAGAGAGCAACGGGCGAGCAACACTCTGAAAACCTTCAAATTTCTACTTCGGTCTTGTAAGTATGCGTGTTATTTTTGTTATGTTCATTGTTTAAATTAGTTAGTTGTTATAATGTGTAGAAACCGTGACATTTTAACATTACCATTGCAGAGTACTATTTTTCTCCAACAAGTTAACGTTACTTGCACGTGTTATTGCAACTGTGTGCCCTTAATCTAAAATGTATCTAAATTCAAGGTGGTAAGAATGAAACTATGAAACTTATCATTACTATTTTTTATTACTATTAAAGATACCAATATATTTTTGTTTTTAGATTGGAGTAAGAAATAATAGTTTTTGATTTAATGCAAATTTTCAAAGTATACTTTACATAAAACTTAACAGCAACATGAAAAGAAATTATAAAAAAATATTTTTTCCTTTCCAATTAATAAAAGGTAGTGGCAAACAGTGAAGTCTTTAAACTTTATTTAAAAGAATTAAAATATGCAGCATACAATCAGTTTTCAGTGAATTTGTTTCAGATATATGGTGCATAAAAACCGCAATGCTGCTTCTCCATGTTTTGTTTTGACTTTTTTTTTTTAATTTTGACTTATAAATTTGATATAAAAGTAGCTGGCTACTGTCCCAGATGACCTGAGAGGTCTGCTCTGGATGGTTCATAATGCATCAGAAGATTAGAAATTTACTTTGGCCTTAAAATGTTAATTAATTTAATAATCAACTGTAGTATTTTGATATGAATTCTTTGACAGACATATAGCCAGTGTAAAAACCTCAGAACTGGAATGATGTAATCCACTTTATTCGATTTCAAGACACTGTTTATCGCAAATTATCCAGCAATCAGTCAACAAAGTACAGCAATTGAATATACAGAACACTTGTCAATGACTACCATTAAATGTCTTGTTACCAACATTATTCATAATATATATTTTTTTGTGTGTGTTCAACAGAAGAAAGCCATACATGTTTGGAACCAAGTGAAAGTGAGTAAATGCTTACGTGATTTTTTTTTTTAGTGAACTACCCCTATAAGTATCTTTTTATGTTCATTAGAGTTATATGAGTAAGTGATAAAGAATGATTTATAGGGATAGTTCACTTTGAAATGAAATTTTGGCATGTTTTAGCTTACCTTAAGGGCATCCAAGATGTAGGTGTCTTTGTTTCTGAAGTAGTTTCAATTTTGATATTTTTAGGTCAAACTGTTCTTGTCTGTCTGTCAGTCATATAATGCAGGTCTATATGGTCACTACCTGAAAGAGCACGATTGTTGTCACGATTTGTTATGATTTCTCTTACATTGAGCGCGCTTTTTGACGTGCCTACATTTGTAATTAAAAAATTTTGGTCAGCAGGAAAAATTGTCTAACGAACAGTTCTGTTTAAAAATACGTACTGAAATCGAACCGAAAGCCTCGTACAGAATGGTTCAATACGTGTATCGTTACACCCCTAAAATATATGTGTGTGTGTATATATATATATATATATATATATATATATATATATATATATATATATATATATATATATATATATATATATAATTAGTGCATCACCATTATGCAGGCAAAAATGTTTAATTATTGATATTAATTTATTAATAATATTGATATAAATTATATAGTCTTAATCTATATTCCGTTAACTCTATATTGGCCAGCTCTAGTGTGCATCGTAACAAAAGTGAATGACTGTAATTAGTTAAAAATGATTGTCAACAATGCTTTTCTTGAGCAATAATTTTTTTCTTTTTCTCATTTGGCAGACGCAGTGATGACCAACTTTCCTTCGGCGACTGAATGGGAAATAAAAAATGCAATTTCTGGTCATTTTAAACAAGCACCAGGAAGAGATGGGGGTGGTGGTTTTGGATATAAAGCTAATAATTCATTCTTAAAAAATTTTGTATCTTAAGTTGTTTTACATATTTTCCAATATTTTATTTGTTAATTTTTATGTTTGAATGTTGTCTAAGTTGTTAATATAATTGTTCTAAATAAATCCTTTATATTCAATTAGTTTGGATGGATTTTCATTTATGAGAACCTGTTATATTTGAGTGAAAAGAATCCTTATGCCTCATTTTGTTGTCTATTACATGTATATGTAGTGTAATTGATGACTAGCAGAGGTGGGACAAAGTCATTGTTATGCAAGTCACAAGTAAGTCTCAAGTCTTTGCCCTCGAGTCCCAAGTCAAGTCGAGTCAAAGATGAGGCAAGTCCCGAGTCGAGTCAAAAGTCAAAGCCAACAAGTCTCAAGTCGAGTCCAAAGTCCTACCATTTTAGTTTCGAGTCATTTCAAGTCCTCTTACCACAGAAATAAAATGTATACAAATCATGTACAGTACCAGTCAAAAGTTTGGAAACATTACTATTTTTAATGTTTTTGAAAGAAGTCTCTTATGCTCATCAAGCCTGCAGTTAAAAAACAACAACAACAAAAACAAAAAAACGTAATATTATGAAATATTATTACAATTTAAAATAATGGTTCTCTTTTTTAATATACTTTAAAATGTAATTTATTTTTGTGATGCAAAGCTGAATGTTCATCAGCAAGTACTCCAGTCTTTGGTGTCTTATGATCCTTCAGAAATCATTCTAATATGATGATTTATGATCAATGTTGGAAACAGTTGTGCTGCTTAATATTTTTTTATAACCTGAGATACTTTTTTCAGGATTATTTGATGAATAAAAAGTTGAAAATAACTATTTATTTAGAATAGAAATCTTTTGTAACAATATACACTACCGTTCAAAAGTTTGGGAACAATAACTATTTTTTTTTAAGAAATTCGTACTTTAATTCAACAAGAATGCGTTAAATTTATAAAAGGTGATGGTAACGATTTATATTGTTAGAATTTTTTTTATTTTGAATAAATGCTGTTTTTATGAATAAATGCTGTTAACGTTTTACTCATCAATGAATCCTGAAAAAAGTATTCCAAAAAAAATATATTAAACAGCACAACTGTTTCCATCATTGATAATAACTAAGTATCAAATCATCATATTAGAATGATTTCTGAAGGATCATAAGACACCAAAGACTGGAGTACTCGCTGATGAAAATTCAGCTTTGCATCACAAAAATAAATTACATTTTAAAATATATTAAAAAAGAGAACCATTATTTTAAATTGTAATAATATTTCATAATATTACTGTTTTTTTTTTTTAACTGCAGGCTTGATGAGCATAAGAGACTTCTTTCAAAAACATTAAAAATAGTAATGTTTCCAAACTTTTGACTGGTACTGTATGTCTGTAAGATTTGTATTTATTTAAACCTCTTTTTATACAATGACATTAATCAAATACAGTAAAAAAAATTCAATTATTATGATTTGATTTAATATTGACTCATTTGGATAAATATTAGGTAGGCTACACAAGATAGGCATTAATTTTTCTCAAGAAAAAAACAACTCACCTAATGCTGTAAACATACAGAGAGCCCTATCAGCTGGCAGTATTAGGTTAAAAATAACACAAATTAAATATAATGCGTTTTTTTTATTATAATAACAACAACTTTATTTAATGATATAAGTAAAAATATAACAAACATGCAATAGTACACATATGTAGCAAAATACTCTCTATAGCTCTTTTTTCTAGCCAACTAACTAACTATATTATGGTCATTAAATGGCTTTCCTGAGGTAAATGTTATGTGACATAATTGTTCTCCAACTGTTTTATTGACCCCTTTGATTGATGGGTCGATATTATGTATGAGGAATATACATTTCGGTAAGTTGTACTGTATCTTTCAACAGTGTTCGTTCGTGTTTAACGTTATTTACTATCAGCTAGAGAGATGATCGGTTCACGTGCCGCTAGGGATCTGTCGTGTCACATTTACAAGCGCCAAAACGGTATTTATTGTCTGAATTTCGTAATAAAAGTGACAGAATCTGAGAGCAGAGATTTTTTTATATCATAACTAACCTGCTCTGTCTAGTCTGTCGATCTCCGTGTCCTCTTTGCTTCGCGATTTTTCTGTGCGTGAGAAAATGTATGTGTGGCTACATCCAATAAGGTGCTTATCATTCGTTCAAATTCGTAGCATGCGTTGTTGCTTGTTGCGCTTCATTGGTTGTCTTGCAATGTGCCTGCTTAGATTCTGTCGAATCAAAACAACGTGGGACTACAGTGATTGGATGTCGTGCAGGCAGCGCGTGCTCTCTGCATGCATACAGGTGGTGCACATAATAAACAGAGCGGCTTGTGAACGTTTTTTCCCCAGTTTTCATGAGAAGTAGCAAGTCTTCTCGAGTCAAAAGGCGCAAGTCCAAGTGAAGTCACGAGTCATTGATGTTAAAGTCCAAGTCGAGTTGCAAGTCTTTGTACATTTTGTCGAGTCGAGTCTGAAGTCATCAAATTCATGACTCGAGTCTGACTCGAGTCCAAGTCACATGACTCGAGTCCACACCTCTGATGACTAGTCTATTCTTGGGCTATGGTTAGACGTCTATTAGATTTTCACTGACAGCCCAAAATCAGCCTTGTTTTAGCCTAGACCCATATTGCCTGTCTATTAGACGTATATATGTAGTCGTTTAATAGCTGTCTAATTGATGACTGGTCTATTCTTGGGTTATGGTTAGACGTCTATTAGACGTATAAATATAGTCATTCAATAGCTGTCTGATTGTCTATTCTTGGGCTATGGTTAGACGTCTATTAGACGTATACATGTAGTCATTCAATAGCTGTCTATTCTTGGGCTATGTTTAGACGTCTATTAGATTTTCACTGACAGCCCAAAATTAGCCTCGTTTTAGCCTAGACGTCTGGGCTGTGTTTAGACGGCTATTAGACGTCTATTAGACGCAAAATTGCTTGCTGGGCGTGAGCCCAACGCCGCTTTCACTTTCGCTTTAAATTATTTCGTTTTGGCTTGTTTATAGTTATTTTTTATTCTTGTTCTGTTCTGAATATCATTAAATTTAAAGGATAAATCATTGATCAAATAAAATTTTTGTGACATGGCTTAACATTACAGTGACTTTGCGCACGAATTGTCTATGCACGCGAGGTTATGCGCATGACTCAAACACTGGCAGACACAGCAGCAGTTGTAGGCAGGTATATTGATCATGAAATCATAATTTTCTTGTCTTGAATTATTAATCCATTCATTCATTTATGTCACTTGTTTAATTTAATTAATATGAAAAAAAAAAAAACTCGCTTGGGGGCCCCCTGGTGGCGAGGGGGCCCCAAGCAGCCACTTAGTTCGCTTATGCCTCGGGCCGGCCCTGCTCCAGCCGCATCTCGTAGCGGCATCTCCAGCAGCCAATACTTTGTCCAGCTGTGGCTGCTGCCAAAGTAGGCCTAAGTGTGATGATACCACTTTCTGATTAATTAGTTATGTTTCTGCACAGAGGAAATTATTAAATCCATTTTTTTCATAAAAAAGTAGGCTAACTGAACATCATGTAGCCTAGGCTATTCATGTGAAAAATTATAATTACTAATTTTAAAGGTTTTTACATAGAGAACTGTAGCTAATTAATTAGAAACACACCAAAATATATCCTAACTGTAATTTTATTTAACATTTGTTATTCTTCAAATTAAATTGTCTTTACAAACATAGGCTATATGAGCTAGATCCAACTAATCAATATACTATTATTATTATTATTATTAATAGACCCCTTTTGCGCCGACGTCACAGACGTCACAGTTACGTCACGGCGCTAGCTGGAGGCAAAACCATAGACATCATACATGTATAATATCTATGGGCTAAACAAACGGAAAACTCGAGGCAGCCAATACAAACCAGCACAGATTCGGCTAAATAATAAGGAGTTTAAATTATTATTTTTATTATTAAATGTCATCTTGTTGTGTTGTTGTGTGCAAGAATCGATGACAAATGAGTATGCTGTATCTGGAATTTTTATTTCTAGAAAATATTCATATCATTAAAACATTGTCGTCTTCTTGGCGTTGGCTAGGCAGAACTGCGGATCGTACCACACAAGTCACATGACCATTCAGCACATAGTTATAGGCATCTAAAAATATATAGGCTATATATGCCCTATATATAGGCCAGAGGGATCTTTCTGCCTCCAGCTAAGCTCCGCCCACATAAATACGTCACCGTGTTTACCAACTGTAAAAGGGTCTATAATAATAATATTATAAATATTAACAATATTAGTATGGAGCTATTCTTGTGCCAATAAAACTGAACGTAGCTTTTCAAGAAACTAATGAAAATATAAATTGAAAGTAAATAAATTATCTCTAAAACTGAAAAAGAATAAATCGCAGGCAAATTGTTTGACTTCGTTTTTAATACACTGCATGTTTTGCTAACTATTTCTCATATTTCAATCGCTGATCTGAACTTACAAATGTGCTTCCAGAGTTTTCATTTACGCTTCTGAAGTTTTCGTTTACACTCCCAGAGTTTTCGTTCGCCGTTCTGACACATTTCTCTTGTGGGGGCGGGGCTTGTAGCAGTGTGTTCTCATTGGTTACTGAGCTTTTGATTGACAGCTTCGTGACCTGGAAGTGAAGACGTCAGTGGTGTGTTTATGTGTGGATGTGAGCGTCTGTAATCGCAGCTTTCTATTTCATTTTAGTGATATTAAGTTTATATCTGTATTTATTTGCTGCTACACTATATTGTTGAGATCATCTCTTATAGAAGGAATAGTACAGACGAATGATATTTATCATTAGTCATCGTCGCTATATCAGGAGGATACTGGATAACGTTAGCCTACTCGTGGTAAGTCTGATTTTATTTTATTTTTTATACTATACTAATACTATTTATAATACAGTACTCGCTTTTTTCAGGTGGAGAGGTATTTTAGAGCTCAGTGAGAGCCCATAACATTATACAGCTGAGCTGTGTTGTCTTGATTTAACTGTTAGCCCAATCATTACATAACTTTATCTACATTCGGTTACAGTCTTTGATTAGATCATATTTGCCCCCAGCCACCCCAAACAACATTGGGCTAGAGTACTGTACAGTAGCCTATCTGTACTGTATCAGTCAATGACCGATGCCATAGGACCAGAGTGCTTTCAATCACTGCCTGATTCAACTTTGGCAATGTAAAGCCTTTTTACCATGCCAATAAAGCTATTTAAACCTAAATTCCTCAATTTCTGATTAATTTGCGATGCAGAGTTTTTGAAAGAGGAGTACACGACTTGACCACAGACCACGTCTCTGTTCATAATATGTAAACTAAACACTAAATTCTTTTGAAGTATCGCCCTGGTTGCAATATTTATTCTGATTACTTTTGTGTGATAAAGATGACTGATAAAGCTATTATATGTAATATAATATGAGTAACAAATTGCTTTTTCTGTGTCCATATTTGACTAATAATAATGAAAAAAAGTGCACTTCAAATGAACATTTCTTTGACAAATGTTAAATCTTTAATAGTCTTTAATAATAAATATATGTCCACATTAAAAACTTAATACATGCAAGTAATTATGACTGAAAACATCCAGCTACTAGGGAATACACATCCATATGTTTATATATAGGGCAATACAGCCATCTACTGGTTACACAACAGTATTACAGATGATAAATGCTGCTTGACTCCGAGGTAAATATTTAGTACTGTAAAATCCCTTAAATATACTGTATATATAATACATATTTTAAGTCTGCAACTTGTTACTGTATGGGGAGTTCAAAGCAGTTTGTATTGTTAGATTATAATAATACATTTCCTCTCTCATTTTCCAGGGTGTCTGAAAGCCTATTTGTTCAGCGCTGAGTTTCCTACGTGCGTTTGAACGCTCCATCACGTGAACTGCGCCTGGACAGAAAATGCAGCGCGCTGCTCAGTCGTTCATGTTCAGGGATGATGAGAGAAGATTCAGAGACCCTTTTCTTTACTTTTGTGTGCGTTTTATGAAAAGCAAGCAAGTTTCTACTACTGTTGCATGTTTGTACTGCGTTGTGAGGAATATTGTGAAATGTATGTATGTTCACGCGAACTAGTTTTATTTGTTGAACTGCGTGACTAATTAGTGTAGTCATGATGCCAGAGCATGCTGTAATATGCGACATGTTTCCTGTGTGCAATAATTAGCCCTCTATGTGTTGATTTAGACCTTATTTGTGTTAATTATTTAGAGATATGCTTCTGTGTTCGAGTGCAGTGCTTTACTGTTTATTTGGTGCTACCTGCATCGAGTGTTATAGTGATACAGTGTCAATCTGCATAGGCACTTAAAGGTGCAGCAGTACAGATATTAAAAGGCATATTCGGTTGTTAAGTCTGACGTCACGCGTGAATTTCACTTGTCTTTTTTAACTCAGATCTGTTAAAACAACACGGGACACAGCACTGCGGCATTGTAAAAACACTAGCGAAAGCGGTAGGTTGATAGAGAGGACGCGGACTTTGGACCCGGAAACAGTATTAAACAGTATTATCGGAGAGTGGTTACGTCACGACTTAACAACCGGATAGTGACATATTTTGTTGCACTGTATTAATGTCAATTATTATTTTCTGTACTGTACTGTTGTGAATGATGACAATGAGCATAGTATATTCCTTTATTTGTTTATTAATCAGTTATTATTACATTGCATTATTTCTTTTTCTTTCTCTCTGTTTAGACCACATACACTTGAACTTGTATATTGGCATCCTGACCTTGAAAATAAAGCTGATAAAAGATTCTCTGGCCGGAATCTTTCTGTAGTGCTCCCATCCTAAAACGAACCACTAGTCCATACTTTACACAGGGAGTGGAGCAACTTTTCCATAAACAAAATTGTGATGCTGACACAGAGGATGGAGTGACAGAGGACCAGAGATTCACTGTCCCTTTCAGACAATAATCTTACTTTGTTCAGACACATCACCTTTGAATGACTGGGATCTTGATCTTCAGACACCTGATTTATTTTAATATAGCACATATTTCAATTCCCTCTAGATTAAAACAAACATAGTTCGCAAGTACACAAGAGGTTTCACTTTATTCTTATTAAACTATGCTGATCTTGGATTAGCATACCAACAGCATATGAATGTTGAGGGGATAGTTCACCCAAAAATACAATTCTCTCTTATTTTACTCACCCTCAAGCTGTCCCAGATGCATTTTACTTTCTTTCTACAGATAAACACGATTTAAGATTGTAAGGAAAGTAATCCATCTCTGCGAGTCCTAAAGACGCTTTAAAAACCACACACAGTGAGCGTGACGGTAATCCATGCGACCTCAGTGGATGAATCAATGCCTTCTGAAGTCAAACAATAGGCTAGATAAAATAATAATAATGTAAACTGTTTTAACTATTAAAAATCTTACGTACATGGGTTACAATCCACTTGTATTATGGACTCACAGAGATGGATTATTTCCTTAAATATCTTTGTCTATGTTTATGTCAAGAAGAAAGTCATATACATCTGGGATGGCATGAAGGAGAGTAAATGATGAGAGAATCCTCATCGTTTGGGTGGACTATCCTTGTACTGCTTGTGTCCAGTCACTGCTTTGTTACTTGTACTGCAACAGGAACTGCTCAGAATCATTGCAACATTTAAAATGTATATGGATTTTTAAAATGTATTCTGTATTTGTAATTGTGCATTTTGTATAGTAATGTATATCATGAGAATACTGTGCATTACATGTATATTATGCAGTTAATGTTTTGTGGATTCTGGTCTTTCCGGCCACAACATAATTGCATCCAAGACCTTCACTCTGATACTTGTGTATATGCTTTAGTGACAGTAAAGAATGTACATTTATTTGAATTCATATTTTCAATTACATTCATTTAACTGGTTGTATAAGTCACAACTGAAACGGTTGATGATTGTTAAAATATATTTAAATTAAATGAAAATGTTAATTAAATGAAATAACTAAATATAATTATCAATTAAAAAAAATGGCAATAAGAACATTCTTTGTGTGACATATGTAATGAAATGCCCTTTGAGGTCTATATCTGACAGCAGGCCACGACTGTAATTTTCATTTTGTTTAAATTCCTCTTATTTAAGTGATCATTAATTTTGATGGTGTAAATGTATATCATGCTAACAATGAGTAGTGTGATGGCCATGGCTGCCAACCTTGATTACCTGGTTGAAGTTTGACTTTCTTGACGGCTGAATATATCACACACGTTTGCTAGTATTCTCTTTAAATTGTAACAGCTGAACCTAATCAGAGCCTAACATGCAAAATAATCATCAGGAATAAACAAATATTCTCCGAAAACATTGGACACTACAATATTTTAGGTATTATATACAGACAGTACTTTAATGTGCAATTACACCTGAATAGACTGAATAGATCCCTTGTGAGTAGTAGTAAGTAGTAGTAACTAAGTAGTAGCAGCAGGTAAATACAGATAAAATAAAAAAACAAACATAACTTATCACTAAAATGAAATAGAAAGCTGCTATTACAGACGCTCACATCCACACATAAACACACCACTGACGTCTTCACTTCCAGGTCACGAAGCTATCAATCAAAAGCTCAGTAACCAATGAGAACACATTGCTACTAGCCCCGCCCCCACGAGAGAAATGTGTCAGAACGGCGAACGAAAACTCTGGGAGTGTAAACGAAAACTTCAGAAGCGTAAATGAAAACGTACTTGGTTACTAACGTAACCTCGGTTCTCTCTAGAAGAGGGAACGAGTACTGCGTTTTATCAAAACGCTACGGGAAAAGTCTCTTTTCACGAAACACTGAAGCAAAAAATTATCCTTTAATTTTCATATATGTAAAACGCGTTGCGGCAGCAGCAGTCAGCTATGGCGAGACGGCTTGCTCGCTCATTGGCTGCTCTGCGGCAACTGCTTAAGCCTATCGAGCGAGGCCTGAGATGACGTCAGGCCAATGAGGGCACTTCGCGCCCTCCTCGCCACTTCCCGCCGAAACGGGCGTGGCTTACCTCTATAAAAGGAGCTCGAGAAGGCTGATTCACTTGATTTTGATCGCCGAAGCGAACCAGAGTGAACCGTACGCACGGCAGAGAACGCAGTACTCGTTCCCTCTTCTAGAGAGAACCGAGGTTACGTTAGTAACCGAGTACGTTCTCTTACGAGAGTTCTCTCGTACTGCGTTTTATCAAAACGCTACGGGAACCCCTTGCAAAACGCCGTGCGTGCTGGGATAAAAACACTGATCACCGGAAGCTATTTCAGGCACACAGTGCATAATCACCAGATTGACTCACACAGAGTCAGGGAATAAGGGTGGGAGCCTTAATTCCCTATACTGTAGCGTCGTAGAATAGACATGTCCACAGACGCAAGTATAACATCACATAGACAGGGTAGGGAACCTGAACTAATGCGGGAAATGTGGGTCTTACACAGTTCTGCCCAAGATAGTCGGTAGCGCATTGCGCATGGGTTTCAGTGGTCTGACTAGACGGCTGAACAGATTACACCGACAAAAGCTTAGCCTGTAAGGCGGGAACCTCTAGGTTATAAAACCTGATAAATGTAGACGGAGAGGCCCAGCCTGCCGCCGTACATATATCCTGTAGGGAAATCCCGCTGGACCAAGCCCACGAAGAAGCAACGCTTCTCGTAGAGTGCGCTCTGACTCCCAACGGGCATGGAATGCCCTTGACAGTATAAGCTAGCGCTATGGCGTCAACTATCCATCTGGATAGACTTTGTTTCGAAACAGCCATTCCTTTGGAACGTCCGCTGAACGAGACAAAGAGCTGCTCTGTCTGTCTGAAGACAGCAGAGCGGGACATATAAGCTCTTAAAGCCCTAACAGGGCAAAGAAAACTCGAGTCCCCTTCCTCACTCGATGCCGGCAGGGCAGCCAGGGATATAACCTGAGCCCGAAAAGGCGTGTTGAGGGATTTCGGCACATAGCCATGCTTAGGTTTGAGTATGACTTTAGAGTCATTAGGACCAAACTCCAAGCATGCCGGGCTCACAGAGAGCGCGTGCAGGTCGCCTATGCGCTTCACTGAAGCGAGAGCCATCAAAAACACTGTTTTGAAAGACAAATGTTTGAGGCTAATAGACTGGATAGGCTCGAAAGGGGCACCTTTCATGGCCGCTAGGACCGTAGAAAGGTCCCACAAAGGAACTGAAGGAGGTCTGGGCGGATTCAGTCTCCTAGCTCCCCTGAGGAAGCGGATGACTAAATCATTCCTTCCCAGCGACTGACCCAGCGTTGAACCAAAGAACGCTGAAATAGCCGCCACATACACTTTGAGCGTGGAAGGGGATCTGCCCTTATCCAACAGCTCTTGTAGGAAGGAGAGAACCTCCGTTACCTCACATTCGAGGGGTGAAATGCTCCGAGCTGTACACCAGCCGGAGAAAACCGACCACTTCGAAGCATAAAGCCGCCGTGTCGACGGTGCTCTAGCCTGAGTGATGGTATTCACGACTCCCTCTGTGAGACCAACGGGTATCCGTTGAGCACCCACACATGAAGGGACCACAGTTCCGGGTGTGGGTGCCAAATCGAGCCCCCGGCCTGCGAGAGGAGATCTCTCCTCAACGGCAGTGGCCATGGAGCGATATCTGCCAACTGCATCAGAACTGGGAACCATGTCTGGTTCTCCCAGAACGGAGCTACAAGCAGGACTGGGCATTTCGTTTCCCTGACCCGTTCCAGCACCTGTGGCAGGAGGGAGACGGGGGGAAAAGCGTATAACGGGCAGCGCGGCCACCTCCGGGACAGCGCGCTGTCGGTCTTTGAAAAGAACGCGGGGCAGAGCGCGTTTTCGCGGGACGCGAAAAGGTCCACCTCCGCTCTGCCGAATCTCTCCCACAACAGCCGGACTGTTTGTGGGTGTAGAGACCATTCGCCCGGGGGAACATTGTTCCTGGACAGTCTGTCTGGGCCCACATTCTGAAGCCCAGGTACATGCACTGCTCTCAGCGAGCGTAAGTTGTGCTGAACCCATAGTAGGAGGCGTTTCGCCAGCCTGTACAGGGATATGGATTTCAGACCGCCCTGGCGATTTATGTAGGACACCACAGCCATGTTGTCCGAACGGACTATGACGTGTTCGTCCTTGATGCGGGGACAAAAAACGCGTCATCGCGTTGTGCACTGCCAGCATTTCTAGGCAGTTTATGTGTAGGAGCTTTTCTCGTTCCGACCACAGGCCGAAGAACGGTCTGCCCTCGAGCAGAGCTCCCCATCCCGAGGTGGATGCGTCTGTCGACACCATCCTCACTCTCGAGGAAGTCCCCAGGCTTACACCTGATTGGTACCAGTCGTCCGCCGTCCAAGGCGCCAGGGCTGAAACACAGCTCTGATCGACCTTGAGGCGTAATCGACCGGTCGCCCACGCTCTGCGCGGTACCCGCGTTTTCAACCAGAACTGCAGCGGGCGCATGCGGAGCAAGCCCAGCCGGAGAACTGACGATGCTGAAGCCATGAGACCCAGCATCTTTTGAAACTTCCTGAGCGGGGTGACAGCGCCGCGGCGGAAAGACCTCGCCGCGCGCTGAATGATCAACACGCGCTGTGGTGACAGCCGCGCTGTCATAGACTGTGAGTCCAGAACGACGCCCAGAAACAAAATCGTTTGGCTGGGGTTCAGTGAACTCTTCGCCCAAATGACCGTGATACCAAGATTCTCGAGGTGATCGAGTAAAATGGTTCTGTGCTCCACGAGCTGTGATCGTGATTGAGCTAGGATCAACCAGTCGTCCAAATAGTTCAGCACTCGCATGCCTCTGAGTCTGAGAGGAGCGAGCGCTGCGTCCATGCATTTCGTAAATGCACGGGGTGCTAGGGACAAGCCGAATGGCAGGACTGTATACTGGTATGTCTGACCCTCGAAGGCGAATCTCAAGAATCGCCTGTGATGTGACGCTATCTGTATTTGAAAATACGCGTCCTTCAGATCTATCGACATGAACCAGTCTTCTCGGCGAACATGCGCGAGAATTTTGCTGGTTGCGAGCATTTTGAAACGGCGTTTCACTAATACTCTGTTCAGTCGTCTGAGATCCAGAATGGGTCTGATACCGCCGTCCTTTTTGGGGACTAGAAAGTATCTGCTGTATATCCCCTGTTCGCTTTGAACTCGGGGAACAAGCTCTATCGCCCCTTTGCTTATCAGTTTTGATATTTCGGCGCGAAGTAGGTGTGCTACATTCAGCGGAACCGAAGTTTCGACGCGCGCTGTGAAGCGCGGAGGGCGTCGACAAAACTGTAGCGAGAAGCCTCTCTTTATAATGCCTAAGACCCAGTCCGAAACCCCTGGAAGCGCTGCCCATGCATCTGCATGGTTGGCTAAGGGCCGGATACAGAGCGCGCTCTGTTCGCCGTGCGACAGAGGTGCTATGGGGCTCACAAACATAGGCGTTATGCCTGCGGCATTTGAGGCGGGGGGCGCGCTTAATACAGCGGGCAGAGCGCTCGCCCTTGACCTTACAACAGTGTTTGGCTGAGTGAGGGGGGGCTGCGCGAGTCCCATGGGACTCATGTGTGCGAGTAGATGTGGGCTGTGAGCGGGCACATTTACTGCTTGGGGCGCGCTGCTTGTGTAAGCAGCGCGCGCGCTCACAGGTCTCGTTTTTACAGAGAGCCTGTGATCTGATAGACATAGTGTTCGTGGGCACTGAGTAGTGGGCACTTTTACTATGTGGGGAGCGCAATCGACCTGAGTCGATTTTATTTGCGCGAGCCCTAAGTGCAGGGCTGTGCTTGTGTGTAGGGATGGGCACTGAGAAGTGGGCATCGACACTACATTTATAGCACCATCGGCCGTGGCCGGGACACCAGAAGTACCGTGAGTAAGTGTGGGCGCGGGAGAGCGGGCACAGTTACTGCAATGAGTGCACTGTCTGTCTGAGCAGAGTGAATGCACACAGGTTTCGTCTTTACAGAAACCACAAGGCATGCAGAACATAGTGTTTGTGGGCACTAGGCAGTGGGCACGTTCACTATGTTGCGTGCGTGATCGACCCGAGTCGAATATATGAGCGCGGGCCCTGTGTGAAGGGCTGTGCTAGTGTGTAGGGATGGGCACTAGCAGTGGGCATCTTCTCTACACATATAGCATCATCGGCCGTGCTCGTGGGCAGCAAAAACACGTCTGCAGTTGCCTCTCGGGGAACAAACAGAGTGATTTGCATTCGGCGGCATAAATATTTTCTGCCGGCCGGCCTGGGATTCGAACCTCCGATCCCCCGCGCGCAAGTCCAAGAATCTACCACTGGACCACAGTGAAGATACATTGACAAAGTCAGCGCGAGTATTATCCGCACTGGCGTTTGCTTGTCAGGCATGTACCACGTGCTTGTGGGCAGCAAAAAACACGTCTGCAGTTGCCACTCGGGGAACAAACAGAGTGATTTGCATTCGGCGGCATAAATATTTTCTGCCGGCCAGCCTGGGGTTCGAACCTCCGATCGGCCGCGCGCAAGTCTAAGAATCTACTACTGGACCACAGTGAAGATACATAGACAAAGTCAGCGCGGGTATTATCCACACTGGCGTTTGCTTGCAGGCCTGTACCACGTGCTCGTGGGCAGCAAAAAACACGTCTGCAGTTGCCTCTCGGGGAACAGACAGAGTGATTTGTATTTTCAGAACGCCTGCAAAATGCCAGAATGTGAGAAAAGTGGAAATCGCCCAGATTCAGCGGGGCTGAAAACACTCCATTCTCTTTCGCCAGTGACGCGCGGGAACCGTAGAAACGGTGTTCGGTTGCAGGCAAGCGGGTACTACGCGCTCGCTGGCTGCAAAATGCATCTCTGCAGTCGCCTTCAGGGGACTTACAGAGCAAAGCATTGGCGGCATAAATATATATGCCGCCAGACCGGGATCCGAACCCCGGTCTCCCGCGAGGCGAACCTATAATTCCACCACTGAGCCACAGGGGGATACAGGCTTTGAAAGCGGCGTCAACATGTATTCTTCGGCGTTTGCTGGCAGGCAAGCGTGTAACAGACTCACTTGCTGCAATAATATTTCCAGTCGCCGAACAGGGAACTGAGAAATGTGAGAGAAAAGAGGTCAGACCGACCAACGGTGGGACTAAGAACACTCTTTTCTCCTTCGCCGGTGAATGACGCGTGCAGAGGCAGGGTAGCTTTTCTTGTAACGTAAAGAAAAACTAATCCCGCCGTCCGCTTCCAGGAAGGGCAGCCTCGGAAAGGATGCCTGGCGAGTCCTCAGAGTCACCGTAGGCAATTGGCTCGGAGCGAGCGCGAGCGCTGCATGAGAAGGCGTCTTGAAAAAGACGCAGCTCTTTTAGGGGTGAGTGTTGCAGCGAACACACACACACACAGAAAACAGAGCAATATAGCAATAAAGGATATAGGCGTCGGAAAGCGCAGCAGGTACGGCTGTAGAAGGCGGCGTTGGCCAGCGGCTTCGAGGGCTCGTCCCGCTGAAGTGCTTGCTTCGAACGACGCTTGCTTCCGTGATCCAGCGATGCGTGCGCTTCGCTGAAGAGATTAAAATCAAGTGAATCAGCCTTCTCGAGCTCCTTTTATAGAGGTAAGCCACGCCCGTTTCGGCGGGAAGTGGCGAGGAGGGCGCGAAGCGCCCTCATTGGCCTGACGTCATCTCAGGCCTCGCTCGATAGGCTTAAGCAGTTGCCGCAGAGCAGCCAATGAGCGAGCAAGCCGTCTCGCCATAGCTGACTGCTGCTGCCGCAACGCGTTTTACATATATGAAAATTAAAGGATAATTTTTTGCTTCAGTGTTTCGTGAAAAGAGACTTTTCCCGTAGCGTTTTGATAAAACGCAGTACGAGAGAACTCTCGTAAGAGAACTCTGGAAAAGTATTTGTAAGTTCAGATCAGCGATTGAAATATGAGAAATAGTTAGCAAAACATGCAGTGTATTAAAAACGAAGTCAAAAAATTTGCCTGCGATTTATTCTTTTTCAGTTTTAGAGATAATTTATTTAGTTTTAATTTATATTTTCATTAGTTTCTTGAAAAGCTACGTTCATTTTTATTGGCACAAGAATAGCTCCATATATTAGTAGCCTAGTACACATTTATTAAAAACATATCTGTTGTAGGCCTACTGTAGCCTACAACTGAACAATGTATGTTTTTAATAAATGTGTCTTTTATCTATTATAATTAATAAGGAATATGCTATTTAATAATTTTCCTTGGTGTATTAAATCTGCCACATACATGTTAGGTTGGACTATTATAAATAATCAGAATACTTGCGATCTCTGATGGACTAGATAAAACAACAAATCCTGTCCGCCATAGAACAGCACATTTTTCAGTCTCTGCATGAAACTCATTTCATCTGTATACTCAGAGCCGATGCCAGGGACGTAGGATGGCGGAGCCGGCAGTTGTGCGCAGAGTCTCTCAAACGTGTTACCAAAGGAAAACCTGAGACTGAGAACTAAAGGTAAGTTCAACTTCTGGGCCAGCAGCTCTCCACACAGGAAGAGAGGGTCAGCCAGTAATGCGTCAAACTTCTCTTCTCTCCACTTCTCGAGGAGGTCTTCTCTGGCAAAGACGTGAGTGCACACGGCCCGATTCTGCTCTGATCCAACGTCAATCATCTCCTTGACCTTCAGTGAAGCCTTGATGAAGTTGTCATTCGGTAGATCATGAGTCCAGTATTTCAGCATCCTTTCCATGTTCTCCAGGATGTCCTGCTTTGTGTGAGGAACCTGTATTATCTCCACATTGTAGCCCTCGGATGGAGTGGTTTTGACAGACGGTGTGGCCGTGTGAGTGACCACTGTGATATTGTGTCCTCTTTCAATCAATGCGTCTATGATGACTTTTACATTGAGCCAGTGGCTGAATTCGGCAGGCCAGACGAGGATCTTCCCTCCTGACACACTCAGCAGGTTCAGGTTCAGAAGAACAAGCAAAAGGAAAAGACCGGTGCTCCTTCTGGGACTCATGACAGCAGTGAACAAACTGAGCGGTGCACAGTGAGCAGGAACAAGCATGTGGAGGAGGAGCTACTGATCGGCAGCATGGAGACGTGAAAAGACAAAGTTATGCAATCAAATAAAGGGGACGGTCTTAACCGATCTTTAGTTTTAAAGAAATAGTAAGTATATAGCGCCCGTTTATCTAACATCTTCAGATTGCGCGTAAAATTGAGTTGAGGTGGATGTTCAAGTTTCATAATGGTCAGAATGCGCATTAAAGGGATAGTTCACCCAAAAATTACAATTCTGTCATTGTCACTCACCCTGATGTCGTTCCAAACCCATAAGATTTTCGTTCATCTTCGGAACACGAATGAAGATCTTTTTAATGAAATCTGAGAGATTTCTGCCCCTCCACTGACAGCTACGCAACTACCACTTAGTTTAAAGCTTCAAAAAGTTCATAAAGAGATAGTAAAACTAATCCATATTAATTGAGTCCAAATTTTCTGAAGAGACGTGGTCACTTTATATGATGAACAGACTGAATTTAGGCTTTTATTCACATTTAAACATTCATCAACTTGCACATCAGCCATGGTAAATGCAAGCGTAAGCATGAGAACCAATGAAGTTCATTCTGTTATGCAACAGTTTGATCTTCCTCAAGAACCAATGAGGTTTGTTCTTGCACGTCAAGCCAACATGTGTGAGGTGATTAATGTTTTTTATATGTGAATAAAAGCTTAAATTAAATCAGTTTGTTGTATAACACGATCGAGTCTCTTCAGAAAATTTGGACTAAACCGCTAAATTCATATGGATTCTTTATTATAGATATCTTTATTAACTTTTTGTAAAGTGGTAGTGGTAAAAGTGGTAGTTGCATAGCTGTCAATGGAGGGACATAAAAAATATCTTCATTTGTGTTCTGAAGATGATCGAAAGTCTTTCGGGTTTGAAACGACACGAGGGTGAGTTTTTTTGGGTGAACTATCCCATTAAAACAGAAGTCTGCAACTTTAATAGGAAGGGTGTGGTCACAATAGTGAAATTTCAGCAGCAAATCATATGACCAACTTCAACCCGATATGAAATTTGAGGTTGATCTTTTAAAAGTTTAAAACAGATTCCACAAACCTTGCAAACTTTGGCAAATCCAGCTATTTTGGCACGTGTCCACAAGTGGAGTGAAGAAAACCCACTCAAACGCTGCTCTTGAATACACTTTAGTTAATCAAGGCACATATTCGAACCACAATGAAAACACCCCAACGACATTTGAAATGTTATTTATATGTTGTAACATCAGCATTATGCTTTCTCTCAAACTGAATCACCAATATAACATTCAAATGTAGCTCAGATGTCAGACATGTCCTTACCTACATTCACATATTGCTTTCCCTTGTATATTTAAGACGTTAAATAGTCTATCCACATTATTCTAACGCCCCATGACGCTTTGCATGAATTATGTGTGTAACTTCTGTTAAGCTGTAAACAATCAGTGAAAAGTAAAGGGTCGCTCTATGAATGCAATACGTTAAAGTGTCACAATGAGATGACATTAATCTACTAACCCTTCAACCATCGAACATTAAAAGGACATTTAAAAGTGTAAAAGCATCAACAAGGTACTTTCAACAGACCGGATAACCCCAAAAGCGCGAGTCTTTGGTTTAATATCACTGTAGTAATATATATATATATATATATATATATATATGTATGTGTATATATATGTGTATATATGTGTGTGTATATATATATATATATATATATATATATATATGTGTGTATATATATATGTGTGTGTGTGTATATATGTATGTATGTATATATATATATATATATATATATATATATATATATAATATATATGTGTATGTGTATGTGTATATATGTGTGTATGTGTGTGTATATATATGTGTATATATATGTATATATGTAAATTAATGTTGCCTTAATCAAAAATGTTCATTAACTTCAGCATTTGTGATACTATTTCAAAGTGATTTCTGTCATTTTGACAGATTATAAATTGCATTTACCTGTGAAAACAAACCTGGAAAGAGACGTGAGGATTTGAGGAGAATAACGAGAGATTCTTCGTGCATTCCAGTGAATTATTAATGGAATATATCGTAGATTAAATTCGGGAGAACAGAGCACAAATGTGCAGCATATGCAAAACATGCAGTGTATTAAAAACGAAGTCAAAAAATTTGCCTGCGATTTATTCTTTTTCAGTTTTAGAGATAATTTATTTAGTTTTAATTTATATTTTCATTAGTTTCTTGAAAAGCTACGTTCATTTTTATTGGCACAAGAATAGCTCCATATATTAGTAGCCTAGTACACATTTATTAAAAACATATCTGTTGTAGGCCTACTGTAGCCTACAACTGAACAATATATGTTTTTAATAAATGTGTCTTTTATCTATTATAATTAATAAGGAATATGCTATTTAATAATTTTCCTTGGTGTATTAAA